>NW_011967199.1:47868-100183 GCF_000949405.1 Vollenhovia emeryi
ACTCCCAAATATTGCATTAGCATAAGCCTCGCCATGGTGTTCAGGGGGAACTCTTTAAACAAACATCTCGAAAAACCTCCTTTCGCCGACGGAAGCTAAAAGATAAGAGCTGGAGAGGGCGAGAGAGGGCGCAGCGAGATGGAACTAGTAAACGAAAAGGGTGGAGAGCAACGCAAATAGCCTTTTCGGAGGATGCGGTAGCTCGGCCACACGCGACTCTGACCCGCGTCCCGACGATCGGGGCGATGTTTGACCGTTCACCGACTCGTTCCGACCACCCACCCCCTTGTTTGGTTTCGCGGCTAAACCGACGGAAATAACCCTGGTCACACTTGAGCCCCAGGTACGCATCCGAGAGCATTTCCGGATTATCGTCGTTCCGCGCGACGTGTTTGCGCGATCTACGTTCTCCTGTTTTTACAACTGAACGCTGTAGAAACGACGTAAGCGACTTTTTTTCCGAGGGCAGTTGAAAATTCTACAAGAAATACAAGCTTTCGTTCAAGGAACAATTTTAATCGATTAGAAAATTTTAGGTGGTTCGGGCGGTATTTTATAATGTGAGAACTTAAGCCCATAATACCGGACCTAATTTTCTTCGAGTTCGTTTGTACACTAATTAATTGAAGTTTAAATACACAAAAACTTAATCAAAATTAATTTTCTCCACTTCTCGAAAGAGACCGGTTTTTTTGCTCTGTATTATCAGGATGAGATCCTTCACTTCGTCTTCTTTGATATCAGGTCGACGGTACAAGAGAAAGTATAGAAATCGTACGGCCGTTGCGCGGGGAAAACAATTTTTTTGCGTGAACGCCATACCCGTAGCGCGAATACTCACGGCTTAATTACGCGCGAGATTACCTCGTTTCAGCATGCATGATTCTGCACGAATGTATACGTTACGCGGTGTTATCAGTCATTCTACCATATAACTATCGCACGCGTACGCAACGCATTCGCCTATCTGCATGCACGAAGTCATTTCCTTTAATGTCGCATAACTGTTTATATCGTTAATGGCTGAAGTTACGCGATATTGTCTCACACGGCGAGCCCGTATACCTTGCCATGAATGATGAGGTTACCGCATACCCGGTGGTTGCACAATGCAAAAGTGGAAAGGGAGATTATCACTTATATCCTGTATACTTTAACTAACCGGCCTTGATATCTCGTTCATCTCGTTTGCATGTGAAAAATGTTTTGGATAAAGCGCATACATTAGAGCACTCGTTAACAGGACGAGATGTAGAGGAGAGTCCCCTATTATGAGATAGGTTTCTAATATGAGATAGCAGGGTTTCTGTTAAATTAATAGGCATCATTCGGTTCCCCCATGAATTTTTTGTCCTTAGAGTGAAATCTGCTCAGTTGAAAATTCATTTGTTATACATGCGTGTCATCCACGTGTCATCGTTGCGAAAAAAGATTTGTGAAATTGGATGTTAAAAACCCTATCTCGTAATAGGGGCCTTTCCTCTACACATAAATTGCGTTGGCAAAAGAATGATTGAATTAGAAATTGTATCCTTCACACAATTTTATCTTGATTTTGCTTTAAGAGATTTTGATTCTACATTTTATCAGTAAAATTGAATAAAGAACCTGTAACCTTAATATTATAATTATGAAGTAGATTATAAAGATTCATTTGTCATATTTCTTCAAAATTATATTCTCTCTCTCTCTCTCTCTCTCTCTCTCTCTCTCTCTCTCTCTCGCCCCCTTCTCTCTCCCTGCTATTTTATATTTTAAATCGGTACAAAATTATGTAATTTTTTATTAATTAGAAAAGAAAGGCGCAGCAAAAATTCACTCGTCATTTTGCTCTCTACTGTCCATTTCGTACCTACTTCTTTGCTATACGAAAGTTGAATCTCGTAATTGAATGATAACATCTTGCGTGAACCGTAGACTGTGTGATTCTTTCGCGATTTTTGAGGGCCCGAGAAGAATTTCGGCGATTTCTTCAAAGATCAATGTCTCTTGTCGCCATAGCAGAATTAAAAAATAATACGCCCGTATAAAAAAAAATAATACACATGTACTTCGTTCTGAGGAAATACCTCCGAAAACTGCGAAACAAGTATATCGAGTCTTTTATTTAGTTAATTTAGTGTTTTATAGAGACATAATTTTTTGTCTGCCTTAATTTACTTTAAATAAATCGTAATAAAATGTCTAACACGTTACTAAGCAAAAATTATGTTACAGTCAAAAGTACAACGCTCGCTAAAAGCTATTTAACCCCACGGTAACATGATCTGTGACTTGTAGTCATAATAAGTGTTGCTTTTATGAATTTTTTATCGACATTTTCATGACCCCACTTCTTTTTGCTGCATAAATATACTTAGATGCATTCCGCATATTATTCACAATATTGTTTTTAATAAAAAGGTGCTATTTCTGAAATAATTGTTATCAATCCACGAGAGTGTAGGTCATTTTACTGCATAATTAATAATTAATCTAACAATCAATTATCGTGAATTTCCGTTTATAAGAAAAAAATATATGGTAACATAGATAGTTAACGCATCCACACTCGCCATGGATGCAACAACGAACGCACTGGACAAGCAGCAACGGGGATAATTAACGGATATGGGTAACACCCCGAGGCTACAAACACGAGTCAGTCACGGGCACCAGCCGGGGCGTTATTTCGACTACTAATTAGGGGCGACGAGTGCGAGAGAATCGCGGAGTAATCAACAGGCTGCGCAAGAGGGGCAACGGCGGCGGTTTCGTAACGAAGCCCCCCCCCCGCCCCCCCGCTTCAATTATGCATGTAAATTACATACGCCAGCTTGGGGGATGGGTTCGCACATCCACTGGAAACGTTATCGTATCGGTGCACCACACACTCATCTAATTCGCGCGAGCGTTCCTTTAAATTCATCATGCCCTGTGTTAACGCACGATGCTTTAGACGTGGAAAAATTAGTAACAAAGCAGTAAAAGCAATTATTAACACATATTTAAAAAATTAACCTCACTGTGTATTCCAGTGGTTATAACTGGTTGCTCTACTGAAAAATAGTAGAACTATATAAAATTTTAAAAATTAAAGAAAGAGAGAGAGAGAGAAAGAAACAGATTTACATACTACAAATTGAGAAAATATTCTTCCTTTCTTTAAAAAATTTTAAGTTATTTACATGAAAATCATTAATAAACATAAAAGTTCCTGCGCGTTTATCAGAGAAATTATAATCGCGGCAAAATGTATGCAATGTTTAGTATATTTCCGTAGTTTACATAATTCATACATCTCGCTTTACGCATCATATTATTTTGCTTATTCGAAAGCTAAATTCAAATTGCACGCGTAAACTAATCACCGCGGTAATAACTAATGAGAGAAATTACATTGGCGCGGCAAAAAATTTATATTCGAGTCGCTCGATAGAGATGCTGAATTACATTTATGGGACGTCACAAAGGGACTAGTTAGCCTGCGGAAACGAGCTGGCAACATCTCGTAATCAGACCGATTTTAATCACGTATGTAAATTACGCACAAACTTAACGAACTTGGTAGGCACGCCGATCAAAGAGCTCGTATCCAACAAGCTTTAAGACTGGTTAAGCATGATCGAAGAAAACGCGCATCCGGCAAGTATATATCTCTAAAAAATTTTTTTTGAAAATATTACATTTTGTTAAAATATTAAGTCACATGTAAAATAAGGATTGTGTGCAAATTTAACAGAAATGCAATAGTTTTAAACTTGAACTATTCCATTACATCTATAATTGGCGTATCTGAAATATTATAATATAAATATTTTGTTCTATTTTCTTTCGAGATTCAAAAAATAAAACTTAATATTTTAAGCTTAATATTTTAAATAATGTTTTAAGCTACTCACTCACTTAAGAGCTCTAAAACAATAAATAGTAAAAAATATTTTATATAATAAATTTCGCGAATTTTGTATGATAATTGGTAAAAAAAAATCAAAATAATTATCTGCTTTACATCGAGAACCGTACTTTCCGTAACATCTTATATTTTATGTCTAAAATATGTCCCTTAAACTATTCTGCAGCTTACATTTAGTATTCTGCATTCAAAATACATTTTTTCGCAACATTTCATGCAGTCCTGTCTATGAGAGCCCAGCCTCATAGCGATGCGTCTGTGTTTATTCGCTTCGCTCCAGAGACTGTGGTACATGAAAAATGAAGTGAACAGCATTTACGTGTGTCGCGCGATTTATGGTTGGTGCGTACATGTGCCAGCGCGCGTTTTCGCACAACCATTTTTCTACGGAATGTGCCGCAGAAGATGTAGGGAGGAGCCCCACATTCACGCTACAAAAGAGCTTCAATAACATAAATAGATAACGAGATCCTATTTTTCGGGCAATTTCAAATGAATTTTATTTCAGCAGACGCATTATTCAAGTCCTCTGCATAGTGTCTGAAAGCTGCGGTTATGTGTCTTGTTTTCATTTTATGCGTGTTCTATGTCCACATTTTATCATTTACTAATTGAAATCTAAACAAATTCAGAAATACGCAATGGTAGTATTATAAAAGATGACATTCTCTCTCTCTCTCGCTCTCTCTTTCTCTGTATGTATAGAATATATACATATAATCTCCGGTATGAATAACTTTATCTAGCATTAATAACATTTTGCTCCGTTTTTGCGACTTTTCCTGAGAATATTAATTCATTTTATTCAGAATGTTTTGGATAAGTTAGGAAAAAATGTAAACCTCTAGAGATAGAGATACAGAAACTTATAATTATCATATTGTTTTATGAATTAATGTCCAGGCAAAAAAAAGACACTATTTTTATCGTATTCCAGTTTGCGACTATTTTATGTATCATCGAAGCTTTCATTTATATCTGTTGCCGTCGAACCACCTCAGATGTTTACACGAGTTTCAGGTACCGGTGAACGACAATAATTTTACAGAGATCGTAATTCTTTCTACGTGACAGTGTAATTTCCGGCAGCATCGTAATTCCCATGGCTTTGTATTGCTGTAGCTGTAGTTCTGTGATCCGCCAACAGGAGAGTCTTTGTAATTTTCGCTCATACACATTTGTTTAAGGTAGAAATGCAGTACAAATTGTGGCTGAAGAACGAAGCTAGTACGAGATTTAATACACGATTTAATAACTAGATGCAGCTCTATCTGATTTCTGTTCTTTCGCGACATTGCAATCGCTCCGACATTTGAGATTAATAATAAACATAGTGAATATAAGTAAAAACAATAATAATTAATATTAAATATTTATATAGTAATATGGTAAATATTAATATAGTAAATAGTGGATCGATTTTCTTTAACAAAATAAATAACAAAGCTCACATATTTCAGATAATCTCAAGTGAATTTTATTTTATCTCGATATTAATAAAAGTGGCTTGTGCGATCCGCGCGAGCGTTTTAGATTCCGCAGCTCCATAATGAAACTATCAATCCTCGATACTAATGGTCGAGCAGTTTGTACATAAGAGAAGAATATAGCATCCTAGCAGAGGAAGTAGCCTTCACGTATACCGGGATTTGTCGGTGTGCCGTAAGAATGACGCGGATCTTACAATTTCAGATTCCCTTCGTACGCTCTCGTATTCTCGTAGCGAGAGATATTTCTCCGCGGGCGGCCGGAGATACCAGACAGAAAAGCGCATGATAAACGAGGAGTTAGTCTTTTATGGGTGCGGAACGATTTATAGCACTGTCCAGAGGTGGATACGTCCACCGTAGCACACAGTCGTAACATTATTTCCCGGCCAGGGCGTTTCTCGCGGATTTTGCGCGATAAATCACGCACAGGGAAAATTCTTAAACATCGCTCCCTTTGGTCGCGCAATCGTGACGATCGTATTAAAGTCGATTTGAGCGATAAGCGAAACGATAACTGCCTCAAGACACATTGTTTAAAAAAATGCTCTTTTATAGATAGATATAATAGCTTTACAAAGTTAAGTAATGTATGAAAAATCCAGAAATTGTAATACAAAGTATAATTGAAAGGAAAATTAAAATATATATTACAAGCTTTCGTAAGATTGTAACATCATATAATATCACAAACTGATATAAAATTGCAATGTTCACGTAAGAAAAAATTACTATTATATGCGACTGACAATAGTTTTATGAACTGTAAACACTTTATACTATATGCAATTATTTTCCGTACAACAAACAAATTTTAAGAGCGTGAATTTGTTGTGTTAAAGAATAAATACACAAAGATCTCTCACGTGAGAAAAGTATCAGACCTCGATAACGATGTGGATAAACCCTTCATTGTGCTTTTCCCATTGTAATATTCCTCTATTTCGGGTTACCATGCTATTGCTCCCAACCCTTCGATTATACTCTCGCGCAACTGTTGCCTCACGCAATTTCAGAAACATAACCGCATAACTAGCGAATTAATAAATCACCGGCGTAAGTTTAGCAACGCGATCAATTCAGCCATTCACCGTGCCGTTTCGACGAGAAGATCGCGTTTCACGGTATCGCGGATCGCGAACGCGCGTTTCGACGACCATGAAGTGATCAATTCATTGTCAATAACAAATAATCCCATAATCGTACATGTAATACCGCTAATGCCGCGGGGATGACGGCAGTCGATAAACGGCGCCCTCGAATACGCTGCTGCTTCGCGAAATGCGGACCGCGACAATACGTCCTGCGCTGCGGATGTATATTGCAGTAGCTTGATTCTCTTATCCATTCCTGATGCACACGCGGAAATTTGCGAACAGCAAGACAAATGCGTTTTTTAACTTGATTCGGCACGGTTTGTTGCGTAAATTGCACAGAGATTTGGGCACATTTGTCGGCATTCCGTAAATGAAACAGAACTTTTTAAAATCTTTCCGGATGGGATATTTCAAACAAATGAAGCTAGATATTTATTTTTTATAATAATAGTTGCAAATAATTATTATAAAAAATAATTGTGCACGACAGTTCTGAAAATTGGCAATTTGTTTTGGCAAAAATTCCTTTCATTCGACTGTCGCAATGTAGAAGTAATCAAACTAATATAATTATTACTAAAATTAATAATTAAATTAAAATATGCTCATTTAAATGTCATTGTATTGGAATGCGTAGTGAAAAAAAAAATAAAAGTTTTTGCGGGAAGAGCTTTTATCAAAAAGCAGCTTTCATCAAATACTCGATAACATCTAATAAATTATTATTTAATGTAGAATTCAATTTCTATATATTAAGCTAGACAGTTCATTCAATAATAATATTGCACAAATATTACAAAAGAATTACTTAAAAAAAATCTTTTTATATTTTTCCTGAACGGCTCGATTTGACAACCGCGCAAATTCGTGGATGACGTGTTTCTGACACGATAGACACGAATCGGACGATCGCATATTTTACGGACAGTGACATAAATCGTGAACACAGCTAGTAAAGATTCAAAAACTAAAGATGATGAACGTAAATGACGTCTCAATGATGGATTTGAGATGGATTTGGATTTGACTTGTCTAGTATGTAGAAAAATATTTGATATGGAACTTCAACAAAATGGACCCCACTTTGATTGAAAATAGAATTGGAATTTAGTCAATACGAACGTGAGAGTTGGACCACACCTAAATTCATTTCATAATTGTTCAGGGGAAAAAATTTAGATATTAAAACTACAAAAATTTCTTTTACCCTGATCGAGAATCAATTCAGTTAGAGTAATTTGATTTGAGAATTAATATTTGATGAATGAACCTTTTCAAGAGCAGCGCAGTTTATTTTCTGACCCTTCTTTATGATCGCTATTCTGTTTTGAAGTTTCCTAAGTCTTCGAATCTCTTTCCGAGATATTATTTCGTACGTTCATGAATGCACAACCTCCGGAAACGTGCAAGGATAGCGAGATAAAGGACCAATGGGGTTGCTGCGGTCTATGCACCATATCTCGATAAAATACGAAACAAGTCGTCGAACTCGATACAACTGTTCGGCATCGAAATACATTCATGTACATACATACATGCATTTGTATAAAACCGTGCATATGCATTAGACGCCTCGGAAAAATAACATCAACGCTAAGTGAATGTAATCTACTATATATTACAGTCTTTCTGAACCAGAAAACTGCAGGAAGGAAAAACTTAAACATCTTGTCTACAAATTTAATAACAGATCTAATTTTCTTTCTAAAATCGAAGAGTATAATAAATTGAGGTATCGTTTGCCGAATTGTTTTCGAGTTTTGTTATTACAATATAACATTGCAAAGTAGAAGCAATTCTTCATTTCTATCTCCTACTTTAATAGTGTTATTGCTTCATTAAAATTAACTTGGCATATGTTCGCAAGAATTCCTAAGTATTCTCAATGACGAATGAATAACAATAAATAAATAAATAAATAAGAGATCTCTTATATAGGAAAAGAAGTTTGAGAAACACTGGAGAGATATGCACGTGATGCAGACAAAATCCAAAATTCATTCAACGCCTGCTGCGCAGGCTGGCTTCATGTATTGCGATACCCATATACGGAGCATACAAAGTTACCAGTCGCGTGCATCGACGTATGTTTATGCAGGCCATGCAGCGAGACAAATAGAGAGAGAGAGAGAGAGAGAGAGAGAGAGAGAGAGAGAGAGAGAGAGAGAGAGAGAGGAGGGGCAGACACAAAGAGAGGAGAGGAGAGAAAGCTCCAACGGAGTGAGCGTGGTCAGCAGGATGTATGGGCGTATCGTGACGTTGATTTGATTTCAGCGAGCCGAATGGGAAAATCGTTTTGTATTATAGTCCGCTGCCGTTTCAATGTCGACGGAAAACAACGGGAGCTAATTACAAATGCAATTGCCGCGCGCGAAATCGTTATCTTGAAAATGAAACAAGCAACGTCATTCGTTGTCCTGTGGATGCACGAATGAAATGACAGGGCATCTTAACCGTTGAGGATATTCTCGCCTTTCTTTAGACGTCTCCGTCGCGAATTCTCGAAATTTGCTCCACCAGCTCGGCAGAATTATGCATTAGCGGCAAATAAAGAAGAAATTATAAAATTTCTGTTCCCCACTTGGAGATTTTCTTAAACTCCCTAGAAGTTTCAAGTTCTCAATGTCTGTCAAATATCATCACATTAAAAAATCTGGCACTTTTTCATTTAGCCTTCAAATTAGATAACAATTTTAATTATTTAGTATGGAAATTCCAATATTGCAGTTCTGTTGACCGATATACGTCAATTTCAATTAGAACAAATAATTTTAATCAATCTCACTCATTTTAAGCATCCTCAATTCCAAGAGAAATCTACAGTTTCGTGATATCTCGCAGCTTACTTTACTGTTCATGTTTTTATTGCAAATAGATGGACGTTTCGATCGATTCATCTCGACATAGCCGATTGCGAAAAGATTTTCGGAAAAGCTATATATATTACAATGTTGATTTGATTCACGAGTAAATGGAAAGATCCAAATTCGCAAAAAGTTGCCATCGAAGAGAAATAGCACATGCAACTCACGCACAATACCATACGAGATATTTATGGATAAAACTTTTTGTCGTAGTGCGCACGCGAAAAAAATCGCTGCAATGTCTGTTTTTCAGGTAATTGCTTTTCTAGAGAAAAAACCGTCACGTCATCCGCCCATACCGTCGTTTTCAATATTTACATGTGCGCTCGTCGCATCGCGCGCACAAATCGCGTTGTCGATTTCGATTTTGCTTTTTTCTCTGTCGAACTTACATATTGACAAAAAAGAAAAATCGCCGCGCGGATTCACGAAAATCCGAGAAGCGAATTTTTTAAAATGCGACACAATGCATTTGTCAAATCGAGAGTCGAGCTAAAAATCTGGGCGCGATTTTCAGGATTAAAATAACAGTAGATAAAACTTTGGGTTGTGTGTTACTCACTCGTCGATGATTATCTTCATTTGTCAAGGTATCCCAAAAATAGATCTGTAAAAAAGAGTTCATCACGTCAATATCGTACATATAAAAGAGATTAATAATTTATCATTTGGTAAAAACAAAAATAATAAGTAATTTTTCGGAGTAAAGCATCTCAAGTGTTACTGACAAATGAGGAAATAATTTATGTAATTTAATTTTTAAACGAACTCTACACAGTTATAGAAACTGTTATACTCGTATATTATTATTTTGTTCTCCTAGTGACGATTTGAAATGAGATCAAAATTTTGTAAATTTTGCCTCTTTATTATTATATGTTAATTTACAAAAACTAGAAAACTAATAAAATCTTTCTCCCTCTCTCTCTCTCTCTCCCTCTCTCTCTCTCTTTCATCATTATCAATCAATCACCAAGAAACTATTTTATCGTGAAATATCATTGTGAATAGTAGATAAGAGTAATTTTCATTCACGTTTATTTAATAGAATATTATTTCTGCACAACTACCCGTTGACTGTGAAAAGGCAAGCGAATAAATTCTCAAGTCGCGGTTTCACATTAGATCCCGGCTGTGAGTAGTCGCAGTCACGCAATGGTCAGACCGAGTCAATTCGCGCACTTCGACGTGGTAATTGTACTTGTTCGCGTTATTGGTCGACCCTAATCGAAGTAGAAGATTTCTTTTGAACGATTCATCTCGCAAGAAACGGAAAATGTTCTTCCGACACCGTTTGGTCGATTCCAATAATATGCCGTCGTTATACAGATAACGGCGCAAGTGGGGCGTAAATCATTCGACTTGCGTCGCGATTCAGATGCTATACGTAATACGTAACAATAAGATCTCTATCTCTCGCGCATTTAAATATTTAAAGCTATAGAGCGCGTAAGTGTTATTTCCGCAATCGCTTAAACTAATTGTACCTAAGAGACCATTTAAGTTTCAAATGTACTTTCGCGGGGATTTAATTGCATTACATTCGTGAGATAATCCGACACGATCTCGTTCCGCTTAAGGCACCCCGATCGTCCCCGAGATAGAGGATACGAAATAATGGAAGGGACAACCGAACAAGGGGAAGAAAAAAGAACCCGGAGGACGAAGGCGTCGTCCTTTGGTAAAGAGATGTATCTTTAATCACGACGAGCAGCCGATTCGGTTGTCGAGCTCGTTTTCTGCCGTCACAGATGCTGTACGACGTACCGGCGTACAAGATAAATGGCAGATAAAAAGGGACAGCCGCTGTATCGTGCTTTATCGGTCTTCTCCTGTACAGAAGCGAAGACCGGTCGTCGCTTCGGACCTTCTCTCACCCTCCTGAAAACTTCAGACGAGTTTTACGCCCCTCGATAAACACTGATTGCTTCTTAAATTGCCTCCAGCTCGGGTCTAAGCTCCGCGCGATCGTGTTACAGAAAATTGTAACGTCTATCGTTACACCTTCATTACGAAATGTTAACGACACTATGCGCGAGATGTTGCATCTGATAAATAACATCAAATTCTTTTATTCCCAGCTGCATAACTTTTGGGTATTAATCTGGATTATAATCTGAGTATTAAATTCACATAGGTTTTTTCAATATTAAATGTATGAACATAAAATCTCTGAACGTATCTATCTAATATCGGAATCTGTTTATGGAATTTTAGTCTCAGATATTTCATCAAAG
Organism: Vollenhovia emeryi; assembly: GCF_000949405.1. NCBI lineage: Eukaryota > Metazoa > Arthropoda > Insecta > Hymenoptera > Formicidae > Vollenhovia > Vollenhovia emeryi. Next base: position 59,449 of record NW_011967199.1, read on the forward strand.
TTAGCTTATGTGCATCACTAATCACTTTTTATAAACGCCTTGAGAAGATTTATTCGCACGAGATGAACCCATTTGGATTAATTTCGCGGTGGTAACACGCGTTTCGTAACACGTGTGCGCGCGGTCTATTTACGTACATTTTGATAACGAAGAAGGTGCAGCAGACCAATTCCACCGATCCGACCGTTGCGTGACCGCAAACACTTCGGGGATACCTGCGCAATACCATTCAAAGCCCCGGGACACAGGTGCTCCAGCATCGTTCCGTGCCACTGAATTGGCTACGGCTATCGCGCGACTATTTGCACGGTGTCGTGCAATTTGTACACACGGGCGTATCCTGAGCCTCGAAAAAATGTCAGCGAAAATATTTTGGAAAATACCGTCATTTTTATCTATTTAAACCTCTCGGAAATTTAATTTGTCGCAATTACGCAATTTCAATCTGGAGCTAAACATTGTCAGCATCCCGATTAATTAGTTAGATTAATCGATACCTCGAACAGTCTAATACTCGATCAGGTATCGATTGAAAATTTCAGAAATTATTTATTTCGCAATAATAATTCTGACCCAATATGCAATTTGTGTTACTCCCACAATTGACTGCATTCTTCAAAATTAATCAATAAGCCAAGACACTTGTGTTAGCTACTTGCGTGAAATGTGTCAACATCGCGATAAAATTGCATTACAACGTTGCAGTGTAACAATAGCAAACCACACGCGAGCGATACTTTAATCTCGTCCGAATTAATCAGTTGACTGATCTGACCGACGGATGAATTATGGTCCAGCTTGTGAATTCGTGCCGAGACCGAGGTCGTGACTGTTACAAAACTCGCGTGCCTTTTCCACGACGTGGAAAAAGCAGCATCCGTCTGACCTTTTCTCGGCGACGTTGATGGACGAGACGATGATTGGTATTCGGGGTTCGAACTGAGAAATAAAGTACCGCTCCTAAGTCCGTCCCTGATGTACTACTATCCCACCCAAGCCTTAATTTTGTTTCCGAAAAAATGGGGCATACGAACGAGTCATCGAAAACTGTCCGAGTCAGCTGAGGGACAAAGATACTAAACGTAAAAATAAAAAACAAATATACCACAATTTCTTATGCATTATATGGTATAATATATTAGAATAAGTTAAGAAATTAATATGATAAAACGTTATTAAATAATTAATTTTTCTACATGACGAGATAAATAAATATTACTTCCTACTTTTTATAAATATTTAAAAAATGCTATTTCAAGGAATTTTGTTATGCTAGTTCGTGATTGCACATACATGCAAGAAACTGTAATATGTAGTAGGTATTACATATTGATTTCGGATATTTTTTACCTATAACGTGTTATTCTGAAAATATAAAAAAAACAAAATTTAGAATCACATAAAATTCAAGAATATTTTAATAAGAGAATTATAATTTACTATTAAGCTCTTTCCTCATAACTTTACCATAACTTATTCAGAAAGTAAATTTAATGATAGAATGAATTTGATTTAAATTTTGTTCTCATTGATCGAGTGTAATTTAAACTTTCATTAAATAGCTTAAATCATGAAATGAATATTCTTCAGCACGGTCTCCCTTCGATTACACCTTTTCCCACTAACGACGGCAAAAAGAACAAGCCAAGAACGGAAGAGCGGAACGAAGCGAATGCGAAAGTTCGCAAAGCCGAGGAATTTCCGGGCGTGTCCCCACGCGTACACTTTGCTCACAACTGAGCTACTTTTCTACAGAATAAGGCGGGGAAGGTGATTCGCCGTCCGTCAAAAACCCCCTGTCCTTTTTTCCCGAATAAACCGTTCGCACGTACGACGAATTCGCGATGGGGGGGAAAAAAGGAAAGAGCTATGAAAAGAGAGCATTTTGGTTAAAGGGTCTTCTTTTCATCCACACCGTTATTCAGGATGTAATATCGTCTCATCCCCTCGGCGAAACCCACCCTTCTTGCATACCTTCGGCTGTCCGCGTGCACCTTTAATGCCCACGTTGCCACTTTTGCTACGTAATACGATAATGGCGCGTTAAGCGCGCTTAAACGAGGCTCTGCTTTTTTCCTGATCTTCCATCGTTCCTTCCTATCACGCATAGTTTCCAATTTGTCATAAAAAAAACTTCTAAAAGTGTTGACGCATCCTTTCGTTGAAGATTAGGCGAATATTCATTCGATTTTCAACTTTTCACGACGCTTCTTTTGCACAATATCCAAAATATGTCTTTTACGAGAATATTGCAAAGAATGATTATAGGACAGGGCCTGAGCGGAATGGCTGTTTTGTATTCTTAAGTCACAAGACAGTTATCGTGCGTTACTTTAAGACAAAGATATAAAACACAAAACAGTGTCTTAAGAGTACAAGACAGCCATTCTGCTCAGGCCCATAGAATCATTTTAACTACACATTTCTTTACGAGCATAAAGCTTTTAATTACTTTTATATTCTATAAATGTGCATATGTATGCGTGTTCCACAAAATTATTAAAAATTCTTAATTTTTATAAATAAAAAGTATTTCTTTGTTTTTAATATTATTATATTTTTAATATTATGTTTTTAATATTTAATATTAATTTTAAGATTTTGTGTTTAGAATTTTAAGATTTCAGAGTTTTGTATTGTGAACTAATTATGTGTCAAACGATACAAAGTACGATGTGACAACCCTTGTTACAAGAGAATTTCGAATTAAGACACAAATTCGAGCATCCTTTCATGGCACCCGTCTTGGCGGCTTTGTATCTGTTTTCAAGAGGTCTTTAAGCACACCCGAAGGAGTGAAAAGTATTAATTCAAGCCATTGAACCTAAGGGCAAACATCAAAGGCAAGGCGCGAGGGAGCTATATCGAGTTTATCCTCTCAAGTGATATTTAAAAAGTGTGTGAGCTTTATCCTGCTAAGAAAATTAGAGTAAAAGCTCTAAAATTTATGTAATGTTATTAACAGGGGATTATAATATAATAAATAAAATTATGAAGTACGTTCTTCACCATTAACAGAAAGCTTTCTATATATTTTGTATTGTTGTATTATTTATATATGTGTGTACCATATATATTATAATTCTTATATTACAATTCTTCTTTTCATAGCAGGGAACTTCTGTATCTATTTCTAACAGCAAAAGTTTGCTAAAATAACTTCTTAATAAAAATCATCAATGAATAGAAATAGAGATATCGTATATTTTCCTGCCCAAGCTTGAAGATGAATAAAGTGAGTTGACAAGTGAAATTCGATATTTCTAGTTTTACCAAGAAGAGCAGAAACGTGCAGAAATTGGTTAAAAATTAAGAGATCGATACAGCGGTAAAATCGGACGTAAGGTATCTGAGATCGTAGAGCGTTATATAGGGTGTTTCCTCTAAATTCAGCACGTAGAATATCTCAAAACGTGTAAGTTCCAAGAGAAAACTTTTCAGGCAAAGGTGCAGGGTTTCAAGTACCGCATTACACAGCAATATCGGTAAGACCTTGAATGGCAATTTTAATTATTGTACCATACACAAAAATTTTCGATAATTGAAGCACTATTGCAACAGCATATTCCTGAGACCAAATCGAGTAAAAAAGTCCTGTACTACTTTTCCCTCTGACAAACAGTTATCGAGATATCATAAGCTAAATTGAAAAAGTTATCAAAAGTTTTCTCTTGAATATCTCCAAAAGTATTGGGCAAATCAAAAAATGTTTCAGACAAAAGTTGTTCATATTAATTAGTATTATAAGATAGTATAATAAACAATAAGGGGTTTTATTTGAAAAATTTAAGATGACCTTCACGTGATCTTGGCAACGCCATTCAAGGTCATGCTGATATCGCTATGTAATGCGTTACTTGAAATCCTGCAACTTTTGTCTGAAAAGTTTTCTTCTGGAACTCACACGTTTTGAGATATTCTACGTGCTCAACTTAGAGAAAACACCCTGTATATGACCCAATTCTGTCAAGAAGTTGCCAGCTGGATCTGATTGACTTTTTCTCTCTTTCTTTCTCCGACGAAACACGTTTCTCGTTACACGTCGCGCCGTAAATTTTGTCGTTTATTATTCACGGGTGATTCATCCTACGGCACATATACTAAAAAACTTCGCACTCGTCTTAGGAACGGATAATCAAAGGAAAATACATCATTCGCTCTCGCGTCAAGATGATTTCTTTCCGCGGAAAAATCGTAAACCGACATCGTATCTGTGTTTCCAGCCTACTTTACCGAGACGGTGACGGTGGTATGTACTGATTTCCACCGGTCTGGAAACTACGATAGCACGGAATTTTTTCTATTTCTGGATTCTTTTAGCCTCTCCTTCTTTACTTTGCTTTTATGGCTTTATAGTGGCTGAAGATAAATTTTATGTGACAACGGGAAAATTTTTCCCCTCATTATTTGAGAAACTTATTTCCTAAAAAGATTAAGTCAATACTTTTTCTGAAGAATATGTTATGTTTATCTCCTCATCTCATATCAAATATTAAATATAAAAATACTAAAATAATGTGAATATCGTGAAAAAAGTGAATTTATACTCTTTTGTAATAAAAATTTTATAATACAGAAATCAGCCATCTACTCAGCTTTGAAATAATTGTTTATGAGAATTTTTATACATTTCCATGTTATAGGTACGTAATAAAAGTTATAAATTTTTCACTTTAGATAAAGCAATCATAGGAAAGAAAATTCTATTTATACTTATTTATATGTATAAAATATTATACATTTCTAATTGCGCCAATTTATGTCAAATAGCAAACAATTAATTATTATACACATTAAATTGCATATTGCTACAAACTTTTATGTAGCATATTGGCCTTGAGTTACGACATCACTAACACTCGTTGGAACATTGTCGATAAGTGATAATGTCTTAATAAAATATATTAACGCTAACACACATGACCGGAAAATAAATGTAGATTATTAATTATGTTCCACTATCGGATGAGAAAAATTCAATAATGACAAGTTCCATTTTCTTTGTCTAGTGGCAAATTCAGAGAGATTGTTCGTTCGCCAAAAAAAAATGTCGCGCAATTTCTCTACCTCTAGCATGGGGATAAGAAGAATAACACCTCGAAAGGTTCTCATCCTAGAAGAGTTTTTCCGTCGTGATAAAATGCTGCCAATTTTTTCCCTCAAGATTTCTGATACCCGAGAAGTCATCCGCCGAAAAGAAACTCAATATGGATTTAAAAATTACGACTCCGATATTTTAATAAAAATAGAAATTATAAAAATAGAATATTAATCAGGACAGAAAATTATATGTATATGAATAGATCAAATTAAATTAAAAATTAGGAGATATAGAACTAATTAAATAAATAACATAACAAATTAAAATATTAATAATCAATTGTAGAATTGTAGGTCGCCACGCAATCTACAATTAAATACATTTAATACCTTATATTAAAATAGAAAATTACGATGCCCGATATCAATTAATTAAGAAATTACCGTTTCGTGCCGTTTATCGATCAAAACTGATTAAGTAATATCTATTTCTGTGTGCTCTTTTCTGACTAGACAGCGAGAACGGGGTCGACCAATACTTGCCCCAATATCTTAAAGTACTTCAGAGATATCCACAAATGGACCAAGTACACAAAGAATTCTCTCCCGTCCGGTCTCTTACGTGCGAAGTTATAACCCGTTTCCGCAGAAGCTTTTATCGGAATAGATTAGACAGCTGAAAGGACCGCCGTCTATTCGTGACGATGGTGTTTGATATGATCTCACCGCGCGCTCGTGTCTACGAGAAAAAAAAATAATCCCTTCGTGTGAGCTTTCTTCGAGAGGGTTTGATATTCCGTGGATCATTCGTCTTCAGCTCTTCTCGTCGGCGAGACATTACCGCCGCATCCAGAATATCCTGCGCGGTCCCCCCCGTTCTTCTCGCCAGCGGGATTTCAGGATAATCCCGCTCAGCCATCGCAATGCTGTGCCGCGGTCGTAGAAGAAAGTAGGCAAGTTGGAGAAATGTGGTGACGAAACAAGGAAAAACACCAACGGAGTGACGTTTAACGGTAGCAAATGAATGTTTAAGCCCAGAAAAACGAATAATACGCGTGAGATAAGATTGCAACGAAATAAATTAGTTTTCCGCGGAAAATAAAACTCGTGTATGAAAGTTCGTCCCGGAGAAAAGTGGCAATTTAACATCTGCGAGTTTAAAATAATTAAAAAATTATGAGATAATTTACGTAATAAAAATGAAAACGAGTTATTCTTTGAAAATTCAAAAATATAACTCTAACGTGTAATGATGTAATTACATCATTGTATTAAAAAATACATGAAATTAAAAATACTAGAAATTACAAAGCGCACGGCCGTTTACTCTTGAGCATTGTATACTTTTAAAACTTTGTATACATGCAAAGAAGGTAATGTATGCGCAACGTCAATTTAGACTAAAAGGTAATTTATCACTCATCGATACAATTCGCAATAGCAGAGTGCAGTCTACATCGCGCGCGCGTTAACTATAATATATACGTTAAACTGTAAAAATACAAATATGTGTATATGATTATTGTAGAATAATTATGTAAAATCGAAATTATCGTTTTAAATATTATATATTTTTTAAAATAGATATTTATTAAAATAAATATAGAATGCTCAAAAAAGTCTTCCTTTTAAATATAAACCCGCAAAATTTTATACGTATGTTTTTGTCAGTAACACTTATTCGAACCCTCGTTCGAATCATTTGAATAAATAAAACAGAGCAGATGCTTTATTTTGCACAAGCATATAATATAAAAATGTAAAACACTCACCTCACGACTGCTCCGCCGTTGCCCGATGCCTCCCAAGCCTCCTCGTCCTCTCAGATTTCCTCGTTGCACTTACACAACACTCACTCGCGAAAATCATCGATCGCGCGAAATTTCGGACACTCCCGTACGCGATGTGAAATACCGCGAAACGCACGAAATATTATTGTATTAAGAAATATCGCGTGACTTTCTGTCATACAAATTACTCAAACTAACATATAACTTGCACTTTTTATTCGGAAGAAGATAACGGATAAATCACTTTTAAATTACCGATATAAAACGCAACGCGAGCATCGGAATCCAAGCACAATCTGCGGTAAAGAAGTAACTATTAATCCGCAACAAAACGATATTTTACGATCTTTATTGTCATTCAATTTAATCCTCGAAATGAATTATGTGAGCGAAACTTCCAGCGATAAATAGTCGTTATTAATTGCAATAGTTAATCGAGATAATTTTCGATTACATTTACATAATGTAATGACGCGCGATAAGCGACATTTCTCTACTTCCTGTCCGTTCAAGATGCGAAGAACGACAGAGCGAATTACAGCGCAAATGCCAAAGCCGCACAAATTTCTCTTTCTTTTCCCGAAAATGGAACAGATTATATGAAATCAACAGATAATTAAAAGCGCGGTGCGTAAACGAGATGTAATCGCGCACCAAGTACCACGGTTTACATTCATATTTTAGACGAGTTAGTCTCGTGAACTCTACATTGATAAAAGCCGCCGCTTGAACGTGCAAATCATTTTTCATTACAAGTTGTAGAAATTTAATAATTAATCGAGGAACGTTACTCGTTACTGATAAAGGTGTACAAATCAATAGCGTTTTATCTCTACATTCATCGCGATCGAATCTTGGAAACTGCGATAACGCAAAAGTAATATCACGCACACGGAGCGACTCTCGCCACTGCCTGCCGGCTCGACGTTCGGCGAGCGAATGATTGCGCAGCGACCTTCAGGTACACGCTGGCACGCAAACATCGTACGTCACCGAGCCGAGAGAAAAACAACAAAAAAACGTTGAGGGTTCGTTGTCCCGCTTACGAAATTGAAACTTCTATTCCTAATATTTCAAATTACTTTGTTCAGTGATTACATTTTGCGTATCATTCTGTGGACTTTTTGGCACGGATTAAATTAACGATTAATTCTGTTCAATCGAGAAAATGTTCCGAAACAAAAACCGATGTTACTTAAATTCTAATTACTAAGATTTTACCTCAATAGTTGATACATACAAATGTAAATTTCTAAATTGCAAATCTTTACTTATTGTGGCAAATTATTGAATTATTTACTTTAACGATAACATAAATTGGTATTAAATACTTTATTAGAAATAGCATTGCGCGCGCTATTTGGTTTTAATTTATATTTATTCATGATCTTCTTCACACATTAAGATTGTCTTCATGAAGAAAGTGAAGAAGACGTTGTCGCACTGTTAAAATATTACATGATCTCCGCACTGACAGCTACTCGCAGTACAAAGCCAAGCGAGAGAATCAGCATCGCGGAAAAGCGTCAATAATTAAATCTCTTCCATGCCTTTTCCAAAAGAGAATTAATTATCGTCCTATCTCATTAGAAGAATAAGAACTTCTTTCATTCGCTCTTTCCTTCACTCAATTAGATATTTAACTTTAACTTCTTTCTCTTTAACTTTTTGTTTATTCACCAACCTTCTTTAAGTATAGTTTTTCGCAAACTGTCAAAATTCACATGCGAGGTGAAGCATGACACGAATCTAAAAGAGAAGTGAAAACCAATCGACATCGCGGAAAAGAGGCCTCAACTGTTCGATATTAGCGACATTCGCGCTGGTAATCCCTTTTTTAGAAAAGGACAATAAGATAATTACAAATAAAAATTGTTTAGTGCTACTTTCTTTTCATTTACCTACGTAGAGGAATAATTAATAAAACATTTCCTTACAAATTACTACAAACTAATAAACAAAAATATTTTCGTGACAACCTTTTGACGACGATCATTGCTGGATTATGTTATTCGCAACGTCCAATTCAATTCAATCGCGAATAATATCGAAAAATTATGAGTCGCGCGGGATACGAAAGATTTGTCAGGTACGAACCTCAAGTCGCTCGTTCGAGCAACCACAGTAAAGCTATGGGGAAAAATCTTGCCCGAGGAAAGTTAAAGTTTTGATCCTCGACGACCCGATATCGCGGTACGTGCCGAACATCCTATGAGTCTGGCTAACTACCAAGCTCCATGCTTCCTTCCCGTATTCTTCCTCTACCTGTTCGAAAAATAGACCATCAGGTCGTTGCCCGCTCGATAGTGTATTTTTTTCAGCTGGATAATATTCTCTAATTATAAGTAATTATTATGTAACAAATATTTTATAAAATCTTTAATGAGTGGTTTGCGTTTTATGGTAAGAAGCATCAGCATTTATCAATATTGTTATTAGTAATCGTTAATTTTTAATTATATTTTTTATCTGCCTTACTTATTGTAAAGTTATCGGCGATGTCGAGTTTTCTTTCTAAATTTATACACTTTATTAGCATAAATTTATGTCGGAAGAAATAAACGATTGAACGCGAAAAGCGCATTTCGATCGCATCGATCGGCGCATTTGGCAATTAACGTTCTAAGCATATACATATATCATAAAAATATAGACAGCACCGAATACCAACATCTCGGATAAATTATCCGTTTGCAACGCAACTAAACTAAAATGACGGTAAACCAACATTGTGCGAGCTGACGGTATTCGCAATTTTGTTGATAGCGCAATTTGCCCGCGCCGTCTCGCTGCGTCCACACACATACACACGCATATGGTAATCGCGTAATATCTCTCGAGATACCAGTTTACGCCACGCAAGTGCCAAATTGCAGCTGCAGCTGCTAGATCGACGCGACGTGAAATATCCACCACAACGATATAATAGAAAGCCGCCAGACCAGGTCAGACAAGCATTCTATTCCGCGATTGTCTCGTTGCACCATAATTATGGCATCACTTCTCTCCTCTTCTAATCCATCCCCCTGATCCCTCCCTTCGCACAGTCATTCTCTCGTAATTCATCGCAATTGTCATCGAGATATCGGGCGTGTCTTGACTGAAGGACTATATAAATTATCTCATGCATGTAATTTTCCCGCATTGATCCTTCAGTTTTTTAATAATTCTTTTCAGAAACTTCATAAAGAGACCCTAAACTTACGACAGTTTACCTAAAAGTTATCCTCAGAAGTTGGTTACCAAAATATTATGCGAATATATTTATCTTTTTATGCTATTCATTAAACGCAAATTATATATTAAACTTATTTTGAACGTATTCTACAATTTTACTTTTTTATCTTTATTCTAAATGATATAAATGTTATTTATGCAGGTATTTTATATAAATAATATCACAAAGTCCACATTGCATCTCACAATAAAATTGCAGCGTTTGTTGTTCGCGTAAAGAAAATTGAAAGATTGTTATTTCTCCCAATATTAACCTACTTCCTTCTTTTTAATCGTTAAAAGTATTGTTACGTAAATGCGTTTGTAATACCGGATATCGGATGCGCGGCAACGCCGACTCGACATAAATTGTACAAGTGGCGGGCGCGCGTGCGACAAAAGCGGAACGCAAACATAGGCGAGCCGAAAGTTAGATAGGATTGAGTTCGCGAAACTACGACGGACAATAATGTCGGCTTTTACAACTTGTAATTAAATTACCCTGCACGCACGATCGCCGTCGCGCGATCGCGTGCAAGTTACATTGTGTGTATCGACCAGGAGGACGACAAGAGGGAAAAGCTATCTCTCGCAAGTCTGCAATTTTTCAGGAATTTCTCGGTCGTAAATAAAGAAACGTTATTTGTTTGTATACGTGTACGTTGCACGCAAGGAAAGTCGAATTATTTGAAATGCGAATAGAAAATCATGCATGTTTCCATGCATTTCTTCCTGCTTAAAATAAGTTGAAATAATGACGTCAAGTTCAAGAATAAGCAATTAAAAATTTTGTTACTTTAAGCCTTAGGTATATACGTATTCCTAGAGCAATAAGAATTATTTAACACAACTGCCTACGTTTCTTTATATCTTATTTTGTGCTTACGAAAGTATTTGCGGGGATGCATCTGTGGCCGGAAGTGAAACTTTATTGGAGTCGCGAGAAGCGAGAGAAAACGAAAAACGAGATCGGGATTTAAGGGCAGTAGGGTAGCAACGGTACTCATAAAACTTGTACGTATCCGAGATCGGCGTGGAATAAAAAGAACCGTGGAGAAAGCTCGGATTGAGGAAGAAGAAACAAAAAACGACAACGAGAGGGATACATCGGGAGGGTCTAGACCGCATTTTCCTATCCTGAGACAAAGTATTATAACTTGCAAGCTTGAGAACTCCGCGAAAGCCGGCGGCTCCCACTTCCGCGTCGTGAATCTGGCGTTCTTCCGGGTCAATCCTTTGGAGTCGAGGACTTTGTGATTGCGCTATGTACACCGCACGGAATATGCATATATACACCTTCCGCAAGAGACCTACGCAAAACGTTTTATTTCGCAAACGGCGCAGGCAACTTTTATAAATCATATCAAAACATTATTAATTTACTCGTATTTTACATAAAACTGTTGCGCACTTTGGAATTTGCCCAATAAAAATATAATTTCTTTCAAGTATTCTTTTTAATTACTTAATCTAATATTGATTTGATCGATTGTTTGATTTCCATTAATTTCCATAATCCCTTTAAAAATTTGATAGAAAGCGATTTCGTAGGGGAAAAAGGGGGAAAAATATAATTCTTTTTCACACAACTGACTTTTTAATTTTTTAATATCGAAAGAGCGGGGTGGGATCTTTCGGGCGTAACCTGAAAAATGGGAGAATCAAATCCGGTTGGACCAGTTTTTCGAAGCGAAAGGGAGGGATGCCTGAGCCGTGCCGCGTTGCGTAGATTTACTAATGGCGTCGATAGTTCACATCGCCCGAATTAAACTTTCACGAGCGCGGCCCGCTGACTCCCGCATACTCGATTCGCGGGTTAACACGATCGTTACACGAGTGTCATGCATAATGCATGTACTTTCGTGCACTCTAATCGGCAGTTTACCGTTAATCGACTGCCATTGTTTCTGTTGAGACGCGGCTTTGCCCCTCACGCTATTGTTCGATAATTTCATCTCCTCGAGAGTTCTCTCGAGAGTAACACGCACACCGGGACGGAATATCGCATTGTCTTTGACAATTATTGATAGTCGCGAGTGTCAAAGTGGTAACAGTAATCTTAATTCCTCCAAATTGTTGTATATTTATTTTTATACGAATTTATTTACAATAATCTGCACATTTTACCAACGGAATATCTTTTATTGAATATACTCGAAATTGTTATTAAAGAATTTCTATATACAGATCATTTAGATTTTAGTAAAAATGTATGTGAAACAATTTACATAGAAATAAATCGAAATGTATTTTTTATCAAAAGAATACTATATTTTATACCTATGTCAAATGTTAAATATTTTATTGCATTAAAATACTTTAAATTATTATTATGTGCTGTTCCATTACAACTTTGTTGCTCGCATTTAGACCGTTTTATCAAAATCGTTTAATCACAATGCTGATTACACGAATTATCAATTCTTTTTTCATGAGATAAACACAGTGTGCATCACGTTTGTATAGGCCCAAATTTTGGCAAAAGACATATTTCCGCCAGGGATCGAACCGGGGGACCTTCCGCGTATCAGGCGGATGTGATAACCACTACCATACCACGGAAACGTTCTATATACATATTACGAGCACCTACGTGAACGGCATCGATTATGCTAATTACAACCGCAGATGTAATTAGTAAATTATGTATCGGCCCACGTGCAGAGCATGCTGCACAGGGCATTATAAATTATGTCTGCTCCATGCGGCTATTTCGTAAATCCTCATTTTACATAATGTTCAGCAATTAAGACAGAGCCTGCGAAAGGAGTCACAAACTTTGGCAGAAAGCCAGTTGTGAGAAAAATGCACTCGGGGCTCCTACCTTAATTTGCAAAATGATAATAATGGCAGCTGCTACTTCATTAACTGTTAATAAAGTTGCCCGCAAATACTGTACGAGTTAAAATAAGAATTATCCAAATATATTCTACGTTTTTATTTCTATCATATTTCTCTACTAGTTTGCTCTGATATCGTTCACGGCTTAATTTTATTTGTTTTAAACCAGTTTTTAATATCAAAAGAAAATGTTTCCGCCCGGGATCGAACCGGGGACCTTCCGCGTGTTAGGCGGATGTGATGACCACTACACCACAGAAACTGGTTGCGGATATTTTTAGTTTTAGTGGTACACAGTAATATAATGATCTGCTCCAAATTGTTGCAGGTATATCTACACTGAAAAAAATTTCTGGTTGAATATGGACGAATCAGATAATTCCTTTAGGATTTACCAGAATTCCTGTAATCCTACAGAAATTCTGGTAAATCCTAAAGGAATTCTGGTAAATCCTAAAGGAATTATCTGATTCGTCCATATTCAACCAGAAATTTTTTTCAGTGTACGTGTCATATCTACGTCATATATATTTAAATAATATTCAGATTAAGATTTGAAAGAAATATGTATAAAAAATATAATGAAATAATATAACAAATGTATATAATAAATCGCAACGTGTTATACTACATTAATTCAGAAATTTTTATAATTATATGCTACTTAAACATATATGTATTGTTACTTTGTAACATAAAACTTTTAAATATCCTTCTGTAGAGTAAAAGTAAAAATAATTTTTATGTTAATATCCTTTTATTCGACGACTTTTAGTAGTATACTTGGCCCGATAAAAATTTTTATCACACAACGTTACCAAAACTGTTTGCCGAAACATTAGTTATCGCAGTGTAGCATTACGCAACGCAGATATGTGTAATCTGTTGATATATGCGTACATGTATAATACATTATTAGCAAATATTATCTTGAAAACCATGATTAAATAATTATTTTATTCGACAAACAATTTTCTTTTCTACACGGAGAGAATGTTCTCTAAAAATTTACCCTGAAAATCATGTAATCGTGGGACAACGTGGCATCTCGAAGAACTGTATGACAGGTTTTTGAAATGTTACCATACATTCCAATAGTAAAGTGTACACTACATATAATTACTAGTAGAATGTATGTTAAAATTTCAAAAACTCTCATACAGTTCAAAATACCACGTTGTCCTACGATTACATGATTTTCAGGGTAAGTTTTAAGAGAAGGTTCTCTCCGTGTAGTAAAATATAACGCTATAAAACCTACACTATAGAAATTTATCACTGGAATCATTTATTGTGTTTTGATGATGAATTCAGAATCACTCTTCTACTTTCTCGGACGTTGTCAAATCATTTTATTAACGAAAAACAGAAATTTCTCATTGGAGAAGAATATTTTCAAAGCGTTCATCGACTTAGTTTGTTGAATTTGCAATTGCTATGTTAATCTCAATAATTTTCACGCGAATCATTAAGATGAACCGCGTTAATAATACAGATATTAAAGATCAATCATAGAGGGGGAGTTTTTTTTTATCGTAAAACATTTCTATCGAATAATTAATCTGAGAGAAAGTGGTTTTTCCTTTCGCACAGAAAAGCTGATTTCCCGGATAAAGGTTAATCCCCAAAAGCAACTCGCATAATCTTTCTCTCTTATCGGGTGTCGCGTATCCGAGTGCCTTTTAGTAAGCTCTTCGTTACTGAAAGCACGCGTGAGAGGAAGCACGCGTCCCTCGAGGGCCGAGCTTTAAATATTCACGATTTAATCTAAACTTCCATCTTATCGGGGCAATCCTGCTGTCGTGGATTGGCTGTCGCCGCGGCGGACGAATTCTCCCGCGAGCATGCGAGTTCCGTCTCGAGAGTGCAGCGACGATGACGTCGTGCAAATGATGCGAATGAGGAACGCTCTTCAAACCGTGGCCTCCGCGGAGAAAGACAGAGAGAGAGAGACGAGATTATGTCGTAATATTTCATAGCGTAACCACAGCGGAGAGTCAAATCGCTTTCCACGTCGGAAATATCATCCATAGCAACATTTTGCTATTGATCTGAGCTGTGAAAGATCTCGTCCGTATATTTTTCTAGCAATTTTATTACTTCAGGCATATACTTGTAATTATTGGCACCAATACACAGTTGTAATTGGAAACACTAAAAAAGCTGCTATAAAATAGATGAACTGTTTTAGATTTCTATTTCGAGTCCGAAGGTCGAGGGCCTGTGCTTCCTATAGTAATACACAAATCTGATTTTACCAATCGAAATTTCTCAATGCAATAATCACGATAAAAATTGCCTAAACGTATATTTTAATAAATATATTCGTGCAGTGTTCGTTCAGAGCAGTTGTGCCAAGAATTTTCTCATTAAACCTTCTCATGACGATGACGACAAAGAAGACGGATCGTTTACACGACTGTAAAACAGATTCGTATTAGAAAACTGTAGAAGAGCCGTCAGTGATACAGTTTCGAGGAAAATTGCACAATACCGTCGTTGAGAAAGGAAACAGCGGAAATTTACGGTTCTCTCTGGCGCGCGAGAAATGCATTTGCGATGATTATTACCTTCGAAAAGGGGTGAGAATGAGAAATTTCGGAAAACAATGATGCAAGGCGTTACAAGGATGCAGGAAAAAAGCGGAGTAACAGGCGACGAGACGATTTATTATCTGGAAAAAAAAATTAGTTGCCCCTTCGTTCGCGCGCGAGCTGACTCAAAAAGCTCTCGTCACGTACTTACAATTCTCGTGTAATATTAATGAGCTTCATCTACTTTTTACCTCTCGTGGTAAAAATACGTCGTCGTAAATGCATTATGCAGTAAAATACATGTAATGTTTTGGCATTATTGTAGAATTA
Source organism: Vollenhovia emeryi (assembly GCF_000949405.1). Lineage (NCBI taxonomy): Eukaryota > Metazoa > Arthropoda > Insecta > Hymenoptera > Formicidae > Vollenhovia > Vollenhovia emeryi. Next base: position 75,200 of record NW_011967199.1, read on the forward strand.
CGTCAATTTTAAATTTAATTCCAAATCGAAAAACCTCTTATTGTTTACACAACGTAGAATAAGTGCATACACGTATTTAGTTTTATAATGTTACATGATAAGACGCAATATTTTGGGAAAACATTTTAATATATTATATTTTTAACAGCTTTGAGGTAATATATTTTATATGCAATTTTCGTAGCAGCAATAACTTCGACATCACCAGAAAACATTGTTATCATCGCCAATATAAGTTATCTTGCGTTATTGGCATATCCTGTATGCTATTACAATCGATCTGCTGTCGCCGCACGAAAAGTTCGGAGAAAATTTCGCTGACGCATCTTATAAATGAAGGGTTCTGAGCAACAACACGCCAAGCCACGCGTGGCAAATTTTACAAATGATGCGTTCGGAGAGGGCCGTAAATCATTAAGAGATTTAACAATAATCCTCATTTGTTGAACGAAAATTTCTTATGCAAATCTATGTTGTATCTATATATGACCAGAGATATATTGCTAGGAAAAATTAGAAAACCCCGTCGCGGACGAATATTTCATGTCTTTTTACCCCACCATTTGCTTGCGAGTGTGTACGTCTGTGCGTGCGTACGTGCGTGTGTATGTGGGTGTGTGTGTGTGTGTGTGTGTGCGGGTAATTACGAAAGAACGCGGTCGTCGAGGTGCTTAATTGAAATACCGGCGTTGTAGGGCGAAAGATTGATCGAGAAAAAGTGGTGAGACAATTACGAAGGTCGGACTAGATTGATGATATTTCAACGTCGAAAGTGCAAAGCGCGCGGCGAAACGTGCGGAGGACGCACAAGAAGTGAAAACGGGGAGCGTGAAGAATTGTATTGTCCCCTGCCGGTGTTCGGCTAATCGAAGGCAAACGATTGCCATTAATATTCAATAGGCTGAGACGTCTCACTGACGTATCGATAAAATATATCTCGCGGCGCATCACTTTTACGTTTTGCGATCGAAGAAAAAAACTTTCGATACACTTTTTACATAATATTAATGGAAAGTCCATTAGAGCGCGCACACATTTACGTAAGCGGATACGGTGAAATAATAACAGCAGGACTTTTTTTTACATCCGCCGGGATATATCTCAGAAAGATTTATTAATGTATTTGGAGGATAATGAATAATACCGCGCGAAAGTTTTTATATCATTTCGCCGTTTTATAACGATCGGCCGAGTGTATTAATGAGTTCTCTGCCATGACGTAAAATGAAAATGTATCTTTATATTGCACGTTTCTTTCGCGTAGCGTACACGCGATCACGTTCATCATCCGGCATAAATCTCGGATTTAATCAAAACGCCATTACAATCGACATCTTTTTCTCGGCTCCGCGCGAATTCACGTCGTTTCGAAAGCAACTTGGAAAATGGTCGGCTGTTTTTCAGACGGACTCTGCGCTTCCGAGGAAGACCGCTCCTTCGTGAAAAGCTTCTCCACTTGATATCGATTACCAACGGCGTTCGCCCTCCTGCACCTTTCTTTACCGTCGTTTCTTTTCCTACCGTCTGCTGTTTAACTTCCGCCCTCGTCCTCACAATCGCCCTGCATGTATACGAAGATTCCTATATTCTCGCTATCGACCACCGAGAAATCTTCCAATGGAACGAATCTCTATTCCTCTATTTTTATTCACGGTAAATAATCGCGTTACTCTCTTCCGAATCAATAATTAATTAAACAGCCATAGCGATATTTTTACAGTCAAGCGATTTAAAAGTTATATATAAATATACATTTGCATTTTTTATATTCACGAATTTTATTCTAATTTTATCCGTCCTATACATATGTATTATATCGATCGAAATAAAGTTGAAAGATAGAAAGAGAGCGTCGAATTCTTGAATAAAAAATAAAACATCAGAGAAACTATAATGTAAATATGTAAGTAACAATAAAATAATAATTTATAATCTTGTAAATTCCTAATATCAAATTAATATCATATATTTTAATCAATTAAATTCAGATTATCTTATAATATCTTCCACTTTTCTGGATTTTTAATCAAATCAATTAAAAATACCCTGCCTCTGATTTTTCAATGAAATTAAATTAAGATATTTGTAATGCAAATATTTACAATTTATTCACGATATATGTTAATGAAGATTTGACATTATCGGCGAGAGGAATAGTTTATACATTGCATATACGAATGAATATCGAGCACTGATTGATGCCGTTCGGCAAAAAGAAACGTAGGATACAGGAAAACGAAAATGGGACGGCAGGCAAAAGAGACGGAAGAAGGAAAAGAGAGAGAGAGGGAGGGGGGAGAAAAAGAGAGAGAGGGAGGGAGGAAGAGAGAGAGGGAGAGGGAGAGAGAGAGAGAGAGCGAGAGCGATTGCAGTCGCGCTCGGCTGCATACGTCAGATGCACGTACATCGATTGCCATCAATCGATCCTCCGTGCACGGAGGCGAGGGTCTCGCAGCGGGATTTCTACACCGTCGACTGGCTGCACATCCCTCAGGAAATACGCCAGCTCGAACTCCAGCCGACCGAGACGAAGCCACGCAGATGCATCCGCGAAATGACGCCGCGCAATTAACGATTCGTTACACTCCGTAACTGCAAGTTTTTGCATGGCTTCGCGAATCTATAATCTTTAAACTTCTAGCTCTTTCAAATTATCGTGCACTCCAATAGCTTTATAATAATAAAGTTATAATCAATGTAATTAAAAACGCGATCAATTAACGTTAACGGAAATTAATAGAAGACGTCGAATTTAAAAAAAAATAAAAAGGAAAGGAGAAAAATATCAGTACAAAGAAAGTCACAGTTCTTTGAAACAATATCTGATTGAGGACGAGAAATTCATAACTGTAAAAAGACTCCTATTAATTCTCCCTTTAATTCGTGCTTATATCCTGCTATATGACAAGTTTCATGTTCCTTTTCCGAAACTTTTATATTTGGTCGTTATTTATCCGATCAACATATCGAAAAGCACGATCGAAAGCTAAGTACACGGAATCGCAAATTATTTGCCATCCACCCAAAGATTCTCGAGGCGCGTATCCACGGTGCGGTGGATAAAACCCGCGCGAAAGTAGTACCCAGGACATGTATCCGAGTCAGTCTTCGATACGGAACCGCCGGTAGTGCATCAGAGCGGACATGGGCAAGCTCGATAGACGCCGGGCTGTGTTTGCACGAACACGCTATTTGCTCCGCGATCTCGTTTCCCGATGCCATTGCACGGCGGGACCACCGCCTACAGGAAGCTTCAAAGGGAACACATACGCCGAAACCCGGACTCCGTTAAACGTCTCCGTTGCGCAAATATGAATCCCGGAATCTATCGGGCTTGCCCAAGTTTCGCGAAGGTACGTGGCAACTAGACGACTTGCTTCAAGATACGAGTATGTGCACCTTCGAATACGCACGGAGTTACAATTTGCAGATAAAGGCACGAATGGATAGACTCGAAAGGATTATTCACCTCGTAAAGTAAATTAATAGTTTCACTACGCAGTTGTAAAACCGTATTAATTTCTTTTTACTTTACATATTTATTGCTTATATTTTTATCTCACTTTTATCTTACTTATTTTACCGTTACTGTGGAGCAGCATTTGCGTTATATCTTTAAAAAATGCATTATTTAAAAAATTATTAACTTCTATTTACTCCTTTTATATTTTGCTTTTAATATTCGCCAAGAAAAAACTTGAGAGTTGTTAAAGGATAGCTCTTGAAGCTAAAATCTGATGTTAAAATCTCAAGCGTAGCTGCTGGCAGGTTAAAAGGTGCTTTAAATTAATTTTCTCAATAGCCGTAAAAAGGACGTACGGTGATGCGGAATTGTTTGAAGGTTCAGGTAAAATTAATCGGCCAAGTTATAGGATAATTACGAAACACGTCTGTCGTAAACGAAATTAAGATAGGTATAACGTCGGCGATTTGCCGCGCGGTACACAATTTAATAGATAGCTATCTTCATTTTAAGCGTTCTAGCATCCGACACAAATAAAAAGAGAAGGAAAGTTTGCAGGATGGTGTTGTATATGTGTTTTAGAGAGGAAAATGCTTGAATTGGCTCTGGGAAAACGTATTGTGTTCTCTCGCTACTGACATCATGTTGTTATGTTACACAAGGAGAATACTCATGCGCGCAACATGCTGTTCCACAACGAGTGCATAATTCATGGTGATACGTTGCATTAATTCATCCGTCATATGGTACGTTCGTGACGCAAGCATCGAGCTGTTTTCGAAAAGTACCTTTCGTGCTTTATAATAATATTGTTAAATTGTTTGTAAAAATTATCGTGTAATCAGAAAATTTGATATTAAAAAAGACCATGTTCGCCACTAATAACATATTATAGTCTTTTTTAATATAATATAGCCTTTCTTAATATAAAATCTTCAAGTAAAAAACATTAGTAATAGTAGCCTATATCTGTTTGTATTTCTTCAAAGAATAAAATATTATTTTCTAAAACAAAGATCTCTTTTTCCCAACATTTTCCTACGAGTTACTTATTCAAAGTTTTATTGTGAAATACGCCGATGGTTATTTATTATTACGTATTCTCGTACTCTACATATTTTATTTAATTAACGATTTGACGTGGTCGAGATTTAATCATTATTTAATTCGTGACAAATTCAAACCCACAGAGAGAAAGAGAGGGACAGAGTCTGAGAACTGTTCTACAAACCAAATGCGGTACAATAATGAGAAAATAAAATGCGGCCTTTTTGTCGGAGCGCAGCTAATGGCCATTTGCGATTACCAGAGCATAACGAGAGCATTTACATTTTACTTACGGTCAGCATGGAGAAAGGAAGTAAAAACGTAACAAAACGAGAGAACCTTCGTTACAAGTATAGTAACCGGACAATGATGGTATTAACGAATGCTTCATTACAACGGTCAAAGCTTCGACTTTAATAAAGGGTCACAAGCGTATCGATTACACCCGCAGAATTTTCTTCGGGGATTGCAAATCTCAATGTTATCGATTCTTTCAAAATTATCCCTATTTGAGTACGTTCTGCATTAAATTATATCGTCTGTTATCTTAAAGCACACTCTAATCGAGGTCCCAAGATAGAAGATTTCAGATTTCGCTGTTGAGCAAACACTCGGCATGATCGATGCGACCCGTTATAGCTTCTAATACTCACGCTCATTAATTTTCGTGTAGACGCTTCGGATACACTCTGTATAATCAAGATAATGAATTATCGAGCAAAATTTGTTCTCCATTCCGACAATCTATCACCGTACTTTAAAAGTGGAAAGTTCGGGATGGTCCGGCGGATCGGTTTATACTACTTTGTCTGCGAGTGACTGAGCGTAACTACTTGCTTCTCGGACAAACGTACACACACAACATACACACTCGTGCATGCACAGCACACGGAAGCGGAAGTACGCGGTCGCACGACGAGTAAAAGTTTCAGGACCCGCCATTTTCCGTTTCTACGTCGCACGGTCCAGGTGGAGTTCCAGGCTCGAATCGGGTAAATAAATGAATACTACCGCCGTTCGTCTTCGTCTTTCAAAGACGAACAGACTTCCGTTCTTTCTCCTTGCAAACAAAATATTTCTGATTTCTTTTCAAACTTTCTCAAAACGTTTTTACATATTATCATGTCGTAAAATGTTGATTTGTTACAAACTTTGATAAAATAATGCAGAAACGAATTTAAAAAATGCGTTCTTATTGAATTTAAAAAAATAAGAACGTAATTGAAGAACACATATTTTCATATCGTTACATTACACCCTTTCTCTATATGAGATTAAAATGGCACGTGAAATATTTTTTAACGGAATATTTTGCAGCATGTCAAAGCTGTTCTCCTTGGATCAATATTTCTGACGCCTATATACGAGTCTGGAAAGCATTTGAAATTTACGTCACGCCACACAGCTAAATTCTACACTTGATTGATCTCGATATCCAGAGCACATTGGTAAACAAAAAAAGAGGAAAATAGCACATAAATTTATGCTAAAAAGATTCTATCGGGATATAAACTGTTCTTCCGATGCCTTCTTTCCGATTCAAAAGGGTTAAGAAGTAGAAAGGAAGACAGGACGAGAGAGAAAGGAGGTAGAAAGATCGGCACAGGCAGAGTGGCCCAGTCGAGAGTAATTAAGAAAGTTGCCGGCGCACGAATCGTCCGTTATTAAAGTCACGGTGTTCCTCAAATCGAAATTTATATCTAGGCCATCGTTCGGACGCGCGGCCGAAGGAAGGCGAATTTATCATCGGAATTACGCGGGAAATTTTAATTAACTCATTCTGTGTTCCAGTTTCCTTTATTCTTGGAGAATTCCTCTCGAATTCACAAGAGTGAGAATCGCTCTTAACAAAGAGTTTGAAAAATGATCATATCTTATAGAATAAAAATGAAACAACAAAGTTTCTTTCAGAGATTTTATGAACAAACGTTAAACGGAAATATAAATTTCAAATACACGTATAGGTATATTATACCACTTGAAACATAATTGTGTTAGATATTAATAATTAATAAATAACTCTTATATATCCTAAAATGAAAATATACCAAAATTGGAAATTCATAATTTGCAAAATCCATTTTAGATTTTACGTTCGAACGAGTTCACGAATTACGAATGCAATCCGCTCTAACGTCAAGTTCCTCGATTTTGTCGTAAACAAATCAGAATTTTATACGAATGTTATTTTCAATATTTCTCCGCTTCCGATAATTTAATCACGATCCTAGAAATAAGACACAGGGCCGTTACTTGAAGAGGGAACCGGCTATAGAACATGCAGCTTTTCGTGATCAATTCTGAAGCTTCCGATGAAAACCTCGGATGAAACTCTCGTTAGATAAGCGAGTTATCGGCTCTTGTTAACTGAGTTAAGAATGTCCTTCCTCTGGGTGTTACGCAACCGTAATCGCGCCAACGAATCCTGGCACTAACCTGTTAACGAAGGATCATCCGCGGAACGCGCGGATACTGTCCGACGAGATTCGAAATCCGTGAACCTCGCGCTTTCCCGTATTCGCGTCTCTCTTTCCCCTCCCCCTCTCCCCCGCCCTCCTATCTTCCCCCTTTCTCGCAGCCGCAGGACGTTATTTCAGAATTAGAGCTGCTACTCTCTCACTCATATATACCGACGGATAATCAGGCGAGAAACTCCGTAGTAATTTGCACTTGGCCGCTGTGAATTTACGTATTGCACGCTGAGACATCCGAATTTGCGATAGAAAAACGCGCGCGCGCGCAAAAAAACAATTCTGATTCCTCCGTTCCAATTCTGCAATCGGTTTTGAGAAAACTCTCGCCTCAAATTGTTACAGAAAGTATGGAACTCTCCCAAAACATCGCACATCTTTTAAAAAAGTACCATCGTTGTTTGGTTGGTGTATCAACCACGGTGTATATACCAAAAACTTGCTGCAGAAAAAGAATTAGATGTACTTTTGTAACTGTCACAGGTATTTTCTTCAAAGCTGTTTAGAGATTCGCCGGCTACTATCGTGCCTTAATGTATCGATTAACATACATATATAGAATTAGATATTTTCAACGTCGCTTTTAAAAACTCAAAAATATTTAAATACTACATACATTCGCGTAAACAATCTCTCCTGTTCTCACGCAAGTTTATTATGTGTTTATATATGTATACATGAAATATATAAATATTTGTGAGCGTGTGACAGTTTTCCCATTTCAACTATTTTCGTTCGAAATATCTTTCATATTTCCTACATGTCAAAGGCTATCAAATACGTTTACGCACCGTTAACTCTTGTGATATTACTCATTTTATCATTTATTCAGCATGTTGGATTTACCATTTGGCATCTATCGCTTTGAAAATGCAAGATTTATCGCCTTTACAATCCTTGCGCTTATCAATACGTTTCATTTAACGAATAATAATGATGCGACGAATAATAGCATAAATGTCAGGATCACTTGTGAGGGCAATATAGTCGTATTTTTCGTTATTAGCGTTCGAAACGTTATCGCGCATATATTTCGAAACATATAGCGTGAGCTAGTTGCAACGCGCCGATGTTATATTTTATTTCATATCCGTTTTTTTTTTCAAATTTCCACGTAGCCCATCTATATGGATGCCAGACGCAGACCCGCCGGTATAATTCCCGACACGCGCCGAGCATTCGTTGTCATTTATCTCTGACACCATGCACAATACGTGTAATCCTCTTTACGCTTCCACCCTATTCCCTTTAATGCCGCGGCTATTTGACATAAGCTGATATATCTCTCCTTACAAGTCCCCGAGAAAATATTACTTATGCAACGGCCTGGCGCCGCTATAATAAAAATGTATTCTTCGAAACACGGGATGTATTACCTTACTTCGCCCGCACTTTATCGTGCATGATTATTTTATTTTATGATAATGCGACATAAATATTTTTTCTCAGCTCCCTCGAATCGGTCACGAAATACTGGCGTATATATTAATAAACCGATCGATACACATCTTAACGCTGTGTAATTCGCTGAATGTAGAAAAATTCGATGGCATTTCGTAAAATTCAAGATGTTATGATTATATGTACGCAATGTACATAGATAGATTGTATATATGTGATATTTATGTACTAATATGTACACGTTTTTTTTCTTGTGCCCCGTGCACTTTCTTATAAAGAGATTATTGCTTTTCACGTTCCATTTTCCAGAAAAAAAGTTATCAAGGGGTAGCGACAGGAATTGATTAGCGAGTTCCTCGTGGGGGGAATACACATTGTAATTTACTTTTCCCTCGCGTCGGGCGATTCATCCGGATAGATCGGTAGGTGCAAATGCGCCTTAACGACGAGAAGTCCGGCGGTTCGCGTCTTCATTCACTAGCGACCCACTTCCTGCGCCTTAATATCCCTCGCGGGTCGTTACTCCAGGATTAAGTGGCCAGTGTTTCCTGTCGCGGGATTCGCCGACTCACCCCCCGGAAGGGTGGCGCGCGAGCGGAGGCGGGCTTATATGCCGGCAGTTGCACGAGTGCAAAGTTTGTTATTGACACGGTAAAAGCGGACCATGCCGGGCATTATGCAGATCAGGAAATTCGTATTCCGCGTACGGGGGAAGGGTGTGAGGTTGGGGGACGAAGCGAGAGGGGAGGCGGGGGAGTTAGTTGTTGCGGCGACCACCCTTGCTCGGCGGCTTCGGCCTTGCGCGTTTAGCCGCGAAGCTACGTGTACGCGCGTGTACGAAGTGACCCACTCGACCACCCTTTTCATATCCACTCACGTAGAAAGGGACTAAAGGGGTTAAGAGGTGTCCTAATGACTCGAGCACGCTGAAAAATTATATGGGAAGACGGCAAAATCCCAGTTGTTTTCAACCGAATAGACGTGTCGTACCTCTCGATTAATTCACGAGCGAATTGTTCAAAGAGAATGATCGTGTAAGTAGATAAGAAAGCGTTTGATCAGACGCGTCTTAAAAGCAAAGTAGATAATGGCAGGATGACGGAAACCCGATGATTCCTCGAGAAATCCTTAATAAGAGATAGTAATTAAATATCAGGGGCAGATAATTTTTCCACTAACAATTTCAATAACACATTAATTTTAACGAACGTAAAAATATTTGTAATATTTTCATTGCGTTTTCAATAAAATATGGAAACAATTGGTGAAAACAGTGTTAATTAAACACAATTCTGACATTAAATTACATTCGGAATTCTGCGACATTAAATTACATTTGGTATATAAAACAATGCAAAAGCGCTTAAAACTGTGAAAAAAGCGCGAGTTTTCCAGCATTAATTTTATAAAAAGTATTAATTTCGAGGATATTTTTAATCGTATTGTCTGAATGTACGAACAGCATGAAACATAATATTCACTAACTTATCGCAATTCGCGGAAAAGTTGCATAAATAAAATTTCCTTCATAAAAACGTACAATTTCATGAATGCCAGTTTAAAGCAAAACTGACATCAGTTAACTAAAATTTCTAATTTTACTAAAAAATGTATCAGTTTAAAAAATATTAATGATCGCGAAAGCATGACAGAAAATAGTATTTAGTACAAATGGAAACATCGTAGCGACGACGTTCGTTAAAATATAGAAAACTGTGCGCGAACGCACAATCTATCGCGAAAGCGCAAGTTCACGCAAACACATCTTAGCGGTCTAACATTCGTAGAACAAATGGTTCTCGTAAAGTTTGCTGTCTTACAAGCTTCAATGTGTGCATACGTAATTATCGCCGCTTCGTGTATTTCATCGAAATAAAAATATTTTTCTCTACACAGAATAAATAAGAAATAAAGCCTAAGATAACAAATGTCATATTATCTTTTAGAGAAATATTTTATCTCACCTCTAAAACATAATATCGGTTACGAATATCTGAGTACTAAAATATGGGTGCTCTCTCATATTTCTTTCTTTAAAGAGATGATGACAGAAAATGACTGCATTAAAAATATTGGTTCCCATTAAAATATTAATATAACCACCATGGTTTATTACTTCAAATGTCTGATAAAATGGATAACCCGTTCGCGGTAATTCTACAGAGATCGAAGAAAGACTTACGAGGTTCTTGTAACTTTTACCAATTTTCGAACTTTCTTAATTTGCGAATCTCGATGCTGCGTACGAAGAAATTAATACGGCTGCGTAAAACAAGGTTTCTATCCTCGCGAAGTAACCGCGGCTGCGCTCGTATGCATATGCAGCAGTAGGACAACACGGGTAATTCACGGCGCAACTCGCATCGCCGCACTATCTCGCCTACGTATGTATGTACGTATATAAACCAGCTCGCCGCTGATGCAACGATGCAACGCGCTCGTGGCATCGTTATTTCCTCGTTACGCGTTACTCCGCTCGCGATTCTTGTTTTTCCAGGCAGCAGCGCGAGCGCGCCTTGAATTCCAGACGGTTGGCCCGGCAAACATTTTCGGAGGAATTTTGGAATTTCGCAAAACGTGGGACATAAATGCCTCTACATTTCGGTGATCTTCGGATCGAATTTTTGCGATAACATCCCACCGTCTTCCTTCGAACTAGGAAGACCTGTTTGTCTAATATTTCGCCTTGCGAATGAAATATTCATCTTCTTAACGATTCGAGTTACCCCAAAAACAATTCTCAAAATAATTGATGAGGCCTCAACTAGATAAACATTGACTTCTCTTTTTAATAACTTTCTTAAAAGTCATTCCGTTGTTTTTTAGAGCCAAATCTTTTTCGGTAACAATTTTTATTTATAATGGCAAAATTAATGAAGTTTATGTCCGGAATATTTAAAAATGGAATAAAGTAAAACAATTTACTTATTCATTTTCAAGCCCGACCGCGGAAAAGTTGAGAAGGCAATAATAGCATGACACTGTCTGGAAAAATCCGATATGCGATAATTTAATGCTATCGGAAGATCAAACGACTATTGATTAAAAACGAGTAAGAGTAGAAGCCTGTCGATGAAAGTATTTAACGTCATTATCTTCGTCTGAACGGAAACAAAGTTCTGAAATTAAAGATAGCGAACTTTTTGCGATTCGGTTTTTTGTTCATATAAAATATCCAAGAATAGCTTCAACCAAAATCAATAAATAAGTCGATTCGAATAAATCGAGACAAAATTTATACTCCACGTATGTAAAAAGCATAGGTCAATTCCCGATTCAAAGAATTCTTGGTAAATAGTAATAATCAATAAATCGTGTGAGCTATTTCAAATCAATTTCTTCTTAACAAATAGCCGTTACAAAAATATGGATAATAGTAAAAAAAATAGAATAACGAAAAAATTTCAACAACACAGTTGTTCATTCCCGTTACATCGCAAATATTTGCGAGTTTTTTTCTGCTAACGATAAAAATGCTTTATTAAATAAAGCAATAACGACATTTAAAAAAAAATTATTGATTTACAACGTATCTAATATCAATTAGATAAACTCACGCAAAAATTTCCAAAGAAACGTTCCGACATCCTAAAAGTCATTTAGACGTCTTCCAAGTTTTCAAGTTGTTTGGGTTAGTTCGCGCTTTAAAAGTTTTCAGTATTTTCCCGTTAACCTAATATATTTTGGCGCGCATAATCTGCGGCTGGTGCGTTAATACCCCCTTCGATTAGAAGGCTCCCTTAGCTTTCTACCGGCGGGAAGTCGGGTATTATGGCACCTCTCAAACGCGCTACCCTCATAATCGAGAGAAGCCGCGCCATTGGCCTTAATTGACGATCCGACAGGGGATTGAAGGGAAGGCGGGAGGACTAATTACTATCCGATTTCTCCTGGAATTTCGTTTCCCGTGCTCGCAATAAAGAGGCCCGAGATACCGCGATGTCATCGACGTAGCGCCATGGAGAGTGCATCCCCTCAAAAAAGGGTGTTAATTAAACGGTTGCTTGATGAAATTCCATCGCGAAAGAAGAAGTTTCCCTGCCTGAGATGTTCCCAAAATTCTAACACTTCCTAAAGGTTCGCGGGACACTAAAACGCGTATTTAATTACTGGAATGTCGCATCAAAAATATGTTCGTTAAGAATACAATTTCCAGAGCACTGCGAGTTATGTGAGTAAAACATTCCGGCATCTTAGACGCAAAGGCTTATTAAATCTTATTATCCTTTTAGTTTGTTTCATATATGATATAATCAATCATCAATAAATGTAGATAGCTGCGGAAAAATAAGAACTAATTCAAATATAATTCATAATCATTAGAATGCTTTCTTTGTTCGTTTGAAGAAATTAATTGAACGCACTTAATGACTCTGCAGAATAATATTTTTTCTATTTATGCTTTTGTTAATTCAATTATTCCATTTGTGCTTATTGAAAAAAATTTCAAATATTAACTTTTATGTAATCTTATATATGTATATTCAATTCAATTTTCATCCATTATGTAAAATAAAATACAATTTATCACTCACAAATACGATGCGCAGCAGAAGTTACTGTACTTGTTCCTTCATTGTGGCACTCACGCATATTTATTTACGGAGACAAAATTAAAATCGTACACATCCGCAAGAATACAACGATCATATGCGACACTCCTGATTTTTATGTATTTAACACTCCTATTTAACACTCCTGATATTAATGTATTTTATCATACTGTGACGAATAACACCAAGGAATAATATCGTGATACGATTCGCTTAACGTCTTCCTTCTCGTAAATTAGAACGACAGACTAATCTCACGAAAGTTAGAATGAATTGCACGAGTTGAGCATTGCTAAATGTTCGCAGGGAATTATTTGATATGTTTCGCTACTTGCTGTCGCGATCGTGTTTCGAAAGACAATGCGACGATGGGTACGCGGAGAGTATCGCCATGCGAATGGTAGAGGAGCGACCTTGCGTATGAAACAACACCGCGTCGCTCGCTCGAGTTAAACAAGCAACAAGATCAAAGCCTTGTGCCGGTTACTATCTCCGAAATATTAAATTGTCAAATTAATAAATATGTATCAGATATTCTGTTCTTTGTATTTTAAATAAAATAATTCTAATAAGTAAGGGTTATTATCGTATATCGATTTATTCTGCGGAATCACTAGCCTAATGTATAACGATTAATTCCCCTCGATTAAAAGAGCATTTTAACATGAAAATATTAATACTCAAATTCTAATGCGACAATGTAATTTGAATTTACACGCTTATTTAAACTCATTTTAATGAAACTGTCAGCAGTTAATGAATTACAATATCTAGAAAAAACACTAAATTTAAAAAATTATATCTTTCAATGTTTGTTTTAATAAAAAATTTTGTTTGTTTTAATAAAAATTTTTATTAATTTTTATTTAATAAAAAATATTTAAAAAATAATAAAATTCCCATTATTCCAACTTTTTAAAAAGAAAAGAGCGAAATTGTTTGATTGTAATAATTCAAGAAAGTCAAATTCAATTACCGCAAAAGTGTGATTTATCTTTATTCTTTTTTTCTTTACGCAATTCACAATTTGATTACTTTAGAGACGTGAAAGATAAAAGAAGAAATAAATAATAAATTAATTTTGACAAATACTTTCTTATTTACAGTAACGATAATCTTTATTTTACAAATAAATATTAAATTTAATATTGCTGACATGTGCATATATGTATATTCATATTGAGTTCGAAAAGAATTAAATTCAAATATGCGCGCATGACTACATTTTTAATCAACATGCAGAGAAATTACATACAAGGAAATTACCGGTCAATATTATTATTCAGTAATAATAAAAGTTCAAAAATAGCAAAGAGCAATATTTTTAATATAATTTTTTGTGTTATAATATTTCGCAAATGTATTCTTAAACTTAGAGTCCGATATTTTCACAAATAGCATTTCTCTTTTTATGTCAGAATCCAAAATATAAAAAATAATACACACACAATCGTACAAAAATAAATACATCCAATTGAAACAAAATTAAAAAACTTTCAATAATAGTACGATAAATAATTCGAATTAACTTTCAAAAATTATTTACTAATTGGATCATGTTACGTCTGATTTCAGCTATATTCCTCAACAGAAACACAATTATAAACACGGACCTAAAATATTTTGCTCGAAATAAAAGATGAACATTCTTTGATAGAAATCTAGTATTCTCTTTTACTGTAAGAGAATAAAGATTCGCTAGAAATTTAATGGAGAAGAAAAAATATTTGTTCCTATGTTGCTATGATAATTCCAATATCCATTAACTAATCAGGAGAATGTATGTGACATAGAACATTTTCTTTTTACGTTACTTTCAACAACCTATATTATAAACTGTTAAAAGTTGCGTACAAAGGAAAAATTATTTCTTACAGAAAATTTTCCTTTTTGCTGAAATATGAGACCAGCCAAAGGGAATTTGATATAAGAGGGAAACTACCCGAGCTGGACAAAGGGGCAAATATTCGAAACTTGATATGTCCTTTGTGCCACAGCTTCAGGCAAAGACAAGACATCAAAGGGATATCTGACATTACGAACGGGCGAAGTATCCACGACGAGTTTTAGTTAATTGGCCATGACGCGTTCTTAACGGACGACGAGCATTCGAAAGAGAGAAAAGATGTTGTAAATAAGTTTACTCCGAAATTACTTAGTCGACGATAATTAATTTTCTTGACAGGTAATTTTCTGACGAACGCATATTGGAAAGTAAGGCTGCGAAACCGACGAGAGATGGAAAATTCGGAAAGTTCGGACTTCTCTACAACAGCTTATAGTCATCAATTTACGCTCACGCCATTTTGGCGTTATCGTTAAATATTCGAGAGAAAAGTTCCGCGGCGCTTTCCATAAATCAATTATAGCGCTTAACTTTGTTTTGTGACACTCAATAATTACAAGTGGCGTTGTTTATCAGTGATAAATTATAGATTCTGCAGATGGAAAGTATTGTCTCTTACCACATTAACTTAGGAAAAGATTGTAAGATTTCTATTCAACTTGAAAATGTCACATAACTTTCACTTTCTCTATTCACTCATCTATTTTCTTCCAGATAATAAAAATCTTCATTTAAACAAACCTTATCATATAATCACTATTGATTATTTTAACATTTATACCACTCAATATATGTATAATATATATATGTATATTGCTACCCTTTCGATACTGTCGTGAAATGTCGACCAACCAACAGGCAACCACAAAATTTAATGGCATTACGAAGCACTTATCGCTTCCTGAAGCTTATCGAATTGCTTGGAGAGCGCGCGGCAAAACGGTCACTACCATTTTCGACTGTCATTATACGACCGAGATATGGTCACTCGCTGGAGAACCACGTATTTTATCCAGTTATAAAGCACTCAAACCCTTTAGAAGGCCGTTACTCTTGAATTAATGTGGTCTCGAGAGGCGCCCAAAATTTTGCGCAGTAACGCAAAGTCGTCAAATGACTTGCAAATTTTCACGTCGTATTATCCAATCATCCAGTCACATCGTCAATAATTAATCCATTATCAAATACGTGATCTGTCCATTTCGTAATTATTTCAGTCATCAATATTATTGAAGTAGAATAATTTCAACCGCGTAATGAGTTCAGAAAATGATTGACAGCGACGAAAAAACGTTTACCGGAAACGGTGCAACGCTGTTGGAAAATGCAAATTGAATGGATCGACATTCGAAAGGAGATGGCTATATTCGCAGGGAACAAGAGTCGATAATAGCAATTAGCCGTGGCTGATATTTTATTCTCTCTGCAGTATTATAATTTCCATCGTATTTCAACAAAGTCATGCCAAAAATATATTTTACTATCTATAATGCGTTTTAAAATAAGCTCAACATTGTATAATAAGATAGATTGATCTATCAAAGTGTGTTATTTTCGTAAATGAAATTTTTTCCATAAAACTTTTACAACACAGGGTAATTAAATTTACTTAAATATTTTCACTTTGCATTTCCATTTGCGAGAAGTAACTGTGATAGTGAATGACTCTGGCAAAAATCAGTAGACACTAATTAGAAAGAGCCAGTAAACTACACGCGACGTGTGTGTACGTACGAAACGTACCCGTTCTGATGGTTCACCATTAAAACCACGCTAACCTTAAGTAATGACCGACGCGCCTTTCGCCTCCCCTCGGTCGCGGAAGATTTATGGCATGGGACATAAACTTGTGGCTGCGTGCCGTACGAACGGACCGACATCCATTTTCCACGGGAAATTGACATCGCCGCTACCCGCCACTTTTTCCTTATCCGATAGAACTTCGTTAGACATCTGAATTTTCCAACGGAATAAAATAGCATAGCATCATATGAAAATTATACCGCGAACCCTCCTTCCTGATTTACTTTTTAAATTACCTTTTCTTTTATTAAAGCTATAACTCAGAAACGTTGAAACAACAATTATTTCATTATATATTCTAACATTTTTCGTGCGTTTTTTCATCTAATATAATTATCATTTTCATATAGTTGGGTTCAAAGTTAATTAGTAATTTTAATCGAGTAGCTCTTAAAATATTCTCAACTTAATAATATATTTATATAGTATAGAAGAGATTATAAAATTTCTAGTAAAAATATTTTTTAAATTACTGCATATGTAAAAAAACTTACATTTAATTTAAAGTAAAATACATGTTGCTTTATCTTAATATTTCTAGTGATAAAACGATTTGACGTTTTCTAGTATATCCTTCTTCGAAAAATATAAATAAATAAAACTATAAAAATAGTTCGATGACTTTATTGTGAATCTATTAAACCCCTTCATGAAACTCTTCGATAAATTATTAATTTTATACTGCGGAAATCACGTTACCGTAATCGTAACCGACCATTATTCCACGAACAGTCGACGGGAGTAATGTTGTTCTTTTCAACAAAATGATCGCGGCATAGCACGGCTGCGAATTTAATTAAACTTCCCACAAGATACTTTGCTCTCAGGAAATTACTGTCTGCGAGTCTGTCCCTTTAGTTTAATGTCTAATTTATGAAACTGATTCCTTCTCGAACGTTTTCACGTTGCGAGACAGCTTGCGGGCTTCATTGACTGAAGACTTGATCCGTGAAATTAAGAGTAAAGTAATTACTGAGGCGTAATTACTTACGCGAAGCGCGGAACAATTAGAATGCATTTTGATATCAGTCATAACAACCGGATGCAGCGCGCTTTACTTTTGTTTCTTTACTTAGAAATCTTCTCTGAGAAGCATAATTAATTACTTCCTTCTCCATTTATCTAACTAGAAAATTTCACATTCAAAATTTGCTTACTCATACAATGCAACAATAAGTAATGAACATCATCATTTTTTTTTAACTCTTATATAAACTATTTTAGAGAGATTCTTCTAAAGATCTATTATAACTAATTTAGAGAAACTGTAGACTGTGCTTTTGTTACAAAGAAATTGATTTCAAAACTTAACAATCTCATCCGTTATTGTCTATAATTTCTTACACTTTTTCTCGAGTACTGCATATATCTTTAAACATAAATATTTAAATTATATTTGTGTATGCTCTAAGGAGAGAGGAAAGTTACGCAGTCCTTCTTTCTCTAAAATATACTCTTTACGTTTCTTTTGATACTTATCTTAGAGAAACATAAGGGCGAAAAAAAGAGGTGTGATAAAGATCACGAAGAAAACGATAAAAGAGGAAAATTGATGCTGGCCGTGGGCGGCGATGGTGACGGTCGGTATTTTCGGGACGAGCAGTGCGAAAATATCGGTAGGTAGGTTATACGTGACCGCGCGAAAGAGGCTGGGGCCTGTGCCGGTCGCGTATTTTTACGGTGGAGTTTGCGCCTCCGGCGCCTCGCGTTTCACCGCAAATATTTATTTTACGGTCGGTAGCACGACTCTTTAACCCTCGCAGTCGACCGCTCGGCAGCGGTCACCGAACGCACCACCAAAAATTACATTCAAGGACGGACAAAAATTTCATTCGCTATACCACTGAATCTAACAAACGTATTATATCTCCTATAATTTTTTTCTCATAAATATAATCATCTTTCATATCAATTTATAGAGCAGATCGCGCACTTTCTCATAAAACTGTTTTATTCTGCAACGTATCTTAGCGTTTTTTACGCACATGTGACAATTAAAAAATAATGTCTTCTACTATAAATTTGTCAATTAAAATTCTTCTCTCTTTGTTGAGATATCAAACGATTAAATATATTGAATCGTATTGCGCAATCCTTTATATGTAATGTGAGAAGCAATAATGATTTCGCATTGCAATATCTTTTCATTTAGTGCATTTCTATCAATGATACGTGCCGCTTGTTCAACACGATTCAAGTTTCGATTCAAGTTTTCAATAAAGAACTACTTGATGTAAATAAATAACAGAACTTCCCGCTTTTGGCGTTCTCATCTACATCTCAAAGGCCGGAAACATCATACCGGAGACGCTCGGAACTCGGCACCGCAAGAGGAGCGTTTCAACGTCCCTCCCGGCGTTGACCCGCATCCCCCGACATACTAGCAGCAAAATTCTTGTCAGTACAAATACTTCTTGTAGAAATGAGTCGAATAACAGATGAAGTCTAATGGAAGACGCGATGCTATCAATAATTTTGCAAATTTTGCGCTAAAATTCTCAAGATCTTTTTATTGCCGAAAATTCAAAAGTTTTTAAACTAACAAGCACAGATAATTCATTTGTACGCACTTAAACATTCCTTATATATACATTAGTACGAATAATATTAGTGTGCTTTCAACGTAAATTCTATTTCGATTAATTATCTTTCTATATAATATTTTTATCATTTATTTTCATAATAAATAAAAGTATTGTATACGTATTACATGCACTGCAGTTTCTTTGGAGAATAATTTAGACCAATTTTAGAACAGCGTCAAAAATAATTTTGATTTATGACCTATGAAGAAGGCAGGCTTTTAAAGTGTTTAAGAGTGTACCTGAATATAAAAAGTCGACCATACAACTGCAATTTTTGAACAATAAATGCAGGATGAACGCACCTGCCGTATAGGTAAAAAAAAAGGCAATATCGATGTATGATATTCCTATTGTAAGCTTTAACCACCCAAAAACGTTTTCTAGATAGAACAATTTGGTCGCTTCAAAGTCCGCTTATTGCATGCGATTCCCGATATATCGAAACTGTTTCATCATCGTTCTAGAGGGGCGATATAGACAGCGAGATTATTGCATTTCCGCGATTATCAATCGGGAGCCGGAAGCGTTACGCAGAAAATGGCACTTCTCGTTTTAGTTTTGTTAAAAAAAAGTTACACAAACAATTCAAGTATATGTACAAATATAATGTGCAATGCCAAATCGGTCTGATTAAATTTCTTTTTAATCACCCCTCTTTAGCAACGTTATAAAACTGAAATTATTGCATTATTTAAGAATTATCAAAAAATTATTTACTCGATTATATGGTTTTGTGTATTTTAAAAATAATAATTTTCATGATAAAATGAAAAACGGACAATAACAAAAAGCGATATTCGGAAACTGTTTCAACGTATGGAATATCGATACGTAAAATAACGCGTTAAATAACTTTGATTATATTTTAATTAATTAATTAACCCGAAAACACATAACATTTACTCTATTTAGTGCCCTTTTCCTAACGCGCTCAAATAATGAAATACGTCAGTAGCGCAGCCTCGGTGTCTGTTATGGTGTTCAATGTGTATGAACACATGTTGGAAATCGTCGAGGAACACCTTTCATTAACCGTAACGACTCCCTATGTCCGTAACAAAGTTAAAATCAATGCTAGGATGAAGTTGCCGACGTTCGGCTCGTCAAATCGGAGAAATCCACTACGCGCGGTGCATACAAACGGCCGCGTTTCGTACGGACAGAGCAAATCCGCAAACTGAATCTGCCTGACAATGAGGTTCCTTCGGGCAACAAACCGACGCATACACATACACACACGGATACACTCGCACAAAGACGTTCACGCACGGAAGTTTCCTTCCTCGCGAATACACGGAATCGGAGCAAAAGCTGTGAGACAAAGACAGGCACCTGCATAACAGCCGTCAAGCTCAGAACTCTGCACCGAATGCATATCTCGTTTGTCCTCGCGTCGCGTCAGCGAGATGACGGTGTAGCATAATTAATCGGTTTTCATAATGGCGTCTTATGCTAATACGGCGAGACGCGATTCCAACTCTATTTTCCAATTATGTACTTCCGTTTTCGAATCTCTTTGGCGTGCTCGTTTTGCCGATGTGCCCTCTGGCTCGTATCATATTCTATTCTATGATAATTGAGTTATTACGTGCAATAACGGCAAATTTCAGAACAGTAATAGAATTGCTTTTAATCATTTTCCAATGGTTTCAAAAATGTTTAAAATAAACAGAAGGTAGGTTTTGCTGAAGTGTCTAAAAATTTTCCCAGATATAAATAGATCTTAAAATATTTTATTGAATCTTAAATTATTTTATCAAAATAACTATGTAAAACGTTTCAGGATAATGCTAACGCAAAAAGTTTTGACATTCTAACAACCAGCTTGAACGTTCTCCATAATTCTATTTTGATTTTCCAACAAAATTATTTTAAGATCAGCTGTACCCAGGTAAAATTTTAAATACTTCGACCGTTCTTTCTGTGTAGACACAAACGTACGATAATTACAAAGAAATGAACATAATTATTGTACTCGGAGCTTTAATTGTTATAATTTATGTGCCTCTCAAACACATAGCCGTAACCTAAAACGTACCAATATTTGAAACAATTCGGTTTCATCGAAATTTCGACAGGGAAATACGAGCTGGTAAATCAGGTTAACTGAAATCGGATAATCTGGTAATCGATGCAATAGCATTTTCAAAATGTCCGTTAACAAATTTCCAATGTTAATTCAATTGTCCATTTGCAATGATTCTGGATCTGAACTTTTTAATTCGCAATACTGTTATATCAATTTTTACTCCTAAATGTCTTTCTTCTATATCAATTTTCTGTCACATAAACATTCATAAAATATTATACTTGTATTGTTTCATTTCACTATTAATATTTTGGACCAAAGAATCTTTTCAGCAGATCTTTGACAGAAAATAACATTGACAATATACTAGGTTCCACCACAAAACTGTTTTTGTCAGAAACGTCATTCCTTACACAGAATCGTGCGAACTTTATGCAGTAAGAAGCATAAGATATCAGTCGCGATCGGATAGAAGATACGCGCGAGTAAATAATCGCCGCGCAGGCGGGTCTGAAAAGCTGCGGAATAAATCGGCCCTCGAGTTTCCCTTTCCTTAAGTGCCCAACGGCGTTTAATTCCAGTAGATTTAGCAGGATCCAGCCTATACCCCCGTCGCGAAAAGACGTATATTTTCCAGCGGGTCGTAGCAATCCTCTCTCTTTCACGAGTTCCATTCAGAGAGCCACGGCGAGATTCCCTGTCCCGAAAATAAATGCGTGATTTCTCCACCTACCGGCCCGCCTCCTACTTCTTCTATCCGTTCCTCTTTCTTCCCGAAGAAGAAGACACCCGGGCTCGTATATCTGCTGACTATTCGCTTGTCTGCCTCAGATATGGTTGACGCTCGCACGAGAAAGAGGATCGCGCCGGAGGAATATCCCTTAAACTTTGGGATTCCATTAAATCGCGGAACGAGATCTGTCGTCGGCAGGCAGTACGCGTGCATTTGCGAATTTATGAAATCAATTAGCAACGCGAAGTCAATTCGTACTTCCGTTGTAGTCAGCAGAAGATCAACGTCCAACTTTCTGCGGCGTTTTTTTCTTTATTTCGAAACATTATGCAGAGATATCTGCCCTTGTATCCATCGCGTCTAGACGGATTAATGAATAAGTGACGCAGTATCGCAATTTCATGCTATACTTAATCATCACAGATGCTTTGAGCCCAATATCAGTGCATCGTCCTAGTGGAAGCTACGCCGGTATACTAGCTGGATTAATGCGTTTCATCGGTATTCGGTTCTCTCTCGGGCGGTTATTACTTCGCAACGCCGTGCGGCAGCGCCTGATTACGGCCGCTCGCTCGATTACGCGAAATCTGCCGCAGGACCTCGAGATTGTCCCGTGCTGCGTCCGCTCAAAGCAAGAGCCGGGAGGGATGAATGTGGTAAGGGGAGAACGTTGGAGAAAGGTAGATCCTTCCCTCCAGAAACCGGTATCGGGTTCCATTAAATTCGCCAACAGAATGCACAGGATACTAATGCACCATGAATTAACGCATCGATATCATAAGTCTGGCCTGTCGGTTCTGCGATTCGTCCTGATCAAGGTTTAATTATAAGCCACCGATGCGCTTCGCGAGAGACGTCGGCTCTGACCATGGCTTTCGCTGCTCGGCGCATTACTGAGGTTTTCCACGTGCGCGCAATGAGAATTTATGAAACCCAAGTTGCATTTGCAAAAAGATTACTTGTGGTTTAGATATTACTTTCGCCTTAATCGGCCGACGCATATTTTGTACCAGTAAAGTCTATAATGCAACGTTTCATCCAACGTGCAAAAATAGACAAAATTCTATAAACTTAATTGCGAGAACAAAAGAAAAATCTTCTAAATTTTAGAGAAGACAAATTTTACCTAAAATATTTCAGACCAACGTTTTGTGTAATTATAAAAGTGATAATTTCCGAAGCTTCACATTAATTTAAATTTGCTTTAATTTTCGACCATTTCATTTTTATGCATCTTTTGAAAACTACTGAATAAGACAGACGGTTCTTTATAAGGTGTTAATTAATATAAATGTCGAGCGTCATTGACATTAATGGCTTATACACCGCGGAATGCGCCTTCATGTGCCATAAAAGCTTATATATCTCGGCCGTCTGAGGAAGTTAATATATCTCCCGGTCTTCCTTCCTCGGCCACGATGGTCTTTTCTTCGAGCGCTTCCACCGCGGTCGCGGTGATCCTCCCTCCTTCCTTCTGTATTACAAACGCATAAGACCGGGCCGTAATACAGTCCGTAATACAGTCGGTGAATATTTAAGCGGGACCTCGAAATTCAGATCTCGACGCAAACGAGCGAGGCAGGAAACCGCCTCTCGCTTTAAGACGCAACCGCGTTATGAAGATTACCGATTCGGGGAATCGTTAACTTCGGATAGTATCGCGCGCCTCAACGTTAGTTTAACGTTCGCGCCATAAGTGTTGGTCTACAACCTTTAAGTAAGCTATAAGCCTTAAGCCGTAAGAAATTAACCAATCACAGGTGAGAGTGAGGGAAATAAATGCCTGTGATTGGTTAATTTCTTACGGCTTAGGGCTTACAGCTTACTTAAAGCAAGGTTGTAGACCAACACTAATCAGGTCGTATCCCGCGATAATATTTGCCCGTTTCGCGCAATTATAATCGCCCGTAGAAAAGGGACTGAGGCACTCGGTATATTAGAAGGGCCACTCACCGCCGCGGTAAAGGGCAGACGAAGGATAGTCCCCGAAACTCTCTAATGGAGGCGGTCGGCGGATTTAGACCACCTACAGCCCTTTGCTTCTCCAAGGAAACCACTCCGAAATCCTTCTATCTGACTGCTCGCGTCCTATCCCTCCCGCATTGTTAATACCTTCTGCCCCTCCGTACTCCCTTCTTTGTCCAACAAAATTTCTCCCACTAGATTTATACCCGCTTGTCTCGCCGCATCCATTTTCCAGCCGTGAAAATTGAACAGCCAATATTCTTTGTAATATACAGAATGATAAAGACATTTAGCTTTTCGTTTCATTAACGATTAATCTTGTGTTGTTAGGGAAGTATCTCGTTACTTGAGGGGTTGCGAAAGAAATATATTCTTTAACCCGAAATCTTGAAAAGATTCGCTATGACGTTTATCTTCATCATTGCGGCAATCTCACGCAAACACTGCGTAGTCAAAAAGACAAAGAAATTCCTCCTCTGATCGTAACCTTGCCTCTTTGTTCAACGAGAGCCTTTTTCTCTCCTTACCTCCGCAAGATACTTTAATTCTAATTTTACAAGATATCAATAGCTGTTCCTTCCCCTCTCTGAAATATGGATTCACGCCGTATTAATGCGAATTGAGATGAACGATAATAATAATTTCCATAATTGTCCATTGCTATGAAAAACGAGTGCAATTCGCGTGGTGTGGCATCGACAGCGGGCTTTATCTCTAAATGTACCGGAGATTATAACGAGAAATTGGGTAAGGCTGGATCTACAATAGACGCAGCAAATCGCAAGAAATCGACCAAACACAGTCAAATATGAGTACAATAATCGATTGTCATTGCGACTTGCTGCGTCTATTTTAGATCCAGCCTAAAAGCGCGAAGCTGTGAACTAGGGTAGCAATAAATAAAAACGAAAGAAAGAGAGAGATCGAACGAATCCTGATGTTTACCCCGTCATGCAGCGATGTGCAAAAATCCTATGCATGCACACGCGATAAAACGAGTCGATCTTAACGGTACGGCTTTCGCGAACACGATCGTTTCGCGATTTTATAGAGGTATTCTTTTTCTTCTTCTGTTTTTCTCTCTTCTC
>NW_011967199.1:100311-102680 GCF_000949405.1 Vollenhovia emeryi
TCTCTCTCTCTCTCTCTCTCTCTCTCTCTCTCTCTCTCTCTCTCTCTCTCTCTCTCTCTCCTTTTCTTTGCGACTGCTGAGAGTTAAATAGAGAACGGCAGATGCGTGTTTCCGTAATGTTCTCCTCGCGTGGTTCAACCCACATCGTTCGAAGCCTGTGCCTTTTATGAGGTCGAACGACAAGAAAATGCGTGTTGCTATTACGCCGCAATACAGAGTGTCTTTCCCGATCGGAATTCTTGCAACATGTAATTCCATTAAATATGCAATAATTATTTCTTTACATAAAAATACCAAGAATTGCCCATCGCCTGCGCCAGATAGTATTATTATGTGAATACAAATTTGGAGCAGAATAACGAGAAAGGGGAAAAGTTCGTCGAAGTACGTAGTGTACTATTCATTTCTGCTTTGATTATAAAAATTAGTTATTGTAAAAAACTTAATTTTTTTTATTATTCGTTTCTTTTACCGAAAAATTGACAACTTTTATATTTTTTGCACTATTAATATATTCCACGAACGACTTGTATTAACATTCATATAAATGCGAGATATCTTCTTTATCCACACCATTGTACTTTCTTATTGTACTAAAAATAAAATCCAATACACGTATCTCACGGACACCCCGTATACAGGACGAGCCGTGTATCGCGATGTATTGTTCCCGCGATATTCTTTCCGCGGTTATATGGCCTTTTTATAGCCCGAGGCGAACGACTCTCGCGAATAAGGCGGAGACTGAAGCTCGCGTGGAATCCGCAGAATGCCGGTCGCACGCTATTGTCGTGTAAAGACGAGCGCCGTTTCGGTATCAAAAGGCGCCTCCCATTTAATGCGTAAGCGGGAAATAAGCTCGATAAATGTGCCCGCACGTTTTCGAAACTCGCGGCTATCAACCGTGTCAGAAACGGAACTAAACGTCGCGCCGTCATGACGGATCGTTCACGAGAAGCGCCGCCTCTGCTGCTGATCAACGGGTTGCCCTTTAAACTCAATGCCGCACTATCTCGAAGTAGATTTGCTGTAGCTCTTTGTGATGCCCATATTAATTTCGGAGAGCATCGCAGAGCCTGTTGAAAACTTTGTATTTTGTAACATGTGCTTGACTCTTCTATAAGAAACCGTCTATCCAGCATGTCCTTAATCGACCAAGATGAAATCCACTCGAAGATGAGACTGATTGTCATGTAACTCTTATTAAATCTATACGCACACAAGTTGGTGATTCGCTTTTTATTGCGGAGAAGTTTACTTTTCCAAATAAATCTAGGCAGTTTGGAATGAATCGCCGTTCCGAGTCGATATCAAAATTTCATGATGGCACAAAAGAGACGTTAAGGGCAAGGCACGACCGTCTTCTTCGCATTTCGAAAGAACGATCACGCACCGGCTGTAAAAAGGATTTCACCTCCTCTTCGCGTCCTCCTCCTCCTCCCCCTCCTAAGTCTGAGCGAGAATCACTGCGAGTCTGACGACTCTCGAATCTTCCGCGGTTTTCTTGTCTTACGACGCTCCGATCTCCTTGGCTACGTGTCTGAGACTAAAAGCCTTTTCCACTTGTGCGAAGTACGGTGCTATTTGCCGCATAAGGAGGTAAAGTACACAGAATCTCGCGAGAGCAATACTAAAGGGAGCAATACCAGATAGATCCAAAGAGCCTTTTCGCGATGAAAGCTCTAATAATTAGATTTCGTGTACAGTCGATTATAATTCTTAATTACATTCCCGTAGTAAAAACGGCAACACAAAGTTATCCATTATACGGAACAAATTTTGTAGCTGAGGTAAAGCTTTCTTCGTTTAGTTTCTCTTGGTTTACCTTCCCTTATTTCATAAACTTTTCTCCTTAAAAATGAAGAAAATAGCACGAACGAGATTCGAATGACATAAAATTGAAGGTACAACAAAATTCTTATAAAAAAAAGATTTGTAGTCTCGTCGCGTATTATCTACTTTTGATTAACTAAATCCCGAGTGATGTCAAAAGACGACGTAAGGTCTATTTTGGTTTATCGGATCATCGTGACGTTAAATTAAAGGGAAAATCTAAATATTAAAGTGATCCGACGTTAAAAGACGACATAACATAGTTAGATCTAACATAGTTAGGGGAACCCGGGGCATAACGGAACGGCGGGGCATAATGGGATATGATCTATAACTTTTTACAGAAGTGCTGTTATGTATTGAAATATTTTGCAATTATTGCTATTAGATGATCCTTATCGCATGCTGTTATCAGTTGTCATGTTATTTTTAACTGAAAAATGCTATAAATTTTTTAATGCGTTCGCTGCACTCTCCGTGACTCGCTTATAATTTCGTTGATAGATCAGCATGAGGTAACAATGATAAAATTCTAT
>NW_011967199.1:103584-107640 GCF_000949405.1 Vollenhovia emeryi
ACAATAAAATAAAAATTTCGTCCTTTTAAACTATTCTTTCACAGTAAAACCATTTTTTTTCTTATAGTAGACATTTCAAAGAAAATTTTCGTAAAAAAATAATTCATTTATGTATTTTCATTTTGTTTAAAATTAATTTTAACCTTAGCGTTCCCGTTATGCCCCGGGTTCCCCTAAGTCTACTTAATTAAGTATAGTATTTCTCCCTTTTCAAAAATGTTTAAAATTGTTAATAAGAAGTAGATACTCCTCGTGGATGCCACACTAAAGGAAGCGATCCCGATTAAGAATTCAAACGGGTTATCAAATATGATTATAGAGCTTTGTTGGGGAGAAACGGCGAAAAGTACAACTCGTTTATTCCGCGCCACCGGACCATCATTTCTCGAATACCCGAGCGAGCGTAGCGATATGGGGGCGCAGGTAAAAGAACATCCTTATCTTTTCACGAAACGCGAGCGATTCTTTGCGGAAACGGATTTCAGGAGGGACCTCGTGTAGCGAGGTAAGTTCCCTCGCGCGAAGGGTGCTCTCGCAAACTCACGTCATCGTAAACCCACGCTGCTAACTGCATTACGAGATTTAACGCGACAAAAAAAACTCGCCCTTTAACATCGCCCCCTCTACGCCGCATCGCGTGGATAGTCGCATTAAATCCTGCGATTTTTTACCCCGCCGACATGCCCCAACAAGTCGAGCCCTTCTGCATACGCCGGGCAACTCCTTCGTGTATTACGCGCTGCACGAAGTGACATATTCTTATGAGCTATGTACCTCGTTAACTCTTAAATACATGCATTTTTGTGTTATCGGGACAAACTACGGAGACTGTCGTATCCCTGTTGCGTTAAAGTTTAACGAGAAATGCTGAGAGCTCTTCCCTAGCAAGAATTTTCGCAACTTTTTTAATTAACGTTAAATATCGTTGTAACTAATAGAGGAAGGATTAAGATATTAAAATTGATACTGGCTTCCACGGGCGGCCGTTCGTCCGCGTAAGAGGCTACGTTGATTAAAAGTCATCCTTATTATTACATCTCTCAAAATTTTCGCGCGTTCCGCAAGTAAAGGTTCGTCGAAAAAAATCCGATAATTCACAACGCACGTGTCGAATACGTAATGAGTGATTTGCAATTCTCTCTGTTTTACGATCGCATCCGGTAAATCCAAGAAAAGGGAGGGAGGAAAAAAGAGAGAGAGAGAGAACTATCGAGCCGATTTCTCTAATAGCGAACCGGTCCACTACCCATCCTCATCGTTTCTCGTTTCCCCCAGTGCTCTTTCCCTCCCTAAATCCCCTATGTCACGCTCGAAGGGAAACACTTTACAACGGCCCTTTGCCCAGTGAAATTTTGTGGATGTACGTTTCCTAGGCACTTCCGGCTTTCTCGCATATATGTATACTACACGCAATATATACAATATGTATACATGCACGGCGCGTGCATGTACCTACGCGGTGTACCGTCCGTAAATTCGCGAGTAGAACTGGCTTTGCGGAGACACGGCCTTTAACTTCTGGTTTTAAGAGGCTACACTTACGTTATGTTTCTCGCAGCCTCGTGACAAATTTACACGCCGAGCAAATGGGATTGTAGACTCTAGATCGGATTAGAGGTGAAACTTGACTTATTTACCTAAAATTACAGACACCGAATACAACGATGGAAAGCTTGCTTTGGGCGGTTCAGAGAAAAAAGCTGCATGATAATTGTATATTTATAATTATGTTACATTATTAAAAAGAACTCTAACAATATGTTAAAGGGATATTTTAATATAAAATTATTAGAATTTCGCGATACACTCCTCCGTAGTTTTGCAGAAGAATTTAATTTTTGACTATAGTAAGTTAAGAGCTCTCGCTACGCGGGTACACGATATTCCTTGGAATAATAATACAGCAGGTATAGAATACGGTTATAGTACCGTCGGGAGTTACCCGCATAATTACATTCCATTCAACCGGCTTTAAGCCGTGGAAGCTCGCGGAATGTGCGACTCTGTGACGTGCGTGCGCGAGCGCGCCCGGCGATAACGTAAATTTCAGGTAGGCGAGTTGCTGCGAATTAAGTCTAACTGAATACCGTAAGCAGATTGGCTCGGTAGCGTCGGAAGAGTCTAATAATATCTTCTTCGTAAGACAGAATCTGTATTTAACCGCAATGCAGGAAAATGTTATTTCGCTTTATGGTTGTTGTCTTATCGATGGTTCTTCCTCAACTCTGTCGCTTCGCAGTAATTTCCGATTATTAAAAAGTAGATATATCTGTGTGCTCGCATGTAACCGTATAAACTTCTATCATTTTGTAATCGCGTAATCTTGCTATCAAATCCCCCTTCTGCTTCTATGAACGGCGTTGTTTCCTCTTTGAAATTAGAAAGTGCGTGATATTGGCAAAGGAATGAAGCCAAAGGAAAGATGGAGACGTAAAGGAGAACGTAAAAGAGGTTTCACTTTGACGTCTCGTTGGTCAAACCGCGAAGCGTCGCGGTTGACCGCCGATATAAAGTTTTATTGCCGAATTCCCTTCGATCCTCTCCAACCCTTCACGCCATCTCTACACCCATCGAAAGCAACCTCCCCGCGTTCCCGTAATCCTCCAAAGTACCCCATCGTGTACCCCGTTTCTTCCTTTTGACTATCTAGTTTTCAGAGAGAGAGAGAGAGAGGCGGGGGAGAGCACGATAAAGCGATGAGGTTGAATGCGCATTGTGTCGCGAGTCGGCGATTGTACAGGCATGAGGACAGCCAGCTGAAAGGAGAAGCGTGGCATTGTCCCGAGTGACAAGACGTACGAAGGAAAAGAGCAGGCGAGAATCGAAAAAGAATAACACGTCGCCAGCATCAGACATCCTGGGCGTGTATCTTGCGACTTCTTGATCTCACGCCCCTTTAAGAACGTCCGCGGTATCGAATGCGTCCAGGAAATGCAAATAAAACTTTTTGTGGACACTATTCGGGAAATATGTAATAATATAACAAATCCAATAACACAATGAGTCTAGTAAAATATGCCAAGCGTTTAGCAACTTTCTCATTCTCGCCAAAGTTTCAGATCTGTATCGAGAGGAATGCTTTATTAAGAAAGGGCTTTAAATAATTTCGAAATAAATTTCGAGATTACAAAGTGAAAAGAAAGTAAGTGACAAAATTAAGTGGAATTTGACATACCGTTATAAATATACATTCTCTGACTTTTTTATTATAAAAGTATCTTATTATAAGAGTATTGAATTTATCAAACACAACTTGTAGCTGTATACTCTGATAATAAACTACTTTTATATTAATTTTATATTAATTACATTATAAAATATATTTAACGAAAAAGTAAGACATGTTAGCAATAATAGCGACGTCTTGGTGTTTAATGCAGTTGTTATTGGGATTTTTATTAACATTACAATTATAAGTTTCACGAAATTGCCGCACGACTCCTTCAATATAACGCGATTTTAATTTGCACCAACTGCAAAGCCGTGAATTTATGAGAGGACGATGAAACAAACGGCGATGTATCGTCTAAACTTTTTTATTAAACAACTTCGGTATTCCCTCAAATAACATCGACCAACACGAACACTGATCGCAAATGTTCTGCGTTGGTATCGGAACCCACCAATGTAATTTTTATGGAACTTTCTAACACGTTCGAGTATCTTTTAATTAATTGATAAACAACACATAAAAACAAATACTGCAATGAGAATAACACGAAAAGTAAAGCACTAATTATGATTTTGCATATACGAGTAGATTGCAATATTCAATATTAATTAGAATAATATATTATTAATTTAGTAATAATTTAATGATTGTATTTTCTCTCTCTCTCTCTCTCTCTCTCAAAATTCTCCCAATAACACAAATAGTATTCATATTAATAAGTTTAATTCTAAACCTGTTTAAATTATATAAAATATATAAAAAGATATATACGTAAAAATAATCTAGCATTAAATTATTTCCAAGAACTCTTACGTTTTAATGCAACATTAATATTTAAAAATTATAGACCAAAGTAATAAAAATTTATAAAAAAAAATATATAT
>NW_011967199.1:108281-134378 GCF_000949405.1 Vollenhovia emeryi
GCATCAGACACCCTGTATAACTGCGCCCTCAGCATTGTGCTAATGTTGGTTTAGCCAAAAGAATCTGCTTCAAACATTCTCTTTCTCACATTCATCTTGTCTGAATTTAGATGAAAGTATCGACAAAAAGATATCGATTGTTTCGAAGGCAGGCGAAGACAGACCGACGTAGCCACCGGGAGACACGACCGGAATCCTTGAGACGCCCTCGACGCCATCTTGTCCCTTTTTCTCTTCCGATCGTGCGCCGCCCGCTGATTACTTATGCTGTACGCGTACCCCGGATAATGGAGCCAAATTATAACCCCCCGGGATTACGTTATCTATCTATCCACGATATCGAGGACTTAGCCCGACCTTCAACCCTCACCCGTTAGCTCGGCTGAGAAATTTATTATTGGCCTACCCCCTTGGTGGCAAAAAAAGATGTCGAGTTAGGCTTGGGGGGAAAAAAGGCTTCCTTCGATTCGGAGGAGTCTCGGGATCCTCGCTCTTTTAGATTAAATCTTGGGGATATTTAATTTAAGATGCCGTCGCGATAAGGGAGAGAGAGCTCCTATTCCAAAACGAGCCATGGGTTTTCTTTGTTAAAGGATATCCGATGAAAAACAGAAGCAGGACTCTCCATTTTTTTCAAAACTATTGAGATAATATTATAAGTGTATATTATATGTATTTGTAGTGTACGTATACAAATATAGGTACATACATATACAATATTGATTATTATGGAGCTCATTCTCTTTAATAGCGAATCCTATAATTATCTTGATAATATATATAATACATAAAATATTATGTACGAGTAAGCGTTAGTTTCGAGATAACTTGTTCTTTTCAATACTAAAAACCCGAGAAAATTAATTTTTCTCGAGGACTGACGGAGTTACAAGTACATCGCTAATTCTCTGCATAACAGTATACGTTGTAAAACCAAAAAGAACAATGGAAAAAATTGCACCGCCAGTTTCGTACTTTCCACCCTTCTCTCCATAAGAAGGGAAGGTGATAGATTTGTCATTAAATATTCACGAAGCAAATCGTCACCGAGAACAAGTCTAGCAATCGGGACAAGACTTCAATCCGAATTATATGAATATGCGTGAGTTATAACAAAATTAAATTAGCGACATCTCAAAATATTTTCTTTTGCAATAAATGTAGGTATAATAAGCATTCCATTTCTGTACTACTTATTATTAGACAAATTTTTGCAGAGATTCAATAAACTTTCGTTTCGTTCGAAAACATTACTTGTAAATTTAAACTTACTACAAATAATTATGATTTATATTGTAGCACGAAATATTATAAACACTATAAATAAATGTACACATAACAACGTAAAATATTATATGTATAGAGAGAGAATGTGTCTCCTTAATTTCAAAAATGAAAAAGCTATGTCAACCGCACAAATCTCTTTTATTAAAATTTATGATTTTTTTTTAAACTTCTACTCTTCTACTTTTTTTAAACTTAAATTAAACTCATCAAAAGTAAACGTGAAAATCAAATGTAGACGAAAATGTGTCAGTAAAGAAAAATCTTTAAACTTACATTTTCCTAAAAAAGACTTTGAACTATGCAACTGCCTGTATATTGTCAGTCAATTAATAACATGAGAATAGAGATAGAGAAGACTGACATCGATTGTAGGACTTTTCAACATGGCTGATCGAGCGACGGATTCGTCAATCAAGAGAAGGGTCGCGTAAATTATAATCGACAGTGGCTTCAAATTGACTCGCGTAATTATGGAAATCAGGCGTTGCGTCGCGTCGTGACGATGCATGCCGCGCCTAACAGCTGAATGTCATTCCAATCGAACAGTCTTGACAAATCGCGATTTCCGCTTAGAAATGTCCGGACGGCATCAATTTACATCGATCGACTGATCCATCGCTAATGTGAATGACGGCAAAGTCGTTCGCGTCGCGAGTCGTTCGTTTGTCGGCATAAAAACAATCAGGAAAATTCTAAGGGGTTCATTAACCTCTCTCAGAGAAGACTTTTATTCATTAAAAACTAGACTTATATCGTGAATATTTTATGCTTTATTTGCAATAAAGGTGCAATATTGTCAAAAATATTTATTAATATTATATATTCACGGATTGCTGTCGAGACACCCTTTAATTAGATAAACGCACTGTTTTTATGATAATTTAAAAAACATTTTTAATTTTTAATTATACGCGTTCTTGTTCTACTTATTCTCTAATTTATTTGAGTTTCTTTCAGAAATATTTTCTTAATACTTTTGCAGTTTTCGCCAATTAGAATATTACAAACCGACATTATTCCGTTTATTCATTTAAGTATTTTTCATTTATTTAAATCTGGGATATGACTCTCAAAAAGTATAAAGGTTCTTCGAATAAAAAAAGAGCGCTTTCAACTTTCTATTAGGAATCTATTTCCTCCCCAGTCATATCATTTTCAGTTTTGGCAATGTTTTAGTAAGTCTCATTTCCCATGAAAGGGCGACGCTTTCAACTCGTTGAAATAATGCGCGAGAGAGAATCGCATACGGACATCGCTGGCCATATCGACCGCTTTGGTTAAAAGTTACAGCAGATGCTCGGCAGTGATGAATAATTTTCAGAATCTGTCCGGCTCCCGGCGGCGAAAGCACCGGTCCTTTCTTTTTGGCTTCGTCGAACGATCCTTCCCCACCTTTGTTC
The DNA here is from genome assembly GCF_000949405.1 of Vollenhovia emeryi. Taxonomy (NCBI): domain Eukaryota; kingdom Metazoa; phylum Arthropoda; class Insecta; order Hymenoptera; family Formicidae; genus Vollenhovia; species Vollenhovia emeryi. The sequence continues at coordinate 110,969 of NW_011967199.1, forward strand.
TTCTATCGCGCGCTCTCATTATGTACCCGCGGGCGCAATTCTTCCGCTCCGCTTTCTACCGCTTTGCCCCATCCATCCTTTCTTCATCAATATTTTTTCTTATTTCTTTTCTCTCTCCGAACGAATCACCTATTCTTTTGACCGAAACGCGCGATCAATATTTGTTTCTAAAAATGGATTTTAAGGCAGATAATTGGTAGCAAATTTCAAAATCCGAAACGTTTATAGAAAATCTAATTAGTTGGAATAATTTGTCTTTAGATGGATCAAATCATAGTTTCAATAACCACAAATATATTTAAATCAATTATACGTAAATATCTTCAGATAACTGCTTTTATTAACTGTAATCGGTGTAAGTTCTAAAAGATAAATTAATATGAAGTAACTGTCAATTTCAAAGATGTAGAAAGATATTAGTATTATAATTAATTTTACTTTCTAGTTACTTTGTTAAGTAAACGAAGATAATCCTACTGCTTCTTTTTGCATTTTGTTATTATCATAAGTATAACATTTTTCAGAATATTAAAAATCATCAAATCAACCAACTGCTTTGCCATATCATAAATAAAAACATCTGTTTAAGGATAACGCAAGTGCCATAGTGAATTAATATCCTAGATATTGATTCCCCGATCACCGTGCGCGGAGGAATAAATTTGGCAAACGGCACTAAGATGCTGCGGAGACCGGAAGATTACCGTCGATTCTTCAGCATTAAAGAAAATGCGCATTCGTTCGATATTCGATACATTTCTAGATCCATTCTGGATCTTCGCGAACCGCCGACTCCCCGGTCGACATTTCCAAAATCCTGGCTATCCTTACGGCTAACAGCAACGAGAAACAGTCCAACTTTTACCGTCGGCCATACATAATTCAGGAGTACCGTTCTTAGCCGCGAGGAAGAAGGGTTGGAAAGTCAGGGGTAGGTGATATGAAGAGCGGAGGGAGGGATACAGAGGGCTGAAAGACACCTTGCTTTCTTGCAAAATAGAAGCAACAGCCAAGTGGGATCGTGTATCTACTCGTTGCAAAAGAAAAATAAGGAAAGATAAAGAGAAACGGAAAGGAGGACAGAGACGGGATATCGATTTCGAATGCCTCAGTGGCGTAACTTTCTGGGCGAAAACTGACATTCAGATGGAGAAAGAACGAAAGCTTTCTTACAATTTTATGGGACGTTCCGTGCCGGCTTGATAAAGATTCAATATCGCGCTAACTTTCGAAACGATTCACTTTTCCTATTTAAACACGACGAATCTCAACTTTTTTTTTTACCACCTGAGAATATACCAAAATTCTAATTATCTCTTAGCGAGTAATCGATAAAAAAATATTCAATTGCTTTTAACATATAATATATCTTTTCACTTATCTTATATTTTTTACTTTATTCTAGTTATATCTTCTCTATATATTTCTCATTATAAAATCTTATTCCTAAAATTAAGGTAAGACTTCTCTGGCAACTTAGTTTTCTCATATTTACTTTCATTTTTATACTTTTGATATATCTGTCTAATTTTTTTTGTGGAGGCTCTATGGACCTGGTACTCGGATCGCATGCGATACATTCCTGACAAGTTCATCCCGTTCATTCCGCCAGGTCGAGAGCGAGACTCAATTCATGGGGGGGAATGGGGGGGGAACAGTAGCCGGGTCAGGAAGCAGCGGGAAAGTCTCATTTATCGCCGGGTCCGTGGGTCGTGCCGGTTTGTCTCAGTATTTCTTCGGGGGTAGTTTGAGAGCGGGCTATAACAGACCTCCGGAGTTGTACTGGCGTCACAGAATCCGGGGATGGGGATAGTAGAAGCAATTCACTCTAGCGCGGCAGAAATATCGGTTGTATATATCGCAAATATCTCATCGTGCTTTCCTATCCATTTTTTTTTTTGCCTCCCTGAACGTCCCTGAATTTCCGACGAAAAGAAAAGCACTTCGAGACAATGGAACTACCTCGTCCTTACGTCGCTTCTATCTAAGACCCATCTATCACATTCTCTCGTTGCCTTCAAAGTATTACGGTTATATCCGATATCGGGCAGGAAAAATGGCGATTTAAGTCATACCTGTATGATTTCTCTCACATATATAATTTACGCGAAATTATTTTCGACAAAATTTAAGTACTATTGCGACGTGCTCAACTTTCATGAAAATTTATGTGTAGATGGGAGCACTGCATATGATTGAAGGATGCAAACTTCAGAGAAAAGTAAACCTTGCAACCCTCCATCATATGCAAAACACTATGCATATATAAATTTACATGAAAATTGGACACCTCGTGATCATCATAAGCCTTCCTGGTGCGATATTGCGTATGAACGCTATATACAGTCTACTTCGTCCAAGTCGTTTTCAAAACCATCTCTATATAATTATGGGCAAAAATTACTTTCCGAAAATTTCATATTATTCAAAATACATAAAAAAAATTGTATTAATAATTAATGCGCTTGAAAGAACCACGCGAGAGAATTTTTCAAAATCATTCCTGAGGAAAACTTTCAATTCAAGTTTCTTATTTCTTTCTAAGGACTAAGTCCTTATGCCAAACATTTTCACCACAGATTTCAAAGCGTCTCAAGTGTCTTTCGCAAATTCATCGATAATATTCTAAAAGCTTCGCTAAAATGTCTGATAGATCTAGATAAAAAATAAATTCTTCCGTACCCAAGCAACTCCGCATATAAATTGCACTCCTCTAAATATTTTTCCGCAAGCACCTTTAGAGAATGGCCTACAAGAATGCTGAGGAGGGCAGATAGCGGATCTAAAGAATCGGCTTTGTACATATATGTTATCGGTTAGGAAACCCTTGGCCCCCTCTGCGAAGGAATCGAAGGTAAAGAGATCGGTTTCGGCCCATGCAATATGTATTGACGCGCGATATTCTATTGGCGTTTTATTGTTATGCCCCCTACCCTTTCATATCCCGAGCCCCGTATTTCGAAAGTATTCCGCAGGGATCGCTTCGCCGTTGTCCTTGAAGCGCGGTTTTATTTTTATGCATCGCAAGGCGGAAGCGTACGGGACAAGAAGGAAGATTTCCGAGTGGTTCTTTCGGGAGGACGAGTTTGACCTCGTAATTTTCGTCGGGGTTTCGCCGGGGACACTTTAGATCGTTCTCCTATCCCGCCGTCCGACTTCCTGTCTTCGCCCGCGTTTCTTTTACCTCTTTCTCCGTCATTACCAGGAGTACCAGAGAGAGATCATCCCCCGGGAACATCCAGCGCGGCTTCCCGAAAACAGACTTACTTTATGGAGACCGGCGACGCGTATTACGGAGCGTCCGTTTCCGATGAGACGACGCGACGATACGCGACGACACGATGACTCCGCAGTAGGATACGCGTCATTTCCTTAACTGTCCCCCCAGGAGCGGCCGGTGCACTCCGCAGAGGGTATTCGCACGGGAGTTGTGTGTAAGCAAAATGTAATTGTAATTGCGTAGTAACGTTTAAACGGGGATAGAAATACAGCCTGCGAAGGTACGACGAGCTAATGGCGGAAGTATCGCCGTAGTGAGCTTGCACTTGCCACCTAAGAATCTCAACTTGCGAAAATCGCCGAGACTCTCGAAACTTGGCTCTCTTCTAAATGAATATTGCGATAATCGACGTGCCGTCGGGACGTGTCTTCGGGGAATCGGGTATCCGAACGATATACTCAGCAACATCGTAACCACGTACTACGGATTAAGATTGCACTTTTAGAGACGATTGAAATCTACCGTATCGTACGCGTTGCTATTCGCAAAATTCATTTTCATAATTTACATATTACTCAATATATTCAAATGACTTTTCCATTATAATAATTATAATATTGCAATAACTTCAATAGCTTTGTATGTAGTACGCAATTTTAGATAATAGATAATTTTATTATTTTAATTTTAAATATCTTCCTATAATAATATAAATTCATGCAATTGAAACTTAACGCTACGTAATTTCAAGATTTTATGTAAACCAAATGTAAAGATTATTCTCCAATTATAAGCTGCTTTTCGTGTAACAGCTCTTTGATTAAGAAATTTCTACGATTCGCTAATCGCCCCTAAAACGAGAATGAAAATAGCTCTCGGGATCTTTAACAATGGTGCAGCTAATCTTCGTTCAAAGTTCATTATTTTAATTGGAATTCTCGGGTCGAAGATTTTCCTCGGAGTCGGAAATAATTATGCCAAAAAAGAAAAGGCAAAACATAATTTATTGTTTCACGACTTCGTTGCGCGAGTTAAATTTATTCAAATGTATTTCTACAATCGATTGGACTAAATTTCTTTAAGTATTTACTGCTTAATATATAAGTTTCAATATCTATTTTTTCAATTTGATTTTCTAATATTCAAATTTATAATTTTCAACTAATAGAGTCGCTTTTTATTGAATATTTTTCGTGTGACATCAAATCTTATGATGATATCACTCACTACATTTGAACAAAATCTCTAAGTTAATTAGAGATATGTTAAAATATTTGCATCCGTCAACACTGAATAGTCCAAAATATCCTGATATATCCTGAATCTCGTCTCACTAAAGAAGGATTTCTATGAATAAATAAAGAAAATCCTATTTAAAAGTATTTCGGGCAACTCTTGTTCGAGTCTTAAAAAGTTTGAAATCGAGCTGTCTATCTGATGGATCACAGTACAGACGTCGAAATTTAATTCGAATGCTCGCTCGTCGACACAACAGAGATGGAGGTGAGAGCAATTATCGTTAGCGGCTCTCGGCGGCTTCTTGTTACTGAAATTAATTCAATTGCTTCAGCGGTCCTCGGACATTGTAGCGATGGGTTTTCGGCCGATTACAACAACAGAGCTTATCTCCATATCGGTCTGCTAGCCAGCCGATGCGCCGTTGTACGTGCCAGATGGTGCATCGACTTGCTCATACTTTGCGAAATGCTGTGTCGCATATACGATGTTGTTGAAATACTTAAAATTTTTCAAGCTTCAGAAATTCATATAATACCCGTTCTTCAACAAAAGGATTGAAATAACAGTGCCGAAAGCTTCTAGTATATGTATATTCACGTATACACACACATACATGTGTGTGTATACTCCATATAGAAACTTAATTTAGATGTAAATGATGAAAATTGCTTTCTAATAATTACTTTTCAAAGTTATTAATTGAGCTATTAATAGAAAATGATAAGCTTATGACGCAGTTGTCTTTCAGCAAAATTTTGTGTTCGCCATTTTTATTGGAAACTGCAGCCCACCCAAAAAATACACTACTAATTAAATTACGAGCTTTGTGAATTCGGAACTGACGAATTTTCGGATCGACTCTTCTTCGGATTCCAATTAAATTTCGCGGCTGAAGCTTGTCTGCGGGGATCGATGCGATGGGCAAATCCTTTTTTTCTCGCGTCAATTAAAACTGTCCTGCGCGCTTTGAAAAGTCTATACCCTTCCCTTCCTCTATCTCTGCCTCGACTTCAGCCTCGATTTAGTTGGGCACAAATTTAGAAAAATCAATGCAATTAAAATAATTGTGATATTATGGAATCTTGCTTATTAATCATTTTCGCATAAAACATAAACCGCATAAAAAAATTAATTTTCTTAAAATGTAGAATTTAGAAATTCGCATTTTTTTATGAAACTGTTCTCTCCAATGCTGCTCTGTACAATTTTTTTTATACAAGCTTTAAAATAAATAGTAATATGTGACAATAATCAATGAGAAAATGTTAATGTTTCATACAATATCAAAATTGAGCTTAAGTGTGTGTGTGTGTATTAATTATGTAACGCTATACGGTACAATAAAATATAAAAATATGATTATAATTCGAAATGAAATTAACTTTCGTCCTGAATGCACTATAAGGATATTGCAAAATTTTCTTTTGAAATGTAAAGCGTTTCGCTCGCGTCATCCATCGCGGTTTTCATCCGGTAGTAAGAGTAGGTGAGGGATGGCCGAGGGACATGTCTTGGGAAAATTGACGAGGCGCGTCCACAATCACACCGCGGATCGTACATACGCCGAATAGCAAGTTTAACTCCGCGCTATTGGCGCGACGGAAGATTTCGCTTGAGCATTCCGACTGTGTCTGTCCGCGTTTCTCGCCCCCTTAGATCGAGAAATCGAATTCCGGTTGAGTACACGACCTTATACTCCTCTATGCCCCGCTTGCCGTCTACGCCCCCCTTGTTGCCAACGCGATTTCCGCGAAAACCCCATCAACCACCACCGCGTCGCATCCACCTCCATCTTCCACCTTTTTCCACCGCAGCCCCTAGATTTAGCGAAAAGAGCGAGATGCCAGTTCGCGATGTAGGTACTTATTCGCAGCGCATACTGATTCCTGTGTACGTCTTTTGCGCTTCTTTCTGTTAGCCAATTTCTTCCGAACAAAGTGACAATTTTTTACTTTGAAAGCCTGACTCCTATGAAACGCAATTAAGCTATGCTTATTGCAAATTATTGTCAATAAATCAAGGACTTATTTTTTTAACAAATAATTTCATATTTTATAATCGCAAAAAAAAACAATTGCTTTTCTTTATCGATGTTCTGTGTGTATCTACGCGACATTTTATAAAAATAAAAATTCTTAGAGATCAGAATCTAGGATTCTAAGCGGAAAAGAAAATTATTTATCAGACAAACGCAACATAACGATGCTTTTGCACAGGAAATTATTTCCCGCAGTCATGTTGTTCGATTTCTCTCGACTCTTTCGCTCTCGTTTCGACCGAAGATATCCGTAAAATTTCTCTCCGTTGTTCTTCTCCTGTGCTCGTCTGCTCTTCATACATTATCTATCGAAAATTGAGTCTGTTTGACCCGGGCCAATCTCTCTCGGCCTTCTTAGACTCCAGTTTAAATGATAATGGCCAGGGTATACACCAGGGATGTTTAAATCCTGCCGCGCTGCTTTCCATAAATAATTACGGTGGAAATGGAGCGGATTCCCCAGTGATTCGGACCGGAACAAGTTTTATTTCTCGATCATCCGGATCGGCGAGAAGTTCTTGCATATTTTCTATGCACGTCTTCTGACGAATAATTGAACGGCCGCTCTCTCCCTATCCAGGAAAGTTCAAAGAAATAGAGTAGCACCCCGAGGTGCTTCCTAACGCTGATTAACGACGGGCCCGTAATTTCTTCCTCGTAGTCGGCGTCCACATTGCGTTTTAATCGAGCTTAATGGAGTTCTTCAGATCCGCGTGTTGCATAATGTCCGAGCGTTATGAATTGAATATGAAAAGACGTTGCTTCGAATATTGTTTCCTAATTACGCGCGTTAATTAAGCAACTTAAATTATCTATAAAAGTTTTACGAAAAAAAAATACCGTTTTAAATAAGAACTGTTTTATAGAAATTACTTGTATAATTTATCTATTTACATATATGTATATATATAATAAATTCTACATATGATTTTAATATTAACCATGTATTATAATAATTGAAATTATAAAGAGAGAAAAGGCTCTATATATATAAAGATATAAATTACATAATTAATATTATAAATGAACACACGTATTTTTATGTTAAATTTTGATTTATAGTTAGTTAAAAGTTATATTGAAAACATAACGATTTATGAAAAATAAATAGTTGTAACATGATATATGTATACATGTATGTACCTGATACCTAGAAAAGAATTTTACCTACATATAAAGTTTCGTAGAAAATTTGAAATCTTCGAAACTCAGGTTATCTAGCTGCAGTATGAAAGTGACGATCTGTCTCACTATTTTGCGGAACGTGAAATATTTTCTATTGCAAAAGCTTCCGCGATATATGCGCGCGCGTAAAAGAAGTACACTGACAAGAAGATTTTGCACGTTTCAAACATGTATCCTGCTTTTCCTCTCTCTTTTCATCAAGTGTTTCACTTCACTTCCACATAAATATGGATTGCAACGACTCGTAGACTTAAAACAAGTATAGAAACAAGTGTTCGCGCCTTACTAGAAACAATGACGCCAGGATTTTAGAAACATAGAATCGTAAATGTTGTACGATTAATAATACAATACAAAGTCCTAGAAATAGTTTTCTTTCAGCTCAAAATTCTTTTATTTTTTATATGAAGTAAATTCTTTCTTGACATTTTAATAGATACGCGTTGTTTACGCGTTAACTCATCAATATAGACGATATTAAATATATTCTGGTAAAATTCCTTCAAAACTAGATAAATAATAGAATGTAGCTAGCCGAAAATTTTACAGTTTTAATCGTGTAAAATTTTTTATATTGATGATTAAGTAATCCGCGACAAATGTAATAATTTTAGATTTCACATTTATCAATTTCATATCAACAAACGCTATTTCAATCCTGTGGATATCGCAAGATTTTTTATCATCCTATATATAATTTACGAATGAACCTAAATATATCCTCCCTATTATATATTTTTTTCTAACATATAAAAAATTACTAATGACGCGTTATTAAGTATACGGATTTACGCAAAGCTGATTGTGGACCGGACGATCTCCTTCAATATAATTTTATCTCAATAAAAAATATATATTCCCCTACACGGATAGACATCCAACCGATAAGAAGTGAAAGCCAAAGTTATCCGGACAAAACAAGAGTAACGAGAGCACCACTTCGCCGACTGCAAAAACTGTCGGGGAAACATCTGCGAGATCGACCGTGTGCGTGCATTTAGGTTGCAAAGATGCTGGGATAGAGATGAGAATAATGTCATACAACAAAAAGAGAGACGCATTTAATCGTAATACGTGGTTCGCGAACGACCAAGTTTAGATACTCGTCTGGAAGTTTTATTTTCAGAAACGTTAAATTCAACAAAATTTTAAAAAAATCATATTGACGGTACAATATAAAGCACAAAGCCAGTACGCCGCATTTTATCGATCTTAATTAATTATATTAGCTCTCTAATAAAAGGTTTTTTAATACTTTTAAATATTGGGAAATAATTTTATCATTTAATATACACAGGTGGATTTTTATCGGATAATTTGCTCGATAGTTTTGTAATACTTTGATGGGAAAATACTGCTATAATATTGCTGGGACACCCACGGAAGCTTGCTATTGCTGCACTTGTGTGGAGATGCTTAGAGGGTCGTCGTATATTCTCGCGTTACAAGCACGAAATACAACGTAACCGATCCTGCCGCGAGCATGTAAGATATACATACGGTACAGCTAACCAACGCGCAACTATTCACGATTTAATTGGTATCAGTTACGCCTTAACCATGTTGTGGATTATAGGCGATGTATTTTAGGTCGATTCGTTTAGCAGGTTGATGAACTACCTTTATCCCTTACGTCCCGATGCTACATGCTTTGAATCAAAAGATAACAAATTTCTACACGCGAGGTGTATTTAGCAATCCAGAGAGGGGAAGATATTCTTTCAAGATATGTGTTATATTAGTGAAGCGCTAGTTTTATTTTCTACGTTCTTGTATGACTCTTAATTAAGGATTAAAAATGGAAGATTGGAAAATGGATAATAAGAAAACATTAACGCTCAGGAATCCGTCGTCCGTTCCTTCTCTTAATAAAGTTAATCGAAAGTTAATCGAAAGTACAAAAGGTACTTTCGCGTCCACCTGCGCACTTTCACGAACGATGGAAAAATAAGTGAAGTTCTCTCGAGAGATCAGTTGTTTTCTTAACTACGTTATGAAACACAACAGAATGATTATTTTCCCGGCAGGATATCATTTTCCGTCGGATATAACTTGGCTTATATCGGGCAAATATTTGCACCAGAACCGAAGAAAGCTTTGTTCAGGTTTCCTTTTTTTTCCAGTCGATCAGTTTCTCTTTATACTCGCACCGACTTTTCGGCATCCGTCACCCCGTATAAATCCCCTTCGCGAACAGTCCTTTCCGATTTCTTCTCACGTTTGTTTTTTCATCTAGTGTAACGCAATCTCACTTGATCCGTGTTTAAAGAAAGCAAGCAAAAGCGGGATAAATAAAAGTAAACCAACACAAATTGATGGCATTAGCAAATCACGCAGAATTTCGCAAAAGCGAGAGTTTAGGTACAAAAGTATAGCTGTGGTATAGTGTTGCATAATGTAAAGCACATTACTGTACCTTTTAGAAAGAGAACGAGAAAGAGCATATTTTTCTTATACAGATATTTTATGTTTTATGATTCGCATCTTGTCGTTGACGGAATGACTTAAAGACGATAGCGAAATACCCGGCGCATGGGAATCAGCATAATGGAGGAAGCGAATATGTAGTACAATCGCGAGGGACGGAGAGATTCAGGAGGCTGGAAGGGTTGCCGGAAGAGAATGGAGAGTTCGGTAGTGTGGAAATCGACCGATCGGCCGCGACGGGACCACTCTTGCTTTTCCCTCCCCAATGCATTCAACCTTCTTTATTCGAGTTACCCAAACCGATCCTTTCGATCGGATTTTTACCTGGGAAGGGAATGCACAACAGATGCCTGGATCCCGAATTTGAGTGAAATACTATAAATTTGGAAATATTGTATGAGGAAAACGAGTTTTATTTGTTCCGTTAGAACTAACGTCCGCGTAAAAAAAAGATATAAGATAAAATTATCTAAAAGTTGCCTTCGGCAAGTCTTTCAAATTTTGTTGTAAAGATTTGACGTTTATATCCATTAACTTATATATTTATACATTTCATTTTTTGGACTGGAAAAATTTGCGTTAGATAAATATAAATTGCAAAATTCGAAAAAGCGACAGTTTCTGAAATACTTTACACAAACATTCGTCAGTTTTATGCAAATTGTATTTAAACAGTTATATTGAAAAATTGGCAAATAACTGCGTTAGAGCTAAATTCAAGCGATGATCGACAAGGATACTTATTAACGTTTACTCTTACACGTCATTAATTCGTCCAAAATGTTATTCTCTTTCGAGCGCATGCATTATGCAAACCTTAATTCCCGTATTTTATTTCCTTTCGTATCTTTTCACTGCTCTTCAACAGACATAGCGGCAATGTGTATCGTATATATTTATTACGCGGAAATAATGTTAAACCGGTTTACCGGTATAATTAGCATTTCATTGTCATCAAATTACACTTTTCGTAGCGGCGGCACGGTGCAATTATACCTCTCACACGTGTTGCGTCGATACGAGATACTCATATCAATTACCCTTTGCTCGGCCGACAACCGCGTAAATGTGCGCGTGTGCGTATGTATATGTTCATCATTTGTCAAGTTTGCAATTAATCGTAATATGATTAATGTCAGTGTTCCCCAGTGCGCTTTGTTAAAATTGTGACGCTGTTGCCGCAACTGTAATTAATGTAAAGATGCACAAATAAAACGGTAAACTTTTATCCAAAAAATCTTCATGTAAAGGGGCATATTTTACAAGTATTTTTTTTTCTACACAATTTTAGTTTCCAAATGTTTTCAACTTTCATCGTCAACGTTTATATTCACAAAAAAAATGCCATATTCAATAATTATGTAATGCGTTGAAACAAAGATTAATTTGAATAATTAAATAATGATAACATTAAATAGAAAGAAAATTAAATAAACAAAATTATTTACATAATCGTCGGCCTTTTTCTCGTTGTTATTTACCGACCTATACTTTAATGAACCTCCAGTTTTATCGCATTCATAGCGTCACGCTTGAGCAAAGATAACGAGCAACTCTGGAAACTTCGTAAACTTCGTAAAACCGCGTTTGGAAACTACGCTGCGTTCACAATGCGCGAAGATACACATTAATTAATTCAATTATAGATGAGGTCTTTCATACGAGAAAGGGGACGGGAGAGAAGAGAGGAAGAAGCGTCGCGCAACGCGATATTCCGCAACGACGGTGCAGCGGTATGCGTGCGCGATTACGACGCGCGCGTATCTACATAAATTAATTGTGTGATACGCATGCGATGCGTAATGGGCCGCACACACCGTGTGCGCGGCCTGCATAATAATTGCGCGTACATAAACCGAGAGGCCCCGGATATAACGTTCGAGTATCGTTTGCTTTACCTACAAACGCGCGTTTGCCGACGGTAATCGTTATCTAATGAAACAGTCGGCCGGCAAATAGAGTTGGATTGAATTTACTGTTACCACTACACGCGGCCGGAATTTACCAATGAACGCCTAAAATCAATAAAGCCTATTTAACTGTTACTTTACAGTTCGTGCTGATATTTCAGACCTGTAATATTTACCGTCGCGAGAATGTGTGGCTCGCTGCTTATGATTTCTTAAGTAAATTTTCCCTATTGCTCATAATTAGATATGTATTGTAATTGTACACGGGGAGAGAATTTTCTCGTAAAATTTACCCTGAAAATTGTGTAATCGTGGGACACCACGGCATTTTGAACAACTTTATGAGAGTTTACCATTTACTAGTGAAATGTATACTAAGTATAATTACTACTGAAATGTAGAGTAAATTTTCAAATAACCCTCGTAAAATTCTTTCAAATGCCGTGTGGTCCCACGATTACAATATTTTCAGGATTAAAAGAAAATTCTCCCCATGTACGCTATACAAAATGTGTCCTAGTCATCATTGTTTCCTTCGTCTAGAAATTATTTTCCCTAAGTAGTAGTCGTAAAGAAATATTTTTCCACTCGACATGTCATGTACTCAGCGGTACATATTTACCGCATTGTAAGCCAGAGAAAGGTTCATCACGAGGATAAATTTGGCAATTTCCATAGTATGCTTCCTGGTACCGGGAAATTTCCTAGCCATTTTCTTTTTATTCCCATTGCCTTCGTAATATCATACTTGTGCGGGGCCAATGATATTTCGCACGGCGGCCATCTCACCGAGCTTCAGTTTATCTCGTTGAGGTTAAATAAGAAAAAAAAGAAAGATAAGCGAGAGTCGAAAGAGAAGTGAAACGAGAGATTGAGAGGAAAAGAGACCGGAGGGGGATCCTACCTGAAAAAGGGGAAAAAGTCTACACCGAGAAATTGCGAGAAAACGTGGCAAAGCGGCATAAAAAGATCAGAGTGGAAGGGTGCGTAGAAAAGGAGAGTAGCCCGAAGGGATAAAAATCTCCCCGCAAGCTGGCAAATCGGACTTCCAGCTTTTTGAGCTTTACTGGACAAAGTGAAAGATTCTCTGTGCAGGAATAGGATAAACCCATAATTCACAAAACCTCTTTTTACCGTAATTTCATATTGAAAATAGTCTTTACAAATCACGGATCTACCTCGTGATTATACCGCGTCTTACGAGTTATCACTTTTGCGTTTGTTGCGAGGAAACCGCGCTCGTTAGCCGAAAGGATCCCTAAGGATATTTGTTTAAGCACCGAGACCACAGCGTCCCCCCACAAATTCCTGTGGGATTTACACTTTCGAGAGTTCTCGTATATTTTCATGACTCGTCGCCTTTCGCATTGAGCTTTTGTCGATTCTCCTGAAAATTGTTGCATCAAGTGCGAGATAAGGCTCTGTTTCCTAGTTGATAAATCTTTTCACAAGATGAATTCATATTTATAATTTTTAATGACTAATTCATTGTTACTCTAAAATTTACAGATATTCATTTCAAAATCTAATATATCCTCAACTTACAAATAAAGAAAACTATTTATAGAAGTAAGGAACAACAAGGAAGCAATAGATTTTCAGAGTCCAACACAATACGAGTTAGGAATCGTTTCGCCTCTACTTTGAGTCATTTTCAGCGAAGCGATGACAAATTAAATAGATAATCTCACACTGTCTGATGAGCAATAGATAAATATTTCGAGATTGAATAAACAAAGATTGCAAAAATCCAGTCCAGAAAAATTTACAAATTGCCTAAAAAGTTTCCAGTAAATACATCAAGACGAAAATTGACGTAATTCTCAAATGGCAATAATTGAAACAATGATACAATTAAAAACCGAATTCGAATTTAAATGACATATGATTCGTCCAGCTGACGGAAACGTAGCCAATGCCGAGTTAGCTTTACCGAAAATGATTCCACATAAAGCCAAAACGAATCACAACTTGTACCGAAGTGTTAACTAAATGTTACATAACGTTTATTCACGCACAAACTAATCACGTTTGATCTTCAAAGCCCACTTTTTCCTCGTTACTGATTAATTTTAACACCGAGAGTCTTTAGTTAATTACGCATAAAAGTATCTGATTATACAAATTTAATTATATAAAATAAAAGTAAAATTTCCTACAAATTTTATTTCCCTCCATTCGTGCTGTTTATCTAGATATACCGAGTTACAATAAAAATATCTCTACATAACGAAACTCACTATAATATTTTGTATACACCCAACAACAAGATATTAAAATAGAGAACAATTTATCACCCCTTTCCTGCTCGTGCGGCTTACTGTCCGCGTGAGAAAAAATGGACAGTGCCTGAAAAGGGTGCAAAACCGCACGCAGACGTAATTTTAAAGTCCGCGACACGATCCTGAAATAAATGCCGCGGTGCGTCGCATAATTGCCGAGGTGTTCCCCGCGCCGTAAAAATGGTGGTCGCGTCGCGAGAAACGACCCGTGAACCGAATAAACGACCGCTGTTCCCCATTTCTCGATCGTAGTCCGCGTTTAAACTCAGCGACGCAAAACTTCCGCTCGGCGGGATATCCTCCCACGTCACTCAAAAATACACGGCGGCGAGCACCGCTCGCGGCGCACACGGACCGACTAAACAAACCCTGGGTGTAGATTTATAGACGGGCGACATTCCGTTGGGAAATCAACATCGTCTACGCTTTCAGCGATCTCGCGAAGGAGAGCGAAAACTTTTCAAGTTTTCATTGACGACAGTGTCGCTACGCCAAAAGAAAGACAGGCGGAAAGGCAGGCAGACAGATAGACAGATAGATGGAAAGAAAAAGAGAGAAAGAGAGAGTGCAAATATTACATTATTTATCGGACCCTTAATTTTTTTATGCTAGCTAACACTAATATCTTGAGTAGTTTTTTTTTTTCAAAAAACGTATGCAGTTATAATCTAATTAGTATACTACAGGCTAAATAATATTGTCATACATTTAGCCAAATAATAAATTATAAAATCAAGGCATTAAAATAGATTGTGAATACTATTATTTTCTTTCTTTTATAGCGCGTGTTTACGCGTTATTTTCATTAATCACTTATATTAGTGTAACGTCTATTTTGCTTCATTATATAAATCAACACAAATACGTTTATTAATTAATCAACGCGAGGTAATGTATTCTCGAAGCAAATATTATCATCCGAAGAGAAGGGTAGTCAATCGACTTGATCTCATCGCCTCGGGTTTCAGCCAACATTAAAATTTCAAGCTGCCACTACTTCCCATGGGGGATGAAATGCGGCGAACGCGCACTAGCTGCAATTTAACCACGTGCAGCAACCTCTCAAATTTTCACCTCGCCAGAGCGTCGGATGTTTTGCAGCTTTTTACCTCATTGCTGCTATTCTTTGTTTTTGCATTTTATGTAAGCAATGATAAAAAATTGTAACACCAATTTTCTGACACGATTGTCGTCAGAAATTTCTCCATTTTTCCCTATCATACTGATCTCGAAAATATAATTGAAAGATAGTAATATCTATAAAAGATATTGTGAAAGTCAAGATATGCCTAATAAAATAACTTAAATATTAAAGAAAAAGATTGTAGTTAAAAATACTATTAAAATACTTTCGACTGTGTTACGTAAATTTTAAAATTGCACACAAATGATCCAAAAATATTTTATTTCACTCTTGCATATCTCTTGTATATTTCTTGTAATATCTAACAATAAGTTATAGTGCCAACAATTGTTGTCCGCATGCGGCGATATGATAAACGAAAGATAGGAAAAAAAGAGATATAATATTGTAGTATCATAATAGAGAAATCATGGCACTTATTCGCACGTGCGTTTCTTAATTTTAACCCCCAGCGAACACGTTCAATAGATATTATATTATAGCGAAAAGCGAAAATACAAAAGAGAAGAAAACGGGACAGATGCACCAGGAAACATTTATTGCCAAATTTTACCTTCATGAACGTGTAATGTTATTCGAATAATATTTCTCGTTGCTTTTAGCGTGAAAAAAGTTAGATATGAATATTTGTTACTAAAATTTACTGGCAAAGTTTCACATAATAATAATGATCATACCTCACATTATTATTAATGTAAAGTCGCAGAAAAATCAAAATTATCTTCTAACAATTATTTTATATGTATATTGTTTATACATAAAAAAAACTATCTTTAAATATCAACGCACCTAAGAGGTGATCTGAACTAGATCAATTCCAGTGATACTTGAGAAATACTTTTGGTTAACTTATTTTTAAAAATTTCGTTTTTTCTTATACTAGAAATAACAAAACGCGCACTTCGCGCGCGCAGTTTGTGGTTGGGCATGTATATTTAAAACAAATTTGTATACATGCAAAGAAGTAATTGTATGCGCAACGTCAATTTAAAATAAAAAGTAATTTGTAACTCACTGATACGATTCGCAACAGCAGAGTTGTACATCGTCAACTGTATATGTTAAACTGAAAAAATACAAATATGTATATGATTATTATAGAATAATTATGTAAAATCGAAATTATTGCATTAAATATACTTTATATTTAATATTTTTCAAAATAAATATTTATTAAAATAATTATATAGAGTACTGAAAGTCTTCCTTTTAAATATAAACTCACAAAATTTTGTACGTAAGGCTTTTGTCTCTAACACTTATTCGAATCCTCGTTTGAATCATTTGAATAAATAAAATAAAAACACAGAACAGATGCTTTATTTTGCACAAGTGACAAATAACATAAAAATGTAAGACACTCACCTCACCGATTTCTCCGCTGTTGCCCGATGCCTCCCAGGGCCTGCTCCTCCTCTCAGATTTCCTTGTTGCACTTACACAACACTCACTCGCGAAAATCATCGATCGCGCGATATTTCGGACACTCCCGTACGCGATGTAAAATACCGCGAAACGCACGAAATATTATTAACAAATATCGCGTAACTTTTTGTTATACAAATTAGTTGCGAAGAACGACAGAGCAAATTACAGCGCGAACGCCGAAGTCGCGCAAATTTCTCTCTCTTCCCGAAAATGGAACAGATTACACGAAATCGACAGATAATTAAAAGCGCGATGCGTAAACGAGATGTAACTGCGACAAAGTACAACGGTTCGTATTCATATTTTAGATGAATTAGTCTCGTGAAATATCTCTGTGTACGTTGATAAAGAGCCGTCGCGTCAACACGCAATTCGTTTCTCATTACAAGTTGTAGAAACTTAATAATTACTCGAGGAACGTTACTTGTTACTGATAACGGTGCACAAATCAATAGCGTTTTATCCCTGCATTTATCGCGATCGAATCTTGAAAACCGATAACGCAAAAGTAACACCACGCACGGAGCGACTCTCGCCACTGCCTGCCGGCTCGACGTTCGGCGAGCGAGTGAGAGCGACCTTCAGGTACACGATGGCACGCAAAAACATCGTACGTCACCGCGCCGAGTGAAACGATACCGCGCCGAGTGAAAAACAACAAAAAAAACGTTGAGAATTCGTTGGCCTGTCTACGCAATGGAAAATTCCGTACTTAATATTTTATTGTACATTACTTTGTTCCGTGACTGTTGCTACGTTTTGCGTATTATTCCGCGGACTTATTGGTATTAATTAAATTAACGATTAATTCTGTTCAATCGAGACAATATTTCGAAACAAAGATCGTTGTTACTTAAGTTCTAATTACTAAGATTAGAGATTTTTTCTCAATGGTTGGTGTATACAAATGTATATGTATTTCTAAATTGCAAATATTCATTTGCTATGAATCTAATTGTAAGAGCAGTGAGGCACACACCGCGCTTCGAGGAAACCAATCGGCATCGCGGAAAAGAGGCCTCAACTGTTCGATATTAACGACATTCGCGCTGGTAACATCTCTTTTTTAGATAGGGAGAAGAAATCTTGTTGCGTAACAAGACTAATTCTAAGTAAAACAAATTTGAAGCTGTATCAACGTATCGATGTTTTTATATTTGCAGTGTTCAGGTGCAGCTTCGGGCGACTTTTCGGAACGAGTGGCAGCGCTTCTACAATCATCCTCAACTCAGGACGACTGCTAGTAGTGCGCTCCATAGCACGTGACGGCCCTTTCTTCCCTGGTCCAGCATGTCGACGGAAGGAAGGAAGAGGAGGGAGGTATCATCCAAGGGGAGAAATGATCCGACGCACGCGGCGTGTTCTAAATGATTTTTGTCGAGCTAATCTATAAGCTTTAAAACACGTTCCGAGGCAGCGTCTCTACTTTAGGCTTAAGACTCACTCTCTTTTTTTCGCGCGGCGACAGTGGAACACATGGAAATGTCGCAGAGACGAAAATTGTCAGAGCCAAACGCGACTTTCACGAGACTTCGCGTAGAGACGGAAGTGGTTCCCTCTCGAGACTCTTCACTTTATATTATTTTCATAAGAAAAGTATTCCCGCCCCCGCATCGATATCGTTACTTGCAAAACTTTTAACACGGCAAATTATTTGCGCAACGCGCCACACAATTGTAAGCACCGCAAGATTGTTGTGCAAAAATTAAATTCTTTATTTTTATAAAAAAAAATTAACATTCTTAGACGAGCATGATTAAATACGAGCCATTTCGTAATTTGTGTGTCGAGCCATCAAATGCTTCATCTAAAAGCGTTATTTATTTCATCTTAATTAGAAGAGGTACTTAAAAATCTGCGAGAGTTCAACATATAATTGGCAACTCACCCTGTGCGCGCCATTTAAGAAAAAATAAACCGATGGCCTCGTACTACAAATGCAAACAAATTTCGCGGAAATTCCCTTGTAATAGAATTCTATGTAGCCCGCGACATAGCTAACACTCGTATCCATGTATCTACAACATCGCGTAACAAGGTTTACGAGTGCGAGGCGCGCGAGGGTAATGTCCAGTCAGAGTTTTCTGCCGTCGGAAAAGCGACGAGTGCGTGGATGGTGTGCGCGCGCGCGCGTTTGTCTGTATGTGTGCGCGGAGAGGCCGGGAAATGTGAGAGATAGTTTCGAGAGCATGGCGGGTGGGGTGTCGGAGTAGCGGTGATCTTCCTGGTGAGGGCGCGGGCGTTAAATTTCCAGATAGCCCCGGCAAATAAGTGCCACGTAGATAAGCGCGGAAAAACCATGCCAACCTGGGGGTTAGGGAAACGGGTAGAGCGAGGGGGTACTTACGGATACTGGAAAAAGCGAAGAGAGAGCCACGCCGTGAAAACGGGCGCGATAATGGCGCGGAAATGGTGTCGGCATACGTAGCGAAAAGAAAGGGCGACGCCGAAATTACGAGTCACCCGGCACGGGAGGTCTTCAGAATTAGGATCGTATCCGGGCGAAATCGGTTCGTGACGAGTCAAAAAAGTTATCATCTCGAAAAGGGACAGTTAATTATAAGTAGCGGCGTTAATTTCAAAAATTTATACAGCAACAGATGAAGATAAAAGAGAGGAGTGTGTTAATAAAATATTTACCGGCTATCTCGAAAAAGTATGAAAAATTCTTAATATTTCAAACGCATTGTGGAGTCAGAATTGGAAAATAAGAGGAATTTTATATTTTTCCCAAAATAAATTTCTCCGCGTTACTTTCCGGGTAAAATCATTTTGTGCTCGGTAAATACTAATTTTTTACTCCTAGGTATAATAGATTTCATTGAAAGAAACTTATTTCAAGAACTTTCATTTAAATTTACATGTCAGTACGTTTTAATAATAATTATAAGAATGTTAATAGAAGAGCGAGGACAAATGTAACGTGAAATTACATGACCAGTATGATTTTTTACCGTCATTTAATTTTGCCTGCGGCTGCCGATATTCTCGATTATACGGATGATTGCGATATTTACAGTGAGGGATGCGTAGCTATTTCGCGCTCTATACGTACATTGAATCCCGTGCAGCGAGATCTATAAATTGACGCCGTTACAGACGTTACGTATACATATGTGGAAGCATGAATATTCACACCACGAAAGATATACCGGGGCCTGAACGCGGTGAATATCGATATTCAAGATTACCTAACCGCGAGCGAGGCGTGAAATATTTAGGTCTACGTGCCGAAATGTTCTAAAAACCGCGATAGTATGTATATATGCGGCGCATTTGCATGACACGTTTATATTTCGTCAGTGGCTTCGACAGATCTCAAAGCTTTCCCGGCATCAAAAGCGGGTGGACGCAAGTACAATTTACACGGGAGAATTATAAAATTTCAAAGTTTGAAAGGCGTAGGAATATATTCGTAACCTCGCGCGCACATTCACAAAACGTACTGGAATATGTATAACTTTCATATTTAATTACATGAATCATAAATATACATAGATATGGATTTTATATTTGATAGAATAGAATAAAATTACACATTCAAAATAACATGTAAAAATATTATTCTATGCTATAAAATCCTCTAAAAGTTCTTTGTTATTCAAAGGAAATTCTAATTTAAACTTGATTGGCTTTATTTGGCAAGAAATACGTTTCTAGAATGTCGGAGTCGTTTTTACAAAATCGTCGAGTGATTGTCCAGTCAATTACGACGAATTATATTTTCTTTTACACTCCACAAATATCACTAATACCGCAAAGTCCGCGACGAAACGGAATCGTATTATTACTCGGATAACTCATTCATTATAATTAATCATGTCACAGCCGATCAATATATTGCTTTATCGGCTCCGTTACACGGTCTGTTTCATAATATTACTTAGAGTTTTTGTGCCTGTAAAAGTGAACCGTAAACGCAAAAATGCAAAAATATCAAGATCGTTTAGTTTCAACTTACAGATGAAATCACAAATCGTCCGACAAATTGCCACGATAAGGCCGTTAAATTTTCGCAAAGCTTGCAAATTACCATCGTAATCGTCATAATCTCAGCAACGATGAAAGAAAAATTTAAAACACTTAAGGCATTTATGAAGCTTGATTTATTACCCGGGAAATAACCGATAAAAATCTCAAAAAGTAATAAATTCAATTAACAGCAATACCAGTAATAGCGATCATTCAACGATCTTAAATTTCTTTTCGGATTAGCTTAAATTGCTAAAATCGTTCAATTTGTAAACGTTGATTACGTTGAGGTACATTTCATTGATTCGTGCGAAAAGCCAAGCGATCAATTTTGATCAGACGTACGGAACATAGCGCCACCGCTATTTGTTCTCCGCCGCTACTTTCCGCCGTGTATCGAATAGCACCATTATTTCCGAGAATATTTTACGAAACGGTACGTCGCGAAGTAGAACTGATCGAGTTTCGATTAAATTCTCGACGATGAAAGGACAACGCGGAAACTGGCGACGACGGAACGCGCTTTCTCTCTCCCCCCCCCCCCCTCTCTCTCTCTTTCTCTCTCTTTCTTTCTTTCTGTCTGAAAGTTCGATTTTCCTCTCGCTGGAAAAATGGAAACGCAGACCCACGGCAGACATTTCAATGCAAATAAGAATACTAAATGAAGCTTGCTATTCAGCTGCCTAACATTATAGTGGCTATAAAATATATTCCTATATAACACGAAATTGGCTCATTTATTATATTCTTATCTCTCCAATTATTCTCGTACATCTAAATAAATTTCGATCAAATATTTTACCTAAATAACTAATCAATTCAACTTGAATAGTTACACGAAGGAACTGTATTGCTTTAAGATTATCGAGTTGAAAATGTGATTGACAATGGTAAAAATAGAACTGAAGAATTATCTCGAGTTACTTGTGAAAAAAAACTAATTTCCATAAGCATCAAATTCCTTAATTAAATATATAGTGCACAATATACATATAACAAAACATAACGTATTCAAATTAAAGGTAACTAACGTGACATCTCATATTAAATTAAAGGTATAAAATATAATATTTCTCATTTATTTCTTAATTTACTTATTACTTTCAAATCGTGAAGAAGATCAAAATAATTAAAAACATATCTAACAATTTGAGATCTCGATACTGATTATTATGTCTAGTTTATTATAATTATTGTGCACTGTAAACCATTTAATTTTTTCTTTGTAAAAGAATACCTCTTTTGTATTCATTTATCACGAGTTTAGTTTCACAAGTATTAATTAATATGTTTCGGTCCTTTGATATTAACGCAGTTTAATCAAACCGGAAACGGAAATATTACAATACACTTTCTATATAAATTCATAATTATAACGCCATGAATAACTTCTATACAATATGACTTTAGTGAGTCAATTCGTAATGAAATTAAATGTAGTCTAACAAAGCTACGTTTTGATATAATAGGCAATATGTCGTATCGTTTCCGACAATAGAGTGGACAGTATGGTATAAATTGTATTTCAAAATCAATATTCGCATAATGCCAATGCGTCACTGCATTTTAGTTAAATTAGAATTCCGTGGCAGTATGTATACCTAATAAATATGTTAGTATAAATAAATCCAATCATTGGAACATTGTTACAAACGCGACAATATAATATGGAGATACAAATAGATAATTGGCATATTATGCGCTATCACTAATCAAACAGATGCATAATTCGCGCCGTTAAAGAAGCTCTTCATCAAGATTCAAACCTGATATAACATAAACAGACGGGTTTTGCAAAAATCACTTTGAGGAAAATGACGCTATAATTGTGAGATACGCAGCCGCCAATGAAAATACGAGAAATACGTGATTCCGCGAGCGAAATGATATTTCGGCAGTGCCGGGTATCGTCAGTCGGTGCTTTAACTTTTGTCAGAGCGGGGGGGAGGGATCGTATAAATAATGCCGATACAAATAAATGTTTGCAATGAAAGCAGAGAGACGTTCGTGGACTCCGGTTCGTTACTCGCTCGCCCCGCCGTGCCGCGCCGTTTTTCCGCTGACAAAGTAAACTTGGTGCATTTTGAAACGCAAAACAACCCGAGAATCGAAGTCTGAATGCTAGTCTGTTGCGTGCAGCAGTTTCACCGCGGCCAGCAGAAACTGTATTTATCTGGCCGACCGCAACAACCGGCATTATTAATGCTTTCGTATCGACCACAGGCTACAAATTCAACCGCGGATTATAGACACGTTGGAAACGTGCGCGAAATTCGCAGGAATACGCCGAAAGAAGTCTTTGTATATTCGACAATGTGGATGCGCTACACTTCTTCGGGATAAAATCTCGAGTTTTCACAAACATAAGAGCCAGATATACAGGGTGTCCTGAAATTCGCGAATCAAAATACCATAGCAAGAATGTCGTTGAAAAAATAAATTAAAAAGTTATTTGCCATTTTTCGTTCCGAGCACTAGTTTTTTTAGATAAAAAGGTTCAAAACAGACCAATCATACATTACGGTTGAACGGAAACCTGTCCGTGAGTCGCGCGTCGATAGTGTT
>NW_011967199.1:135079-144637 GCF_000949405.1 Vollenhovia emeryi
CATACATTACGGTTGAACGGAAACCTGTCCGTGAGTCGCGCGTCGATAGTGTTAGTGCACTAAACTATCGACGCGCGACTCACGGACAGGTTTCCGTTCAACCGTAATGTATGATTGGTCTGTTTTGAACCTTTTTATCTAAAAAAACTAGTGCTCGGAACGAAAAATGGCAAATAACTTTTTAATTTATTTTTTCGACGACATTCTTGCTATGGTATTTTGATTCGCGAATTTCAGGACACCCTGTATACTGGTAGATCTAAATAATCTGAAGATATTTCATATATCTGCAACTCTATGCAGAACACACGCGAAGTTCACAACGAATGAAAGCAAAGAATCTTAGATTTAAAAGAAAATAACAAAGAGAAATAGAATATGTAAATTGTAATGTAAAAAAATTATATATTCCTCGCTTTAAATTCAGATAAGCAATGACGTGTATCGTATAACGTTTATATGGAAATTATTGTATACAAGTATGGTATATTATTTTTATATATAATAGATGCAAAAAAAAGCTGAGGGCTGTTAAATTAAAAATTGTCGGATTCTTATGTTTGAGAAGAGAAAAAGTCTACATCGAATTTCTTCGCCAATTTATTCTTCGCGAGACAATATAAAACGTTTGGATTATATCTTCGAATAAATAGAGTAGTAGCTTCTCAAACTGTGCGGAACTCACACGTGTAGAATAATGCAGAGTTTATTTGTATCGTCCATTATAGAGAGTCAATTTTCCATCACCGCGACACAATTGGGTAAAATAAATATCGCGAGCTGAAACTCGCTGATAACTGTATGCATTTTTCACTGAATGTTCCTGATGATCTTTTTCGAACACGAAGAGGCTATTCAATCAGCTTTTATTCACTTAAGCTTACAGCCAGAAAGACGAAGAGGCTATTCACGAATATGTGTAACGCAGAGTATTCTCTAGTCAATTACGATTTTCAAGAATCTTTTTTATCGTTTCGTTCGCAGTTCCGAAGCTGAAAGCCAAACGCGAACGTGGAATCTCGAAATAGCCGCAAATGCGGCGAGGAAACAATTGTGCGGAAATTTCGCGCATTACTCGCGCACAACGTGGCTTCCGCTCTGTGTGGACAACCGCGAACGGTAAAGGCGGTTAACCGATCAGCCACGGTACTCAATATCATTAAGGCTTTCCATATTTATGGTCCGTCAAGCACGGCTACGAATTTATCGTGAAACCAAATTACGCGTAGCATTATTCTTGTCGTCATAACCGTAGGTACGTGAAACGTACTTCATGTTAAATTTACCCCTTCGTCAATGCTTTGGCTACAACACCTGAGACCAATAGATGTTGCGCTGTTAGAGATATTCTTTTCAAAGGTATCATTTTTGTTATCACACAATTATTATAATATAATAGTAAAATACATATAAAATATTTTAATTCTAATAGTTTTGCTAACCTTATTTTCAGATGTGAAAAATATTTGTAATTTAAATGCTCAGGTGACTAAAGTTTGATATGTGACGTTTAAAGGCTAAAAATTTTAGTCGCGAATTTTTATTAAAAAATACTAATATTAATTTTATGACAATTTCACGAAATGAAAAATTAAATTACTATTATTATCAGTCTCAGCTCATAATAATTACAATATTTCCAACATGTACACGCATGCATATGCAATTAATGAATAAAAAAACATTTTTTTGCCGAATTTAAGTTAAAAAATACTTTGCGAAGATGATATTTAATTTTTATAAAAATAACAGAAACATTAATTTTTGTATGAAAATAGCTACAAGTATACGTAATAATTTCTTTATCGTTGCTTTCTAAATGATAAAGGCTTTCCATGACACCGATGTGGCGCCAGATCCGTTTGCAGATCGCGAAACAGTAACATATTCCGTCGCGCGGAACACCACCCTCCCAGAATATCCGAGTGAAATTCAATCTCCAACACCCTTCTTCACGCTCCAAACTTGGGCCGACCTTTTTATCCGCCAATCAGAAAGTTTCACGGAATTAATTAAAGGCGCGTTAACTTCCCTCGCTCGCGTTTTGCCGCTCTACGAATACGGATAATCGGTTGCCTCACCCCCCGAGACGGCTTGTCCACTCTAAGAACCAGCGACGGTTCTTTGTTCCTTCTGTCTGTCGCAAAATCAGATAAACGAGTAGAGAATTATCTTGTTGTTCCGTTCTCGTGCTCAAGCAAAACTTGGACTTTGAAAAAATTTCGCGATTCTCAAGCTCTTGACCGTAATCGAAAAAACAAAGCACGGAGGAAATAATTAATTTTATTAATCACTTTAATATATGAGATATCGCGTCATTAACTCGAGGTAATAATCGGAATATTGTCGCATTGATTGTAACGTTCGAAGCTCAGATCATTTCATTCTCACAATGGAATTCAAGGCGAATTATCTGACAAAGAGAAGAGTCTCGAGAGAAGCTTAAAACTCGTTTCCCCGACAATTGCGTATGTATTTGTTATTATTATTACTATTATTACCGTTATTATTATTATAGGGACCGACATCGCTTTTGGCCTACCAAGACCACAATACGAAGAAATAAACTCGTGTGTATACAGAGTGTCTCATAGCGTATTACAGCACGGAATAAAATTAGAATATGTATTGCGTCACTTGAAAAAAAAGAGATTTTTAATATAAATGACTGTAACTTGTTAACCAGTTCTATCATCGAGCATTAAATTTTATTACAAAATTTTATACATACGTACAATCGAATATTTTTACCATAAAATATGAGAAACGATAAGAAACTCTGTATACATCTTGGTGCGTGTGGGAAAAAAAAGGGGGGGGGGGCAACGACAGTCAAAGCGATTGAAATGTCTAATCGAACTATTATTACGTAAACTACGCACTAGCCACTAAGTTCCACGATCGATAGCCGTAATTTACCGTTAAAAGGAAGTAACGTAAGGTAACTTTAAACTCACGATTAGCGAGTAAGTCTTGCTCACAGAGCCCAGCTGCTCCCGGTAATACGCCTCCCTCCCTCCCCTCGAACCTCTGTCATCTTTTTTTTCCTCTCCGCCCACCCTATAGTCCTCGACGAGCTCGTTGCACCGGGCTGGCCTGTCCCCGACCTTTTTCTCTTATTCGCGCGGAGGCCAACCGCGCGCAGCTGGGTTAAGGATCAGAAGGATCTGATTAAATTGCTCGCGCGGGATGCGCCCGCAGGTGCGACGTTGACTACGCCGGGAAAATCCATATCGCCGTCGTCTCGAGAGCGCTATCGCGTGTCGAGAATCCACCCGGTTCTGAATTGTGAATTCGCGACATCTGCGGATACGCGAGAACCGGAAAAGGAAATCACGTTCCCGAAATTAGAGAACACGGGAAATTTACTTGTATTATCATTTTCGAAAGGTATTCGCGGGGGAAAAATCAGTATGTAATCCTCCTCGAAATTGCTCCCTTGTTGAAGAGCGAGTCGCGAATTCGCGATGTATACGAATACACGATATACGCGGCACACCGCGAAAGTTGTCGCAATTCCGAAATTAAGGGCGCGCGAAAAGTCGCTGTTCCGCCGGCCGTTCATCGAACAGTTCAATTTAATTAATATCGAATTGATCGATGGGGCTCGAGACATGGTAAAGTGCCGCGTGAGGCACGGTCGAATGTCGGAACGCGCCGAAAATTCCAATCGGCCGGATATGAACGTCAGCATCTCTCGGGGTGCGAATGCGAACGCGATGTATTCGATCAGGGGGCGCGGTGACATTTCTGCGAAACGTTCACGCGGAACATCTTCGGAATTTCATTCTGACAGGATGCGAACGGGGCATTTCCTACGGAGATACCCGCCGTCCCGGGAAACAATAAGAACATAACGACGCACAAATCGCACCAGTTTGATGTCTCGCGCGCGAACAAGGATTTTTTTTAAAAAGATATTTCTATTCAAGAGACTTTTCGAGATTCTCCATTCCTCGAAGATGTATACTGAAAGTTTGTAATCAGAAAGATCCTGCCGAACCTCACGTACGTACATCTGTTATCGGTGTACCGAGATGAATTACAGCGAAAGTCCGCGGCTGCGGTTTTCGAAACTTTCGACTCAGATTTATCTAGATAATTATTACTATTATCGGTGTAAGAATATGCGAGATCGGAATCAGAAATTATCCAGATGGTGAGATCATGCGCGCAGCACGTATATTTGTACAGAGTGTGCCAAGTTCGTTATCTTTTTAAAAGCAGATTCTTGGACGAAGTTAAAATTAAATATTTGTAGATTGATTATTGCAGAGTGTACTAATCAATTTTTTGTAAAATATTTCATATCATTATCAAGATAATAAATATTAAAAAGTAAGAAGCTGCAAACTTTCATGACTTTGTCGAATTATCTCTAAAAGAAAATTAAATCCGATTTGTTAAGAAAATCATTAATTAAAAAGCGAAACGGAGTGTATACTTGGGACACTCGGTATATACAAAATATACATATGTGTATAACGCGAGTATATAAATATACGTACAAGGGCGGGAATGAACAAACTCTCTGGCGGAGAAGTATAAATATTTAAAAAATGCGTATATATATTATATACATATTATATGAATAACCTACGAATAAGTTGTAACTATCCGTTGGTACATATCGCACATATGACCGAAGAAGGCGAGGAGAGAAGAACCGGGAATATCGCTTCAGAAATCAACGAGGACAATGCAAGAGTGGAAGGGGACGCACCAAAGGAAAGATCGAAGCAATATCGAAGTAATATGACTTCACGATATTAAAAGATATGCAAACGTGCGCTGCTGCGTCGTGCATTTCTCTCTCGCTAACTGCCGTTATCGTCGAAGTGATTTACAGATAAGGATATTTCACATCGCATTTACATCGAGATTCGTGTAACCGATGCTTCGATTTTATACTTCTAAAGAATCTTAAATAAAGATGAATTGGCAATTCCGAGAATGAACTTTCTAAATTTTTTGTAAACTTTAATATGGAAATCTCCCAAAACTTTCTTTCCCATATTGTTACCTCAGTGAATTATGAAAAGCGGATCCAAAAGTTACGCCATATAATAATAACTATATAAGATGAAAAGAGAGTTTAAGAAAAGAATAAAACATTGAATATATTACATAAATATAACTCTCTATTGTTTTACATTAAAAAAAAGAGCGAGCTACATAATTTTATAATAAAATCATTATACGAATTTTTCTTACATTAAACTTACAGCAATTCAATTTCCGCGAGGTGATTGCCAAAAGTTAAAGATATGACATATTTTTCTCGTAACGCACGAACCACATAAATATGGATATGAATCTTCTCGTAGTTGCCAATTCTATGATGTTACTTACATACTTTTCGATCTTTTCTACAGTGTTGCTTCCGGCGGTATTGATATTCGACATGATAACGCGTATAAGAATAGGGCAAACGATGAACTAAAGTCTCGCTCACTCGATCTTGCCGCGGGTCGGATCGATTGTACAGTTATACAGTGTATCGAAAGCGAAAGTAAGAAATTTTGAGGGGACTACTTTTGGAGCGAGTCCCCGTAGACGAAGACATGACGATGACACCACGAAATCTCGTGACACAACGAATGTAATAAAAAGAAGTTCTTCGTTTTTTACACACTGCGTATTTGTTAATATATCCCATCTTGGAAATGTATGCTTCTCGTTGCATTTATTTATTTCAACGATATCATTCTATATGTTCTTTTCGCGTGCAGCTCGCGAATCAAATCGTACGAATTTCTCTCGAAAACTTGTGAAAACATCTGTAGCATAGATATTTGTTCAAGTATATATTGCGTTAATATTAAAAGCCGTTTCATTGATTTTCTTTAAATAAGTTAATCGTAAATAATTATTTTGTAGCATATTGATTCAAATTTTTTACCCGACAATATTGATTTATAAAACAATCGCGCAATTTGTAAACGGTAATGAAACAAGAATATATATATTTTAGGGCATTTTAATGGAAAATATAGTCCAAGCCACATATGCAAATGAACGAAAATACGATATATTTTGCATTGAGAGATCCGCACTAATACCACAATTTATTTAAAATATAAAACCTATTTAATATACAGGCTTTATTTTAACACAGAATACTTTATTATTTATTTCATAAAATCTTTTAATGTCGACGTTGACAGTTTAAAGCCAATTAACACTAATCACGGTCTCTTACATCTTTTCCTTTCGTGTGCAAATATTTTACATTGCAAATATGTAATCGAATCACAACGTTAATATATCCCGTATTCATAGATTCCTACGGATATTTTCACACGTATTCTTTTCTCATTTTATCGTCATTATTTATACATATTTTCAGTGGCATAAAAATGTATAGACAGCTGCATACGGATGCGAGGAAATCGGGTATTAATCAAATCTGTGCTCAGGCTGTCCATCTTTTTACATAAATCGCTACAATTCTTTTATCTTCTTACGGATAAACAATGCCCAGAGAATTAATCGTAACAGCACTATATGAATTTAACGGCAAATCGTATATTTCTTCGTGCTATATTTCCATCGACCGGAAATATATACATCGAAACTCTCGGTAAAAATTTTTATTCCGCCGTGAAGGAAAAATGCAACGAAAAGCCGAGTCTTGTTTCATAATCTCCGAAAATCATTTCCTATTGACAAGACGTATTCGCAAGGTAAGTAGATATTTATGTTGCAAACATAAATTAAATTCTAAAGTGCATTTACTTATCATTTTTCTGGAAAAAAAAGCACGTCTCCTCGAAATGCTTTTGCTTTGTGCGAAAAATATATAAAATATCCTATCCGCAAAACACGGCTAAATCCGAACAAATTGTTAACATAATAACGTATAAATGGAAAATAATAAAATAAAATATTATCGATATTAGATTCCGCGATTTTAAATAGTAAATATATATGTATTGTAAAATGGATAGGAGATCAGAGAAATGGACAAACTTTACAATGAACAAACATTTTCACGTTTCTAGTTAAAATAAATAGTCCATTAATTTTTGCGTATGTTTCCCCGTGTTTCAAAATTTACTTCACCAATCCCTGTTACATTCTTTACGGTTCATTGCCTTTGCAAAGCTTTTCGGCTTTCAAAACGAGAGAAATCCGATTTTTACCACTGTTCCGCGCAGTAGCTTGAATAAAATCGACCAGATCGCGACTATAATATTCAAACGGGGGGAAAAAAAGGAGACATTCAATTATACGCGAAATCCATTTGCGAGGCGAAGCGGTTTGACTAAACGTCGAGATCGTTTTGCGTTTCCCGAACATCGGCGCTGCCCGGGAAATCCCGCAGGATATAGTTTTTCCTCTCTATATAGATATCTCGTCGAGTGGCGCGGAAGTAAAATGGATACGCAGCGGGACGATAAATCGTCACACGCAGGACCTTCCTAGCGTTTTGTGCTCAACAGCAGGAACAAAGGGGGAGGCGCGCGTCACGTTCGACTCGATTCGGATTCGACTGGAATTTCGCCCCGACGAAAATTTTCATCGCCAGCGCGTAGCTATTTATTTTATTCTCGCTCGCGCGAATCGGATTCTGCGTCGCGTTCGCGATCTACGCGCGATAAATCATCTCGATCCTGCCGCCAAACGCCGCGTGCCGCGATCGAAAGCGGCAGGGGGGGAAAAAAAACGAGCGACGGAAATGCAACAGAGCGGACTTTGAAAAATTCATCTCGCCCGAGAGGAGTGATTCTGGGCTTTTTTTCCTCCATTTTCCTTTTTTTTTCATTAAAATTCTACGAGCACAACCGGCGAACGCTCCCTGATTTCGCATTCGCACCGATTTCATTTACGAGGATAATTGGCGCCGACAAATTAAAATATGCCGTTGATTTATTACTTACTGTTAGTTACTCTCTGCGGAGCAAGAATATTTTTAAAATCTTTGCATTTACTCGCGCGCACGTTCTTGTACCGTTGTTATTATTCCTATTCTTTAAATGCTTCGGATTACACCAAAATATCATCGTGATAAAATATCGCGGGAAGAGGCTACGTAATGACGTATCTCGCCACAAAGAGGATTTGTACAATGCACTAAAATATGCTTGAAAAATTGTGTGAAATACTGCGCCACAGGTCGTGTCAAACTTGAAGCTATTCGAAATGAATTTCAACGTAATCTTGTCAAAGACACTTGCATAAAACGCGATAAATTTAGAAAATAGATACACCTGAATGAATTCGCGCGCACAAACGTGCCTGCTTTGATAAGAGTTTTCAAAGTTGACCAATTAATTATGCAGTTCTCCCACGCGAGAAATCCATAAAGTAAAATTAGAATAAATAATTGCTTTTTATCAATTCGCTAGAAGACAAGCGGCGTAATGAAGTAGGGCATATTAAAATGCGATTATTCGGTCGAAATGCAACGATACCGAAAATACCGTTGCGCGAATAAACGAGTAAATATTCGCGCGGGTACAATAAATAAATTCACTCACCGAGCGACGATAATCCCCGTTTCGCTGCTTCCGCTCCTGCCACAATTAAAAATTCGCATTGCGAATGAAGAAGAAGAAGCCACATGCTTACAATAACCGTAACAAAAACATAGCACAAATACATTTGGTGTAATTACAATACGTTTCTCCCAATCTGTGCATCATAATTATATTATACGTTAATTGAAAATGTTCGCAGCCGTGCCACGCGCGAAATGCTTTCGCAACTAAAACAATTTTCGCAGTTAAAGCTTACAAATCAATAACGTGCGTGGCGTGTTAATGTAAGTGGCATGTAAACTGTGAAGCATCTCGCTCTCTAACGAATGAAATAATATGCATCCGATAAACGAGAATTAGCAGCTATAGGTAATACATAATTTCACCGGGTCATGTTCAGACTGCAACTGCGCGCGCGAGTAAAGCTCGTTGCGCCTAGAAACCTTTCATTTTGTGGCCAAATGAATACGTTTAAAAAATTTGCGCAGGTTTACACCGAGGGGGAAACCGCTGTACGCCCCGAGGGGGAAAATCTTGTACACCAATGCCCAGTGGGCATTACTTTATCTTATTATCTTCTTTTTTTATTTTATTTATCTTGTGTCATCGTATTTCACCTTATTTTATCTTTATAATGTCCCAGCAAGACCTAATGCCCCAAAAATGCCCAGTAATGCCCAGTAATGCCGCAAATCTGTACACCACAATGCCCCCAGCGGTTTCCCCCCTCGGGCAACCCCGACCCAGTGAGAAATGATTCGTCGATCGACGTCGAAACGATGTCGAATCGATGTCAATTCGACGGTGTCGATGTCGATTCGACGTCGTTTCGCTGGGGGCATTGTGGTATACAGATTTGCGGCATTACTGGGCATTACTGGGCATTTTTGGGGCATTAGTTTGGGGCATTCGTCGATCGACGTCGATCGACGAATCATTTCTCACTGGGGAGTGTAAGATACAGAATTGACCCCCTAATACGAGCCTAACTAGAGCTACTAGATAAAGGGGAGCTGACTCGTCCGCCATCTTGGAGCCCAAACGTTT
Source organism: Vollenhovia emeryi (assembly GCF_000949405.1). Classification (NCBI taxonomy): domain Eukaryota; kingdom Metazoa; phylum Arthropoda; class Insecta; order Hymenoptera; family Formicidae; genus Vollenhovia; species Vollenhovia emeryi. The sequence goes on from NW_011967199.1 coordinate 144,610, forward strand.
GACTTTAACAAATGCATTTCGGCACAAG
>NW_011967199.1:145179-146984 GCF_000949405.1 Vollenhovia emeryi
AGCTCTAAGCCTAACGATCCTCATTCGCGAATAAATGACCCGCGACACGGGGATTCATCCTCGCGGCGGATCGTAGATCCAACTCGGCGAAATCGCGTCGGCTGCGAGGCCTCGCTGACGAGTCCAGTAGCAATAAAATGAATGTACTCACGAGGGGCGGCGCCGCTGGTTGCTCGCGTTGCTCCCGCGTCGCTCCCGCCGGCTCTCGTCGCGTCTCCGTTGTCCCGAGCGCACTCGCGCGAACGCGAAAACGAGCGGGGAAAACGCGGTTGCACGCGCAAATTGATACGATACGACGCGACACTTTTACCGCACTCCCGGCGCGCCCTCGGCGACGAGACACGCGCGACACGCGCACCACGTTCGTTAGCGACTTCCCGAACGCCACCCGCGCGCCTACTCGCAGTCAGAAGTGAGGCTAGAAATCGCCCGACGGCAATTTTACGCAACGGCGCGAATCTCGGCGTCGCCCGCCGCCGCTCCGACCGAGAGAAGGTCCGTTCCTTTCGGCACTCTCGCACTTTCTGCACTCTCTCGCGCGCCCCGCATATCCCTCGTTCGTTCTCGCGTCCGATTTATGCTCGTTGACGCGCGGAAAGAATCCGCGAACGCATATTCCGCCGGCTCGCGAGCTCAAGTATTCCCAGCGCAACGTTCTTCCGCGCGCGAATGTACCATATTCGCCATATTGCTCCTCGTCCGCAGGCCGTTAGAGACAACGAGGGGCAGATCGTCGTCGTACGTGCCGCTCGGACGGCTCGCAGCGATCTGTTCGTTCCGATTCTCGAGACGACCGGGTACCTCGTATCCGGAAAAAAAGCGTGCGCGGCGACGATGATTCTCGGAATCCCACGGCGCGATCAAAACAAACAGGTCGCGCGCGACGCGCGAGCATCGCCAGTTCAGTCTGTCGAACGTTCGCGCGAGGACAACAACGTTCTCGCCGGTCGGGCCCGCGCGTTCGCGTGTAATCTAAAATACTCGCCTCGAAATGCTACCTGTAAGTGCTCGCTTGATACGATTACCTGCATATTTCGCGCGATACGCTCGCATTAACACTCGCCTCGAATGCCGTGACGCGCTCCGGTGCGGACGGGGGACACGCGAGAAGTTGGTCGCGCGACGTGAGCGACGCGGCGGCCAATCGCTTTCGCTCTTTACGAACTCGAAGCCGATTGGCTATCGCGCGGCTTCTCGACAATGTCGGCTTGTACATACGTACTTGAACTTAACGGCTGGCTTATGCAAGGCCGTAGCTGTTAAATTATACCGGATTCGATAAAACTTGTACAATCACCGTTAAAAATGAAGAGAATAGTCGACTGTAATTGGTCAATCTTTAACGATTCCGGCATAATATAACGGTTACGGCCTTGCATAAACCAGCCTTAACCTCGGCTTTTACCAACGTTACTTAACTTTGATCTTACAAGTTTGATTCCTCCTTCTGAAGTCTGATCTACAATGTGCTCTTTGCGTCTAGAAACATTCGATCTTGTAGCCGATAAATACATTTAGGCTCGGTTGCGTCAACGTCTGTCTCTGTCTAAAGCAACAGTTGGAAAGAGACGAAGAGCAACGAATTAAACCAATAGCGAATTCGGTTGCTTGCACTAGTGCGCACTGAGCGCCCACTAAGGCTTGTTTACAGTCAATTCTTACATTAAAGGCTCGTCCTCGATATCTCTTGAAATATTTCTGGGCCAGTAAAGTGATCTTGCTTATGTGAAACGGAGTGTTTCTAGACGCAAGGAGCACGTTGTAGATCAGGCTTAACTGTCCTCTTAAGGCCTGTGTCCACGATG
>NW_011967199.1:147729-254138 GCF_000949405.1 Vollenhovia emeryi
CGTCGTGGACACAAGGCTTTGGAAACGGACGAAGAATGAATTAAGCTAATAAGATTGAAATTAAGCGACGTTGGTAAAAACGGGCCATGGCGCACTTTCGGATATTTAATGTCACGATTTGATTTAAATTCTCGGTGAACGCAGTGAACTCGTAAGGAAAGATCGATGGTGCTCGGCGGGAAAAACAGTCTAGTAAGTGCACGGTGATTTTTTAATCATATTATTTCCTATCCTTATAACTGGATAAATCTATGAAAATTTGCCATCGATGAGCTGGCAATTAGTTACTTAATTTGAGCGCTTAAATTACCGATATGCACAGCGATTCAGGTACTACAGTGACTTCCAGTGGCTATTTTAGTGTTCTCTTTTTGTTCGCGTATTAAAGTTTCATAAGGAAAGAACCAATGGTTGTGCTCGGCAGAGGAAGCTGCTCTTGCAACCGTCGTAAAAATCGTGAATCTGATTGGCGTGCGCTCTTAAACTTGGCTGTATCTAAGAATATACGCGGAGGGAAGTTTTTCTTACAATTTATCCTGAAAATCATGTAATCGTGGGACAGCAGGGCATTTTAAAGAATTTTATGCGAGTTTTCTGAAATTTTACCATATATTCTACTAGTAAAACGTATACTAAGTATAATTATTAGTGAAATGTGTGGTAAAATTAATCAATCGCGGAAATTCGATCGCCGAGCGCCGGTTCCGAAAACTAACGTTGCGCCGTAAACACACTTCGGCGAACTAGTGCAATAAATTAGAGTAAAACAAGTATATTTCTTCTCGTTCTAGCTTACTGCGCTAGTCGAGCAGTGCAGGAACAGAAAACAAACCTAAAGTTCTAGCATCGTGGACACGCACCGGCATAAATGCTGTCCCTATCCTTGTGAGGTGCACGCACACAACTAGAACGTCCCTGTAGTTGTGTGCGTGCACCTCACAAGGATAGGGACAGCATTTATGCCGATGCGTGGACACAGGCCTTTGTACAATTCTTCAGAATGCCACATTGTCCCACGACCACATGATTTTCAGGGTAAATTTTAAGAGAAACATCTCTTCGTGTTAAAATCAGATTCACGAATTTTGCAGCGGTTGCAAAGCAGCTTTCTGTACCAAACGCAGCCAATCATATTAAGAAATCGTCAAGCGCTTACTAAGCTGACTTTTCTGCTGAAAGCAGACTATGGTTCGAGCGCTCGTAAATTTCGTTGGTTTAACAAAGAAACTCGCCCGGCTCGATCAAACGTGTACGCGCGCGCGCGCGTGTGTGTGTGTATGTGTTGGAAAGGACAACTTTCTTGAAACGAGACAATCAAGTGTGTGAAAAGCCCCGAGTGTGTCCGGCACTACGTGACTCCGTTTTTCGACCGTTCTCGATTAGCTTCGCGCCGCACATCGCAATTTATACGATTCAATTTTAAGCGCCGGGAGAAAAGCCCGCGTCGCGCGCGAGTGTGCACGGAATTCAATTCGGCTCCATCGGGAGACTCGCGATCTGTGTAACTCGAGCGGCGAAGAAATCGCGCATCGCCGTGTAATTAATTACCGCGTTGTTGCTGTTACAAACGAATCCTTATTCCGTCAACACGATTGTTTCGAGTGTAACGTCAATACGTTGTCGACGTATCGCGTTGCGTATCGCGCCTGACCGTCCCCGTTGTCGAAGCCCCGTTGAAAACTGCCCCAGCGGTGGTCGGACGCGGGAGCGTCGGGCGACTCTCGGCTGCCTTCAGTCAATACGCGTCGCGTCGCAATTGTTTCGCGCTCGTCCGTCGCGTACCTGGCAAAAAAAGTGAATCCCGCGCGCGAGTGAGTCCCGGAGTACAACGAGCGGGTCGATCCGCGTAGCAATCTGGCGCGCGCGATCGCGATCGAGGGCGATTCGCGACGCCGAGCCGACGTCCATCGTCGCGCGTCGCGTTCGAGTGACGCCGTCGCGTCGCGCGCAGATCGCGATCGAGCATCGGGACGGCGGACATATTGGACGGGAAAGGTGCCCGATCGAGAAAACAGGTGAGCGAGCGTCTCTGTTTGCGATTCTCAAATAAAGACGGCCGGATGGGAGTCACGGCGTGGGTGGCCGGCAGCGTCGCGCCGTCTCTCGTTTTTCCTCCGAGGACCGTCGCGCACAAAATTGCACGGCTGCGTATGCACAGCGCAAGACCGTCCGGACCAATAAGCGTGCTGCGTACACCAATATGGCGACTCAGTGCTCGCGGTTTCATTGGCTCAAACGCTTTTCGTGCTGTGCGTGTGCAGCTATGCAATTTTGTGCGCGACGGCCCTAATGGCCGTGGATGCTCGCCGAGCGAGTCCGCGTAACGAGTCCGCGTGTTTCCGCAAAAACAACTCCGGCCGTTGATTAGTCCGCGCGATCGCGCCGCAGAAGGCGAGAGGCCGGGAATCGCGCCCGCGTCGCGTCGTTATTGCGTAAACCGCTTGGCGCGTCGTTACGTGTCGCAGCTCGCGCGGCGATGATCGACGAACGCGTGTCGCGTTTTCGCGTTTCTCGTTATTTAATCGATTAGGCGCGTTACGCGCGACAAAGCGAACGGGGCGAGTCGCTAATTGGCGCGCGCGATCATAATTAACAGCGTGCTTCCGATCGACACGTGCCTGCGTGTGCGAGGAGCGGCCGCCTGGAGCAGCATAGTATCGGCCGAGAGCCAGGAATGCGGAATGCAGGATGCAGGATGCGGCGGACGGCGACGGCGCGGGCGCTGCGCACCTCGATCGGTGAGTAAATTTTCACGATATTTACACCGAGTGTGTTTTTCGCAGGAGGGGGGGACAATCCGGCGTCTGCGTTTTGCGAGGAAAACGCCATTTTTTTACGCAAAAGTCCCGCAAATTAATGAACGATCGGAATTTATCTCCGATTTCCGCGTTAATCGCGCGGCGTGAATTTCAAATTCCTATCGCGTACGTATTTTTTTTTTGTCGAGCACGATCAAAAGGAAAAGTATAAATACGTTTGTTGTAGACGACATAATTAAAAATGTCAGCACGTGAAACTGTCACCTGATCTAACCGCGATTACTTGTAAAGCGATATTTTTAATTTCCCTTTGTCCTTTATATAAAGTCGTGAAACCCCCGCTTTGTTTTTACGCGTGCTGTTATCGCGTGGATGAATTTTGTAATTTTACAAAGCCAATTTCGAATTGCTCGCGATTGAAAAATTGAAAGTTTCAAACACCGATATCGATTTTCATTAGATTTCTGACCAAAGTGTTTTAAGTTGATGAAAGTGTCCTGCTATGCGGCCCGCAACTTATCCTGGCATTATTCTGTGCATAAAAGCCAATGAAAAGATTCACCAGCGCAAAACCTCGAATGTGTCGGTAAAACAGATGACTTTAGAATCCCCTTAATTGAAAGCAATCGCGAATATGAGGGGGCGCGGGGGATGGAGACGCATTTTAGGGAAACGAAAGAAAGGAATGTATTCGCGTTTGATCCTACGGCCGCGTTCCGATATTCGCTGCCGGTGCTGAAAATGTTTGCGTCACGCACACTACGCATTTTCAGTACTGAGAGTAAATATCGGCACGCAGCCTGTATTACTTCTCCATTGTAAAACGAAACGGCGGGAAATGTTTACATTACAATAATCATTTGGTCCGCCTGTTTTGAGCCGACGCGGCGCGGCATATTCCGCGCCCGTGTTTTGCTCCATTTTGTTCCGCAGCGCTGTAACTCAGAGCTGCCGTTTAATCTGCTTTTGTGAATAGTGTTCACCGAACTGTTGAACGACAGTGGATTACGCGTGGACGGCCGTTTATGTATGTTTATTACCTTTGTGTTTTATCTTTTAATCTACAGAGACGCGGGAGCGGGCAACTTTTGCAAAATTGCCACTAATTACACAGCACGCAAACAGAATTTCAACGCTCGTTTTCCTTCTGTGTCGGAAAGCATTATTATACACTGTGTTCCATTTATATCGCGCGATAAACTGCGACGAATTTATTGTGCGAGACGTCGCGTGGGAATTTAGATCCATTTAAAACTTCCTATCGAAATACCATTTTTACTTTCCTAGTTGTACACGATTCTTTCCCGGGTCAATGTACTCTTTTTAGTCGCTTACGTAAAACAAAATTAGTAATTTTTCAACGTTTTAACTGAAATTTACTTTAAACCGTCTATAATTCGTATCTGAATTATATTTAATTTTACAACAGAATTCTATTTACATATATCACATTGTGTGATTCAAAGAACTGATTTTTTTAAAATCAGAAATACATGCTCGTATAAAATGTAGATTGCGGCACGTGCGTTTGCATTTAAATGTACGTCCCGAGAAATTAAAGATAAAAACGCGTTGAATTTCTATTAAATTGATTTGTCCTGAAATCTGATACAAGTTACGTCTAAAGTCCTCATCTAAAGCGAGCCAAACTGATAGAACAATGTATCATCGAAATTAACTCGCCCAATTAATACGTTATTTGTTTAGAGAATTGTTCTCGCTCTCGAGTTCTCTTCCAACCGAATTTCTTTTGTTAACTCCCACGGACAAAGGAAGACAAACTCGTTGTCATCGAAGGGGCAAATCGTTGACGACGGCCGGAAAATTGTAAACTAACTTAATTGACCGTGTGCTTTCGCGCGCAGGTAGCTCTGGGAACTTTCAGCATCTTCCGTCCACGCGATACAGTGGCGGGTTCCGAAGGGGAAACTTCTCTCCGTTTCGTCTCGTTCATCCCTTCGTCAGCTTCTCACCTCGCTCTCTTCCTCCCTCTCTCTCTCTCTCTTTCTCGTCTCTGTCACGATTTCCTGACGTCCCCATCCTCTCTTTCGTCTGCCTCGTCGTTTTCGTCGAAAAAGTTGGTTTGACGGCGTTAAGTGGCGGAATGGTTCGTCAAGCCGCGTATCAGGCCGTTTCGATACGCAAAAGTTACGATTCGCAACCGTAACTTTCCACTTTCTTTGTCAGTCAGCTAAGAAACTCGATTACGAAATCGCGACGGAGGAAAGTCGAGACGATATCTCCCTTCTTTACGCACAACCCCGTAACTTTGAAACTACCGCCGTGAGTTACTTTCCCTGCCATCGCAGAGGCGAGTAGTTTCTTTCGAGTGCTGGGCAAGCATCTTGTATCAGGAAAATTAATTGGCGTTAAATTGTAATAATTCGCAGGCATTTGAAATAAAAATAATAAAATTAGGATGTATAAACTATATAAATATAGAACACACGTTTGAGGAACTTTTTATCTTATCTTTCCAATTGTTTAAATCACTGTTGTAACATTTATGATAAAATATTATTTATCATCAAGTTTTTATTTATGTATTTGTTTACTGTTAATATTTAATTTTAATTAACTCGTTACATTTACTGTTGTGTTATTGTATAATTTACTTTTTATTGCTGTTTAAACTTAGAAAATTCTAAATTTTTTTCATTTAATTTAAATAAAATTATAAAAGCAGAATATGACGTTATTAACATTAAAGAGCAAGGGTATAATTTTCAACATTTTATAAAATTTAATTAAAATTTATCTTTTCCTGCGCTTTTCATAATATATTTAATTATGCGCGTTGCAGAGTAGTGGAGAAAAAATTTTAAGTATTACATACTGGCAAATTAGAAAACAGTTTCTTTAATAATAGAAACGGTTTTTTTTTGTAATAGAAAATACCGCCATAAGTTATTTTTTTCTAAAACAAATATTCTCTTCGGAAAATCGTAAGTTACAAACGTAGCCAGGAATTCGTAGCTGAAACAAAGAAATACAGGTTGAATTTACGAGCAACCTTTTTCGAGTAGTAGAAGGATCGGCAGTCAGCAAAAATGTGTTCGAGATTCCTTGCGAGATTTTCAGAGGCTTAGATCTCTACCCGATACAGTAAACTCAAACGAGTAAAACCGACAGAAGATTCGTTCGGACGCGCACCGGCATCTATTGCCGGCCGCGTATCCTCCATTGAAAGTTTTAGTGCGCCGATCGAATCCTCGGAACAAAAGGAAAAATACGATCGCGAACATATGAGCGGATTCCGAACTTCTTATTCATACTCTCGATCGCGATTGTCCGCGACGAAGAATCCAATAATAAATTTCTCAAGAGCGCGCGGTATCCAGAAAAGAAACAATGATAAAAAGGAATCCCTATTTAAGAAATATTTATAACTAACGGAACATTCGTACCAATAAAAATATCGGTGCAAAGGTCTTTGTAATTCTCCTTCTTTAGAATCACGAGGAACGTACGTTTTATTTTTCAAACAGAAATTTTATTTTATTGAATAAGTAATACTTTCTGATTAAGATTTACTATAGGAAGTCATTTTACAAATTTGTCTTCAACACATAACTTGTAAATATTAACTTTTTCTATAATTGTCTTATCTTGAGATTCGAAAAATATACATAGTCATGGTATTATCCTCGGGTTTATCGTATTAAAATTCTGTGTATTATAATTTGGAGCTTTAATCGAGCTTAAATCTTTTGTTGAGAAGAAATCTTCTATTCACACGTGTGTAATGTGTGCGCAAATACGAATTATATTCAGCATTTAATACGTAGCGATAATTTGATCTTGAAAGTCTCACATGTTACTTTTACGTAAGAAGTGACGATACATCTCGAGAAGCCCACGAATCCTTGCGTTCCACCTGAAGATGGCTATACTTTTCGAGTCCAGCGCAGCACATCCACTTTCTGTAGTGTATATATTCACGCCGCGAGAACAAACAAAAACAGATGAGTCCGGCGTTGTGAGGCCGGTCGCTGGCAAGGAAATTCGCTCACAGGTTCCAGTTAAAATAGTCGGACGGGCGAGAAGAAAGATCGAGGCGTCCGCCGGCTTGAGAAAAGCGCAGCTGCGCCCGGCAACGGTGGCAAGGGCGCTTAAATCCCTGAAAAAAGGGGGAATGGGATTTTTTTGCCGGTCTTGCCTGCCTGATGCGCCCCTGGCCATCGTTGTCCCTCGGGAATCACTTCCTTCTCGTCTCCTAGCTGCGCTCTGCTTCTGCCGAGCTTAAAATTATTTTTATCCGCGGCAAGGAAGGAAAATATCCACGACATTTACAGTGCCTTATTTCTTCTTTCCTCTCTTCCCCTTTCTTTCTTCTCTCCTTCCCCCTCTTTTTTTGCGTCACACACATTTTTCCGGTTGCAATCCACCGCGGAAGGACTCTCGCGACCCTTTTCTCCATTTGTCCTCGACAGATAATTAATTTTTGACTCCAGGAATGTGCGCCGCAGAGCCCGTCTAGTACTTACTTCCGAGTGTTTTGCCATGATGGATTCTTGTTTCATTTTCTTTAAATAAAGTCTCGATTCGAGAGAGAATGGATCCAAGATGGAAAAGCTGATGTAGCAATAATAACGTGAAGAAACATTTGCGACAAATAAGTGTTAGGCTTGAAGATTAAAGTACTGCGTTTGCGATCATAAAAACGTATTTAAAAATAATATGTTCCTAGATAATACATCTCGTGTGACATTAGTTTATCACGATTTCTCACATTTTATTATAGTTTGACATGCATTTAGCTGCGCGCGATTTTTGAAAATTATAAAAAACACATTGAAGACACTGTCTGTGGGTTTTCTTTAAAGCTTATGTTGACTTTAATCTTTACTTGAAAGAAGATGGATAAGTTTGATCGGTAATCCAGTTTGCTTCTTTTCGTCCGGCTCTTCTATACCTCGTCTGCAGCGTTTTTCTCGGCATCAGATCGGTGCCTTTTCCGCTCGCATTAATCGTCCTGAAATTAAAGATCAAAATCGGCCGGGCAGAAAAGAGCCTTAAGACGAAATTGCACATTCTCGGTATTAAGGCGTTGTAATCCGACATGAGCCTCTCTCCTATTTGTTTAATATTCTTTTCTGCCTCCCCGTTCATCTCTCGGACGCGCTTTTCGCTCTCGGTGCTCCACCAACATTCGTTATGCCGTTATCTCATATCTTTTGTAAGCTCCTTCTACAAGCGACGAGTCCCGGCTGCCGGCGCGCAACGCTTCCGGATAAAATTCTCCAAGACTTCTTCCGTTTTCGTTCCCGCAATAGGATCCATAGCGAACGCTATTAACGTAATTAGTCCCTAAGGAGAGAGGGAGAGAGAATGAGTGAGAGAAAGAGGGAATGTGTCAAGAGGAGCTCTTTGCCTCTCGGCCATTAACAAAGATCCTTCCACTCCTACGGTAGCTCCGTTCAAATTTCTTCAACATCTTGGAGCATTTCTCGCGAGCCGGCGGGCGCTCTACTCTTCTTTCTTTTTTTTTTAAAGACCATAACGAAAGTGGAACGACCTCGGAAATATGCTCTCTTGCACATTTTTCCATCATGCTACTGGCACGCCTCGTCCTCAAGAATAACGAACTCGCTCGGTTGATTAAGTTCCGCCTCATTCTCATTTTCGTCCCGGTATTACGTTCTGCGATTTTTTTTCCGCATTATATTCTTTCCAAAGTGCGTCCGATATAATTAATGCCGCGAGAAATTTGAAACTTTGTTTCCGCGCCGCCCTTCATTAATGTTTCATCTACCGAACACAAACACACGCGCTACAAATACACAAACCGACGTGCAAACATTTTAATTATTGGTTCGGAAAGAATAAAGAAATCTCTCTGCTGTTCACATGCAAAGAAATTAGAACGCAATTTTGCATATATGTATTGTATTATTTAAGCTCAACTTTTTTTTATTACTTATTTCTTATTACAATGAGAGATTACTTTTTTTTTATTTGATATCACAAAGAATATCTACGGTGAAGAATTGCGTGTAATCAATTTTTTCAAGCAGTCAATTATTCCTTCGAATATTTTTGCGTCTAACCACCAACCTTGTGGAACATCCTTTAGTTATCGCCATCGTCATCTTCATGCTTAGATCCATGAAAGATCGTCGACGAGGGTTTGTCGTGTTTCCCCTAAATTAATTGTTCGGCATCCAGACTCGCGTAGATTAGATGGCACGAGGGTTGAATCGCTGATGGGTTTCTTTGGTATCGAGTGGGTTGAAGGGCACGAGATAAAGGAGCAATGAGGTTGCAAGCCCCGCCCGAGCGTGTGAGAGGGAGTGAGAGCGCGGGGGCAAGGGGGCAGGGAGAATGATGGAGAGAAGCAATGATTTACGAACGTGCCGGATTTCCGATTAATCGTTATCATTTATCTTTGATGGTATACGATATTTCTCGTGGACGCGGTGAATTCAGTAGATAAGAAATCACAAAAGCAGAAAATTAACATAAAATCAAAATGTCTCTCTTGGTGTCGCTGCATTATAACAATTACAATGGAAAATGATAAATATATAAAATATTTATTATTTGAAATGAATAAAAAGTGTGAACATTGCCAGAAATTAAATAATTTCATCGGGATATGTAGAAGTGCCTTCTACTTGGTCTTTTATATTTTTTTATATGTTCGTCTCATAAAACCTCTCTTGGAAAAATTTATTTGTATTGTTTATTATTAAAGTAAAATTTAGCAAGGCATTATTGAGAAATTTGGCGAGGGAAAAGGGAAGATAATCGTTGATGTTTCTTCACAGAGCTCCTAAATAAACTCATGAGGCGCAATAATTCACGGTGAATACAAGGGTGAGTGCGTCGACAAAGTTTCACGAGTGAGTGAATCGTACGCTGAAACAAAACTTTGAGGGAAGTATTTATCGTTTGTCTCTTCTTCAAGCAGTACTCTTCCTCGACTTCAATCTCTCTGCTCGCAAACATGCTTTAAACCTTTCTTTCGAGTTGCATTCGGCTTGTCACAGTTTCCGTGCGTGTCCTAGAAACCGACAAGACTGAATTGTCTTCTTTCAAGAATTCTATTTTTAATGTTGAAAATAAGAGAAAATTGAAAGAGAAGATTTCTAATCAAATAAAAAATCAAAATAATTTAAATAAACAGCTTGTCATTTTCGTGGTTGACAGTTGAGTAACATTAAATATTTTAAATCTTAAAAGTGTAAAATGCGGTACTAAAATATTTATTCTAAAAGACGAATCTAAAATGTTATCTTAATTTTGCATTTAAAATATCATCATTATGATAATTAATTAGGCCTTAAAAGTGAAAGAGGAGAAGAACAATTGGACAAGAATTAAGGAATAAGTGGGAATTACGTTATCTATATACTCGCTATTTTCACGATCCATTTAAAGCTTTATGGTTGCCAATTAATTAAGTCAGATAGTTATTTTCATATTGTTGTTTTTCAGTTTTTAAGGGAATAAGAAATTTTATACGTACAAAATAAAATCTAGCGAATACGAACATACCAATTTCAATATTTTGAGCGAACTGCTGGAATTTCTTAGTTTCTAAAATTAAAAAGTTATCGACAACTTAACAAAATTTTTGAGATGTTACACCGTTCGAAAGACTCAGTTTAGCCTCACATATACTCCGCAGTAAGACGACAGCGGACAAGCGTCGAGGAAAGACCGTAATTAAGAATGCAAGACGAAATGCACTTTAAAAGTAGAGGGAAGCTCTCTCTTTCTCTCTTGACCCGAAAACAAATGTCAGTGGCTTTAAAGCGGGCAAATGTCGCTCGCTTCCTACGAGGACTTTGCCCAGGTTGTAACGATCGTTGTCGTCGTCAGGGGTAGGCAAGCAGAGGAAAGTTTTGGCCATGTTCCAGCGAGATAAAACCCTGAAACGGACTTTCAGGCGCTAACATCTTAGCCCTCCGACAGGATTAAGCCCTCTCGAGATGCGCGGAAATTCACTGAAGCTCCCCTTTATTGTTGTCGAGATGTCTTCTCAGATCTGCTCCGATTTTCCACCGTTAGAAATCAACCTCGCAACACTTCCGGTACAAAATTCTCCTTTCTTGTTAATCTTTCTTCGCTCGCCTTGTGTCGATAATGCGTAACCCCAAATCTTTTTACGTAACTTCGCTTTGTAGACTATCGATTGATTATGGTATTAAGAAATTCATGGTTGTTGTAATTATATCCGTATATCGTTAACGCAAGAAATACGAAAATTATAAGTTTGTCCGAAAAAATATTTAAATTAAAAATTAATATCACCAAAAAAGTTACATAATTCAACTATGTAATTTATCGGATTATCTTTATAATTTGTTATACCTTGCCCATTTTAATTTAATTTTTTTTTCATAAGAATTATACTCTGATTATACATATGCACGTAAAAACAAATATTTTGTTATTTTTATTGCCCAATTTGTAACTGGTAGAGACCTTAATTTCAATTCCCAATGTTGCAATTTGCGCGGTCTATTAAAAGAATGGACCTTCCACTATCTCAACAACGGTTCTGACTACGTGCAACTATTTTCGCCATTTTTCCATCCAAACTACCGTCTGCCATTTTTTCCCGTCCTCATTTTACCGGCTTGTTCCCAGGGCTTTTTCAGAATTAATCCCTAGGCACCTACTACCTTCTCCTAATTGCTTCCTGCTGGTAATACTTTCATTTCCACGCCTCCACGCGCCGTTGTAACATGTCTCAATTCCTAAGTGAGTAACCCTCCGGCCACTTGCCTCTTCAACCCTTTTTCTGCTCGTCTTGCTTTTTCCCTCAAAAACTCAGTCAGCTAGGGTGGTTAACCCTATTCTTTACAATTTTACATGTATTAAAATATTAAATATTAAGACGTATATTCTCTAGGACGTTTCTACGACAATACCAATTATTAGTAATTTCTCTTTTCTATTACATATTCTGATAATTTTCGTCTTCCTATATTTAAATAATTTCACAATTATTTGTTGTCAATCATATTAATCGATAATGCATTGATGCATGCACATTTAATAATTTTCAACGGTGTATTTACTTTCCGCGTATTATCACGACCTTACAATTTATTAATTATTCATTACACTTGTGTGTATATGCGTATAACATGTATAGGAAAATAATTGATAAGCAATTGCTTTAGATAATCAAAATTAATGTGTTAGCACTTTCTTACTTTTTTTTATATAAAAATAATAGTAAAACACAAGACTTTGTTAAAACCATACATTTCTATTTTACTTTTAATTATTATTTATTTTCTTTTTCACTTATTACAACTGAAAAGAATGTTAAATTAATTAATAATTTAATTATTTTTATGCTAATAATGTAACTATTATGTAGAAAGGTTTTTAATTAGAATAAAAGTGCACGAGGCGAGCACTCGCTAATAACAACTTAAAGTATTGGCGCCGGACAATCAGAAAAAAGCTATCACGATATATCGGATCGGTTGATTGCAACGAGAATTTTACCGGAACGAGGAGAAAAGTCACCATCCGTCTAGCTGTAAATTAATAACACAGCAATCAGGCAACAATCTAAATGAAAAACGAAACAAAACCGGAACGGAAGTATAAGAGTCGATTCAGTCAAACAATTTACATGTATAAGTTATGATAAATCGAGAGGAAAACAATAACGTTGCACCATTAAATAAAGAGATTCAGATAATATCTGAAAAAGTTTGCGTATAATTTATAATTGTTACAAAACCGTGAAAAGTCGCCACGGATATTGTTCCACAAAATTGTCAGAGCGTTATAATACGTGGTATTTAATTTGCAAGCGAATAATGCTAATACAATACTAATGTAATAAAGATTTAATTTAATTTTTGCGAAAAGCACTATTAAAAATGTATACATACAAATGTGTGTATTTTAAAAGATTATCCACATATATTTTCTATTTAAACTTAATAAAAAGATAAAAGATGTAAAGAAGGAAAAATATTACATTAAACAGAAATGTAGTTTTAATTAAAATATTGCGTAATACCTATAATGAAATTTTTTAACAAAGTCTATTGAGACTTATTCTCTCCAGTTTTACATACTGCAATACAATCGATACAAGAAAATTTCTCTCTTCCTCCCTCCCCCCCTCTCTCTCTCTCTCTCTCTCCAGTGTAAGATAATTCATTCGAGCAGGGAGTTTCAAAGACGCCTGAACAGTTTTAACTTGCTGGTGGTTCCGACGTACAAACGTTACAAATCGAATTTAGATCTACGAGGTGCAAATGCCCGCCAAAGTACAGGCGAGAAGAGGTGGAAGCAGCGAAGTGCAGTCACTACATTCGGATAATTAAACATTCTGGGCTAATTTTACGGGACGACGATGAATTGGTAAGGCGCCGCCGGTTTCTTCGGAAACGACGGGACACACTTTATCCAAACCGAATTAAGCGGAAGTGGTTCTCTGATTGTTTGGCCACCATCTACACGGGTCACTGGCAGCAGGGTTATGCGAAACCAGAGAGTAAATTCAAAAAGAGAAACGCGTACCTCCGGTTCTCTCGTAGCCGTTTCTCAGGACAGAACGCGCAATTTAATTTAATTAAACTCCGAGTCGACAAAAAGTTCCGGACGAAACTTAAGTGAGGCTTTTCATACCGTGAAATGTGTCGTGCTCCGGAATTTTACCTTCTGAACAACACAAGAACTAGCAGGGAGTTGTGCAGAGAGAGAGATATACATATATATATAAAGGCAAACAAGAGAAAGAAAAGAAACGGAGAGAAAGAGAGAGAGAGAGAGATGCATACGTTGCATTTTTGTCGATCTTAACTCTTGCAGCTCTGGATTTTAGTTTTTTAATCCTTTTGCGCGCACAGTAAAGCAATAACGTTCTTCAATATTTTCAGCGAAGTTAGTACTTGCGAAAAAGCATACACAACTCAGACTCACAGAATATTTCTTTCAGCCACAGGGCATTTAAGGCGTTTAAAGTTGACTTTCCTGTTTAGCAGAAATTTAATGAAGAAAGACTATTGTTTGCTGTAACCTTTTAATTTCCTGCATTGATTATCTTAACATTGAAACTGCCAAATACGATTTCCTTTTCAACATAAATTACCAGTTGCCGAGATTTTGTCGTCTGTTCCTTAGTTAATAAAAATTTGCAATAGTCGATATAAGGCACGCAGATCACGTTTTGTTGCCATCAGCATCGGCAGAATACTTCTTGATTCCTGATGACGTGCCTTATTTGTACGGCAATTTGGCACGGAGGGAGGCTTCGACGAATTCGCTTGATCGGTGCGGGAAATAGAGAGCCGAGGAATATACCGCGTATGTGCCGAAAATACATAGGGATAGGGGAAGAGAGCCAAAAAGGGAGAGCGAGCCAAGTTGCGGGAATGGAGGCGCAGTTAGTTAGCTAGTTAGTATTTACCGCGGATAGAGACACATGCCTAACAAAGCGTGCATCAGTTCAGCAGCAACGTATCCGCGGAGTTTCGCGTCTCTCGTTCTCGTTCGACGTCGAGCTTTTGCGAAATACAGCGTGTCGAGTACATTGAGACGAACATGTTCCGTGAATTACGACGGAAATTGACACTAGGTAATTGGAGTAATTATGCCTTATTGTCGCCGACACCGAGGCGATACTTGATATTCGCGCTGCTATTTAGCGGCGCATTTAGCGGCGAATATTGCACTCTGATCCCATGCTTTATCCGATAATATTTCCTTATGCACGCGCCGACACATCTCTGATTTGACATAAGCAGTTATTGTATACATATCGCAGTATCTTACTCCCTGAACGGTTGGCAACAAACGTTCCGTGATTGTTACAAATTGAGCCTCGTAATTGGCATGTCATTCCCATCGAATTCGAGGCGACGCGTCACGACGCGTCGCGTCGCTCGGTATTCACCTTGATATTCAGCGCAATATTTGGACCTGCAGGCTTCAATTAATTAATATCAGTGTTTAATCAGACTCAAACGCGAGGAGAGAATAAATCCGTGATTATGGTGAAAATTGACATAATTAATGCCGCTGGTCGATTTAATATTTGATATTCGTATAAATTACGCTAGCATAAAATTGTATCGTATACAAATGCGATAGACCGAAATGAAATATTCTGTCCCTGATGGCACCTATAGAATTGAAGAAAGCTTAATATTCTTCCGACAGAAGTGTAATGCATTCGAACTATTGAGCAGATAGTGCATCCGTGCTTGCGCATGCACGCCGTATATATTCAGGAAACGTCCTACGATATTTCGAAAACCGTTTAAAGCGCTACGTGACACACGGCGAAATATCACGGATGGTTATCTCTTCCCTATATATGGAATGTGTCACATAAGGCGCTGACTTTCCATCGCTACAACTCATCGAAATTATTTTTATTTTATTCGTTCGCCGAATTACAATACACTCAACAAGCGAGATTTTATTAAAAATAAGAGACTTGCTTTGGAAATAAGTATAATTTAGAAAAATTAAATTTTTATATTTTTTTTATTGAAAATTTTTTCATTTTTTTTCTAACTATTCTCTATCTGTGCAAATTTTTGTCTGGTATTTGTGCGAGAGGTCAAACACATTCGTCGAATTAGAAGCTCTGGTATCTTTAAATGAACGTATTTAGATCCAAGGGGAACGCATAGTATTTTATACAACAAATCAAAACGCGGTAATCTAAGAGTTAGTATGAAAACTGAATTGCATTCCGGTGAACGGGGCTGAGCGAATTTATGCGCGGTGCGGTACGTGTACCGACTGTCCGCAGAGTACGGTATTATTCCTGGAGGACTCGTAGGGAGCTGATGGCGTTCGCCACGGGCTATTGTTCGTGGGTGGACGAGAGGAGCTATTAGACGCCTAGTTTAGTGGTTACTGGCCCCCGGTTGCGCTTCTACTATCTCGCTCGACCTCCACCTTGCGCCCGTTTCTGATGCCACCCCAGCCAACCCCTCGGAGACGGCAGCGGTTTGCTCGGGGAATTGGAAGACTCATGGTTACTGGCACGTATTCTTGCTCGTTGGTGATGACCGAGTCGGTTGCCACGCCAGGTCACCAGGAAGGTTGTGAATAAAATCTTAGCTCGCGTACTTCGTGTGGTATTAAGGTCCTTAAGGCAGGACGACTCTCCAGTGTATGATCCGCAAAATTATTCATGTTGGTAATTCTTGATTACTTCGATCCACTCTGTTGGCTTAAAACAAATGCTTCCGGACCCAGGAGTTTAGCGAGTAATCTGCTTTCCGTAGCTTTAAAAATTGAAAATTTTACCAATGTCGTGAAATAATTTCTTTTTACTATAATCGAGCCATAATCAAATTACAATTTCTATAACAATCTCATGATAAATTCTACTTCTATTTGACCGTATAAAATGAACAACGATATTGTAAATTTTACTCTATTTTCTAATTTTTTTAAATCTTATTTTACTTTTATCGATCTTTTCATATTGCGGAGAATCTATAGTTACCCGATCAACGTAATATTATAATTCGCTATCGGTAATACTCGTCGGATAGTGATCGCTTATTCACTCTCATCCGGAATATATAGAATGAGTGGCGGTAGTTGTGGGACTTCGTAAACCCGGAAGGAGTTCTGGCTGGTTGGTCGTTGCTCGTTTGCGGCGACGTCTCGACCAGAAGACAACGGGGACCAGTAACCTCTTGAATAAAATCTTAGGATATATACCACGTGCATCCCCGAGGTATTAACTTCGCGTACCCCTCTCTGAAACCTTAAGATCTAGAATACCATCGCTAAGCACATATTAATCCGCGGCGATAACCCGATAGATAACTACGTGCATTCACCGATATCCTGTCCTGGAGACTTGATCTCATACAGAATTAATCGCACTCCAGCCAATATATCCGCCTCTATCTCTATTTTTATATGTAAGTAAATGACAAACGATAAAATTCTTTATTAATTATCGTCAGGTTACCTTTTTTATTCTTATATCCGGAGTACTAGTGATTTTACCATTATTTTCATTTTCTTTCATCTAAATTTTAATTCTTCTCCAATATTGAGTTAGCTTTAATTTACTAATTAAAACTCGGGACTTAATTATATTTTAGCGATAGAATATCTATCATTCTCCTACATTAATAGACTGTTATATCTTGAAACGAAAAAATTATCGTACAAGTTATAACAAGTATTTCTCGTGTCATACATTTTGTACTAATTGCAAGATCGACTATCAAATTTACATTAAAGACACCGATATTTTTCTCTGATAATACTTATCGAGGCAATTAGGACCTACACTTTTGAAAAGATTGAGAGCGGTAAGCTTTTTTTTCGATAAGATGTATACCTGCTCGAAGGCAATCAAGAATGAACGAATCGAGAACTAGGCGGCCACAGATCGTTAACTGCGATAATTAATTCTAAGAACGAGTATTAGTGGAGAGAAAGACAGAGAGAGGGGGGGAGGGGGGGGAGGAGATTCGGTACAAGAGAAGAACGAGATGGATCGTCGCGGGGGCAATTTTCGCTTCCAACAATTACTCGACCGTGTTCGCGCCAATGGCTTCTTGCCGAATTAAACACTCGCCCGGTCGTTTCTTTCTCCGTCTCATCCCCGGATTAAATGACCGGGCTGTTCTCCGGGAATCAACTTCGTAACACAAATCCTCCGTTAGACTCTCTCGGAATGCGATGTCTTCGTCGACGGTTTCGATTCTTCAGTTCGGTAGAGACAAAAAATTGAATTGTTTATTTTAGAAAAGGTTTTATATCGAATATCCAGATCTTCTCGATTTAGAAAATGCTTCTGAACTGTGTCTCTATACAGTGTGTCTGTACAGATAACAAGTGCAGTAGTATTGCATGTTGTCTCAATTAAAGAAGAGCCCTTTCTGGAAAATTGTCCTTGTATAATATAAAACTGCTATTTAGTAAATTAATCTTTTTCATAGCCCAGACATTAACGTTATTCAGAAAAGAAATAAGTTAAAGCGACATCCTAATCATAGCGAAACGACCACTAAAGTTCAATGAAATCTCAGATACAATTGCGACGGCACTTTCTTT
This sequence comes from Vollenhovia emeryi, assembly GCF_000949405.1. Classification (NCBI taxonomy): domain Eukaryota; kingdom Metazoa; phylum Arthropoda; class Insecta; order Hymenoptera; family Formicidae; genus Vollenhovia; species Vollenhovia emeryi. The sequence goes on from NW_011967199.1 coordinate 165,513, forward strand.
TTACGTAGCGTCGTTCTTTTACGAGCTATCTCACCTGTCGAATTAAACGAGCGACTGGCACAGAGTGGCACTTCCAATCGTACATTGCCGTCACCCTTAACGCTCTCGAGTGCTTCTGCTGGCGTGCGCCACCACTCCGCAAATGAGAACACGTGCTTCTTTGCGGAACAAAACGGTCCGAGGCACTTTTGTGTCAAGACGACAACTTCGATGTATTAATCCTCGGATCGGATAACGCCTGCTTTCTATTGACTCTAAAACGCACGTTTTGCTTAATTTTCTTAATTACATGGCCTTAAAAAAATACGAAATACTATATGCTTTTTGCAACAATTTCATTTAATTGCATAATTGTAATTTTTTTATTTTATTTTAATTATGTTTTGACAAAAGTGTATTGTGCAAGTGAAAATTAAAATAGAAAAAGGAAAAAATATATTATTACATTTATTACGAAAAATAATACTTTGAATTGGAACCATAAACGCTCGATGGTAATGTTAATTCTAAAACAGAAATTAACAAATTTCTGTTTCGCTTGTGAAATCATTTTTAATAAAGTTTTGCACAATACATTTTCCTATGACCATAATTGTACTAATGTTCACAACTTCGTCGATTGTTATCATAAAAGCTGCTCGCTTTATTGACTCGACAGTGTAATTATGGTATTAGAATTAATCGTGCGACATGATGGCTCACGTTGAATGCGCTATACGGTAATTACAGTTAGTCGTCAAAATGTGTACGGTTTCAAATTAGACAGATTGCAGATAAGCGGTAATTAGGCTAATGAACAACATTTGAACAAACAGCGAGAAATAAAGCATTCTTGTTTTCGAAAATATTATTTACACGTGATATTTTACATGGAATCTGAAATAATTTCATAAATTATTAAATATTTTAGACTATTTATGTAGCAAAATAAATTCTCTGTTAAAATATATAAAACTATTTTGTTTTAGTAGGAAAGAAGTTAATCTTGATGAAATTTTTTATATAATTTAATATCGTGACCGATCGATTTTCTGTATTTTTCAAATGTACTTAAATTATAATCGGAGAATCTAAATTCTTGGAACGTTATGCGCTTCAGTGAATCAGATGCGGTTTCCTTAGCCGATCCAAAAGATCTATTTTCTAATTTCGGAACTACAAATTCAATTTCTCTCCCACGTGTACTGGTCCATCCCACGTTCGTTGAAGCGAAGAGCTATCCGACAGACTTTGCCCATGATTCATAGATACTCGGCGCATGGGTCGACTGGTTTAGCGTGCTGCCCGTGCCGCGCATTTAAACAAAAGAGAGAAAGAGAGAGCGACAGGGAGAAGACAGGTGAAATACTCTATTCGAGCCACTCATCAATCCTTTCCCCATCTGATTCCTCGCACATTTTTGTTAAAAACGAAACATAGCGCACAACAGTTCGATCGATCCATCATACACATTTTTTTTATCCAGAGCTTTTCTACTCGTTAGATTATTTCTTCAAAATTGTAGGAAATTTCTGTTCCATAAATTAACTTTAACGTTTAGAAAAAATTTCCAAACTATAAAAATTATTTAGTTAATTAATTAACGGATCAATTGACAGACTTACATATTCTCTGATACTATTTATGAATATCTTAATTTTGTTTAAACGATACATGCAATGTCGACTTGTGTATTGATGAAAATTTTTCAATTATATGAAACTTATTAGATTACGTCTACTACGCGGTGAAGTGTACTATAACAGCAATATCTCTCGATAACTATATATACTGAAAAATATTATTAACATGATACAAGATACTATTACTTGGAATTCAACAGTTACATTACGTTACAACTTTTATCAGAGAAAGTAGAGAGAGAGAGAAAACAGGAAATATGATTTCGTCGCTTCGCTCTCTGCGATATATTTTCCTGTCTTAAAAGACAAGTCTGTAAATATATCCAACTTTCTTCCCGACGATTCGCAGCCGCGGAAGCCACAAACGCGCACAGTAAACGGAATCATGCCAGTACGTTGATTATTCCATCCAACAGCAACAACGTATCATCCGTATGAAAGCCGGAATTTTACTGCACAAGCATTCTTCAAAATTCTATTTGAGGCAACCAGCGAGATACAATCTTTGCCTTGATTTATCATGCTGCGAATATCGCGTGTAACACAGAGATGGCGAGGGAACAGTTGGAGAAGTATAAGCAATTTCTGCCTGCCGAGCCGTAACTAAATGGATATAATGTCACGGTGACGTAATTCTATTTTTGTAAATTTTGTCACAAAATCTAAACAGTTGCGTGAAACTTTAGAGAGTGAAATATATATAAATAAAAGGTATCGTCTTCTATCATGGAATAGGATTCTAATATGAAATATTAGGTTTTCAATGTCCAGGTTCAATCACAAATCTCTTTTCGCGACGATTACACGATCCAACAATCAATTTTCCACTAAACAGATTTCACTTCCATGGCAATAAATTCATGGTGGAACCAACAGATGACGCCTATTAATTTAGCAGAAACTCCGCTATGTCATATTAGACTCCCCGATCTCATAATAGGGGACTTTCCTCTATCAAACATGATATTTTCTATTAAACTGAGATAATTGAAATATTCAGAAAAGTGGGACAAGTAATGAATTTTCTGTAATAAATTAATAATCGATAATTTTGTAAATCTATACATATACGACAAGAGAGAGGGCTTTCAATATTACCATATATTGATACATTTTGTAACGGTATATTGTTCCTGAGGAAAATTTCGCTGTAAATGCTTTTTGTATCACCGATCTCTTTCTGGGTGTTTAATTCGTCAATGTATTTGCAAATTCATAAATAACGAGGGACAAATTAAGTACAGAAAGAACTGGCACGCATGGTCGAGCGCGTTAAAATTCGCGATATAACATTACAGTTTCATCGTGATACCACGTTATATGTATAATTAAAACATGCCTCGGAGTTGCAGGCCGCATAATTGCACCGTCATAGCGACCGTTGCACATTATGATTCATGCAGAGAGAGGGACTAATACACACGCGGGTCTCTTTCTCTCTTCCTTCTCTTGTTCGTTAGTTACCGCGAAAGAAATTAGTACTTTCTGCGACGAGACATAATTTCCACCGTGCGACTCGCCACATAGCGAAATATCACATCATGAAGAATAAGCAAAATAGGAAGAAGAACGGCGGCGGATAAAGAGGACAAGGAGAGGGAGGAGCGGAAACACTCCGACCCACTCAGCAGTCCTCCCCATTTTCCGAGAGCTAAAAGAATAGGCTCTGTAGGATAGAGACGAAAAGAGCGGGTAGTCAGAGTCAGGCCGGGGTGTTAATTACATCAGTGTGTGCTGGCACGTTGCCCGCCCTCGGTTCTGTTGCCTAAGGATGCAGTTGGAGAACACATAGAGGAAAGGGGATAACGTACGAGCACACGGATGAGCAGAAGGTTGGGACGGAACGAGTGTGCAGGACGAAGGAGAGAACGAGAAGATCAACACATTAGTGAATTGAAAGAGTGAGATGGCGAAGAGGGGTAACGGGACAGAAAGAGAGAGAGGAAGAGAGCACTAACACACTGAAAAGTGGAAAGCTGAAGCGAGACGACGAGGAGTAAGGTAGCAAAGAGAGGGAGAGACGAGCAATACGCTCAAAATCCGAGTGAGAGGAAGAGTGGTAGAGCGGTGGAAAGGAGAAAGAGTGACGAGAGGCAGCTTCTGAATAAGGGTGTAGGTGTGCAGCGATCGATGAAGGTTTCGGTGTTAGGTTGGCACGCTGCCCTCTCCCCCCCGGAGGGGGGGGACTCTTCCTCCCATTTTTCTTCCCGTCTCTTCATCCTCAAATTTCTTCGGCGTCTTGTCGAGCAAGAATTCCACGCTCTTAGCTCGGATTTCTGTCCTTGCTGCGTGAAATTTAAATAGGGGTGGTAGCTGAGCGTCAGGCCAGGGTCGCGACGGAGGGAGTTACTCGGCCGATTTGAATGGGAATTTTGTCTGGGACGGAACTTCCGACGTTCGCTACTTCGTTGGCCGACTGCCCGCTCCGTGCTAACTCTTCTGTAACGAATCTTTCTTCCTCTCTATTTCTCTTTTTCTCCCCGCTCTTCATTTTCGCTGGCAGGAAGAAAATCTTCGATCGGATCGCGTTTCCCTCTTCGACGATTTAATCAGAAGGCGAATTAAGGGAACAGTCGAATTAGCGTAGGCAAAGCTCGTCGAAAAACTGCATCCGATAGCCTCTTCGATCTTAACTAGAATCCAATCTCATTCCAAAATTAGATCAAGAGTACTGATTTTAAACTCTTTTTCTAATTTTAGCAAAGAAATGCGTATGTTCTAGTTTCACAGACTATTATAATATTAAACGTGTGTGAATCTAACATTTCTTTAATTATAGTAGAATTATATGTGCGTACATATTATTATACGTGGATTAATTATCACGCACATACACATACGCCATGTATAATGCTTCTGAGAATTATTAAATTCAACATTTGAAAAGATAATTACAAAGGATACATTAAAGCATTTCACATCAGAGAAACTAATTAAAAGTGACTTTTTATCTTCAATGAAAAATTTCAGCATTCTCTTTATTGAACCAACAAAGACTTAAATGAAGAATTTGCGAAGATTCGTGTAGACGTGGAATTACACGCCCCAAAGACGAAAATCGTCGAAGAGGCAGTTAGGTAGCGACGGCGATGATCGAGGGCGGCGTCCGTTACATTTCGTGCGAGTTTTCTTTTCCGGGAAAAATTCGCGAGAAAATAAACTTGACTCTTTGTTCTCGACTCGGCGCGTTCACAATTCGTGCTCATTCACGCGCGTTCTTTTCGCTAGTTTTCTTTTCATTGTTCACTGCCCGTTGATTCGGCTCCAAAAATGGCAAGTGCACCTTTTCGTCGAAGCGCGATTCTTCAGAAGTATAAAAATTGTAAGGAAAGACGAGCCCGCAAGCGATTCGTCCAATTCCAATCTCTCTCACGTCACGTAAGCCAAGCATCGATCTCACGCGGGTCAAGCGGAACTTACGACGGCGCATATAATGAGGGTAGTTAATTCCGTAGTTCCTACACTACCTAATCGCCGGAATAGACCGAGTCCGAGTTGCACCGCTCGCAATTAACCTGATTATCTCGTATCAATCTGACGATTTATCTTGCGCGAGGAAGTCGCACTGGCGTGGGAGTAACAATTTTCGGAAAGTTAAGTCGAGTTGATCTCGGTTTTCATATTATTATCATTCGAATAAAGAAATCGTGTTTACAATTCTCATAATTATAAATTTATGTATTAAAACATATTTTTAACATTTTCTCTTAAATTTACTTTAAGTTTGCTGTGAAACTTGCTGATATACATACGCAGTTTGCACCCATCACATCGAATCCTTTATTTCTCATTACATTTGCAAGCTGAATTTAGAGAGAAACAAATATTATCCTAAGAGAGAGAAATATCCTAAAGGTCATAAAATAGGTAAAAGAAGGTAAAAAATTATAAATGACACAAGTGTCAAATATAAAATTGCAACTTGCAATAATTATTATTACTATCATTATTATTTATTAAGTTTTCCTTTTTAAATAACTATAAGACGAAATTTAGAAATCTGAAATAAATCTTATTTTCTGATTTGTAACAAGAGCAGTTTCGAACGTTTAACCCGCACTTTCGAGAATTCAATCAAAATTTATTCTCTAAAAATCCCATCGTGAATATGTGGCAAGGAAAGTTCCCCCCCCCCCCCGGCAAAGTAGCAGCGCGTGTAATAAAAATTCTGCAGATTGGGAAAAGGATGGATGCGCGTACAAAATCATTCCGGATATTTTCCTTCATCGTCAGTGGCACTTTTAGATCTCTTCTTTGGAGTTACGAGCTCCGAGTTCGAGTTTCCGCCGCCTTCGCGAGATTTTGCGGGAAAGATGAAATTGCGATAGGGTATGGGGAGGATACTACCCTCATACATGAACGACTGGATCCGGAGATAGATGAAGGACGAGGCGAGGGTGCGAGGTATGGTCCGCCGCGACGCGGAAGCGATTCGATTCTCGTGAAAGGTAAAAGCGGATCCGCCCGGTCCGTTTACATTATAAGGGCGGTTCTGAGTTTCCTCGCGACAACCTCTCGACAATAGCAATCGGCAAACGGTCGGAAAGAGACTTTAAAAAGGTGACGCTAACGAGTAGTGAGTAACCAACGGCAAAATCGGGGCATTATAAAAATTTTACCACCAATCTAGATGTTCTGTAACGTATTATTCTCTTCAGTTAAAAGTAGAATGTACTTAGAATTTTAAATCCGATTGAATAGATTCCTAGCCTATCTCTTAGACTCTCAAATATGCCTTTGAAAAAGAAACGTGTGAAATATGGTTCATTGAATAGGTCGTGTTTAAAAAATAATATACAACCCAAACTACACAGTTTTGCAATTTCCAGATTCCATTAACACTGAAAATTAATGAAATACTGATCTACGTGAGCAGATAGAAAGGGGCAGTGTAGGTGAAGGCACCTTTTTAGGGGATTTAGAGCAAAAATAGATCGAGTACATAATTTATAGACCCACTTTAGGCAATGAAATCATATGTAAAGTGGTGCTTATAAATTATGAACTTAGTCCATTTATTCCCGGAACCCTTCGATATTAATAGTCGTTTTTCGTGCTCTTCGTAGATTTATGCACCTTTTGTATAATGACATAACAACATTATGTTTTTCATAATTATTCAAATTAAGAAGAAAGTAGTTAATAAATTTCTAAGATGATTCAAAACACTTAGCCGTTATCGATAAATCCGTTATTACAAAGTAAAACTGCACTCGCTGGAAAAAGCGAGGCTTTAAAAACAACACGAAGAACTAGCTGGATTTTCCATCGGTTCCAAAACATGTCCGAGTTTTTTTGCTCGTTGAATCTTCAAACTCGAGCATGCTTACGTTTCGAGTACGTCGTGTTACAGTCTAGTATCTTGATACCATTTTAATATCAAAGAATTATCACTTGGATCATTGTTTCGTTCTTTTCTTTTGTAAAGCTTTCCATGTTATTTGCATTTTTCCTCTAAGAAGAAATAATACCTAAAACTTCTGCGAACAATTATTTATTGCATTATTACGGGAAACAGATGGTTACGGCGATCGATCAACTTTCATAAATTTGCACAAGTATCTAAATCACTGCGAAAACTTGGCGAAACCAACGGCCCATCTGTTCTGCGAAACAAGAAGAAATATAAGCCGGAAGCGAAATCGACGCGTGCGCGATGTAATGAGATAAAAATTTAACTTAGTTCGCGGGCTCGAGAATAAGAGCGAGACAAGGATGGAGGATAGAGGTGATAAAATCGATTTCCCGAATAAAGTGCCGAATCTTTATTTAAATTATCCAACTCTCTTACACAAAGATTGGCTGCGATTCCGCGACCTCAACTTTTATAAGTCAGCTTGGCAGAAATCACGAAAGGAAACCTTTCGCAAATCGTTTATAACATCTTAACATTGACTCAATCAGAAGACTAACTTTAATATTGCAAATTTTACTTATGGATATTTCAGACTACAAATTGTGCATTTCGAACCAATGATGATTATGAACAAATGTTTATTCTCATTACTTCCCCCCGAATTTTCTTTACAAATTTTTACTAAAAATTTTATATCATACAAATACGATACTTTCGAGAAAAAAAACAATTTTTTTATATCAGGAATACGTTTGTTCCCTGCAAAGATTGTCAAACGGACGTGTCCAAAATTATAGGAAGGGACATAACCGCTCTTTTTCTCTCCTCCTCTCTCTCTTCCGTGCACACGCAAGGCCAAATCCGCTTAGTGTGACTTGACGAACGACGCTTTTAAACCTCGATAATGCGCTGCCGTTTTTTTTCCCTCGTGCGGGCTCGCGAAATCTCTCCAGAGCGAATTTCATGAATAAAAAGACGAACGCGAAAAAGGTGGGCCCGCCTGCTCGTGCGACAGGAACGGTTAAGTGGGAGACCAGATAGTGGCCTTGAATCTGAAAGAATTATAAAATAAATATTACAAAGTGGAGGCATATGTCGCTCTCTGGATAATTGCCAATTTATGTGCAATCATCTTTTAGAGATAGTTAATTTTAATTAAACAAAAAATCTTATCTTCCTAGAAATAATCTCTTGCAGTATTTTAAAGAATACCCATGTACGACTCGAGATAGCAAAATCTGTCTAAAGCAGTTATCATATTCCTTAATCGTGATTATTACTTGACTTTTATATCGCGACACAATGCACCTCATTACGAGATAGGACGATGAGCCTGTCTATTCTCGGTCTGCAACGTTTCGTCTTTTCTTTTCCCAGAAGCGATGAAGAAAGCCCGCGGCAGCTTCACCATGAATATGCATCAAAAGGCAAAGTTTAATTTCACTGGGTGGTAATTAAATTCTTCGGGTTAATTTCGGGCTTAAGTTTCTTTCGTTCGGAATTCATTACGTACATCCGCCACCGCTGCCATCACTGAAGGAAACACGCGTCTCTTATTTCCTACTCATTTGCCCTGAGATTACGAGCTTAGAGCTCCTCATAAATTGGAAAGGCGCAGGAAATCGATAAATCTTATTCATTCTTGTCGAGATTTGCTGTTTAATAGCACAATAAAAATTCAATAAATATTACTTTAGCTTGTGGACGTATGTTATACTTTGTGATAAATCTCTGTTTTTCTTACTTAAAAGGAGAGAAGATTATGTATGGTCAAATTGAAGACGAAATTTGCGAATTTATTTCAGGAAAAGGAATGACAATTCTCTATTTAATTATTAACTACTATGTTTGAAGTATCAAACATTAATTTGTAATAGGAAAGTTATTAATAATGTAGGAGTTTTCTATCATTGAAGAATCGAAAATTCAAATGTCTCATGTTTTGCCATAATTCTATGGTATTTCTAAAGAAGTAATCTGCTATTTTTTTATCTTATTTTTCTCACGACCCCTTTCTGTGTTGATTTAAAAATACAAAATAAAAAATATATTAATTTCTTGTTATAAATCTTAATTGATTATACAATATTAATTTCTTAACTATTAAATTCATGTAATCTTTATACTTATTTAAGAGACAACATTTTCAAAGGCTCGTATGTATTTTTATTTCATTGTAATTGATACCGTTTTACATGAAATGAAAACAAGTAGTCTCAGTTATCATGAGAATTTTGAAGAAGTCGGTATTCCCTTTCCTATATCTTCGTAAGTATATTGGTTTGGCACTTGAGGACGTAAAAACGAAACGACGTACGTCCAACAGCAGTACCATTTTTATCGGCGTAAGCCACATGGATTAAGCCTGTCTACACTCACGAAGCTCGTTACTAGATTTGACACCGGGAATTACGCAGAGACAGAAAGTCGCGCCACTGGTGTTCGTGGCCTTAATCCAGTGTTCCTCAACCTTTTTTCCGTTCGTGATATACGTCCGAGCTATATTTATATATCCTTCTATCCCGCAGACTCGCTATTAATCAGAAAAAGGGTTTATGTGGACTTACAAATATAAAGCAGTATTTTCCAAAGAATCATGTGGTCTATGTCATTACATCGACCAATTTACTGTCAGTTTATGAACTGTTACATCCAATATTTGAGAGGAAAAAGAAATTTGCGTAGTTACCTTAGACGTTTGTACTATAATTTTACATTTTACGTGCAATCCTTTAGAAATATAAATCTAGCATAGCGCCTAAAGAGCTCAATGCTGCCCATATTGAGAACCATTGCCCTAACCAACCTGCCAGGGACTCGTCCGTGTGCTTTTTCATCGCGCTTCTAAGTACACCTTATCTGTGTACACGGCCGTTCATGTTCAAAAGAGAACGAGAGAGAGAGAGAGGGGGGGGGGGGAGGGTGGAAAAAAGCTAGGATTATCGGAGCTTCCAGCAACCATAGACCATCGCAAACGTCACCCTTTACTCTTGCTTACAGCACCTTTTTACAACCATCACCAACCGAAGATTAGAAAGAAAGAACTTCTGAGCTGTTCCACCTCCGGCTTCACCTTTTCTTCCTGTCCGGTAGCAGCGCCAGCTTCCTCTCATCCTGACTTTATACAGGATGTTTCGCGATCGCTGCGTTGATTTTTAACGAAGTTTTCTCCGAAGAGTTTGAAGTCTACCTTGGCGAAGATTAAACGAGATGTCATAGTTTTCTCGCTCTCCCTCTCTCTCTCTCTCTCTCTCTCTCTCTCTCTCTCTCTCTCTGTCTCTCTGTTGCAACTTTTTCCCTCAATATTAAACATGCTGATCATACAGCGTCGGATATAAAATATCTATTAAATTAAAATAATTAACAAAAGTTAATTGATAATATTAAACTTTAAATTATACTGTCAAGTTTAATAGTACAATTTAAGCATAATATCATATGAAACTCTTAAAACCTTTTTAATTTGATACAAATTATTTTGTGGTTTATTTCGATATTTGTAATTTTGCGCGACAAATTGCAGATAAATAAATAAATTATTTTAACTGCGGGATAAACTTTAGAGAAAATTACCGTTTGGGACAATTTCAGCCAAATGCATTCGACATTAAAGAATAATACTGCAATTGTGGAATATTCATAGAATATACTCAATTCAATAATCCGGAGGTATATATAATTCTAAGCGAAATATCGTCATCAATATACTAGTTCCCTTCGTGGTGCAATGTTTTAATTATGCTGCATATGCAAGATACGTTTACTATTTTAAGCTTCGCGTGTAGACTCGACATGACGGATCACTGGCAGGATTTAGCATAAAACATAATTTATCTCGAGCAAATGCATGTTACATGTATGCTACAATGCGTAATTAGCATGAATTATTTCCCACATTATACTTAATATTACGTATACGTCTAATATTAATTCGCATACTTGCAAGTAATCCGTCACTTTCATTCTGCATTTAAGCATTGGATACTCGTAAGGAATGCAACGTGAAATTGAAAAATCTTACCAGTCAATCATGCGCATGTTTTGGAGTAGATGATAGTTTATACATGAGGAAATGCCCATCCACTATCTTGGAAGGCTGAAAGTGTATTTTAAAAGGTGAATTTTCTATGAGAATAAGAGTGTCTATTGAATCACCTTATGCAAGTTCTCATTTTTAATTAAATGAATATCGATCAACTCTGGACGACATGGCTAAATTTAAGAGAATTGTACGAAAGTGTATTTTATAGCTTAATCTCTCACGTGTCTTAATGTATACCTCAATAAGTAAAAGAAATTTTGTAGCGAATTTCGTAACAGTTTTCTCTCCGGAGAAAATTAACAAAATTTCTGCCATTCAGAATGATGCCGCAGATTGTGACACCGTGTATGTTCTTATCTCTGACTCACTTTTTGTCATGCGTATTCACTTCTTTTACATAGAACTTCCTTCCAAATTGTTCCTTCGCCCGTCTTACCGCCGCTCCTTCTTATCTAACCGTTTGACCTCGTCGCGCAAAATACCCGCTGCGAGATAACGTCCGTTACGACGTTTCACATCCGCGTTCGCGCGCGTTCCGCGCTTGCCCGGTAATGAAGAAAAGGCGGAAGTGAAAACTTGACCCGGCTCGCCCTTATCTGACGTCCCTTTCTTTGCGCAACGCAACGTCACGTAGCCTAATGAGCCTCGCTTTTTGGCGTAATACGATTGTACGACGCTTACTCGAGCGTCTGAGAAACCAACGAGTTTGCTGCGGAGTTTTCTTTTGAGCTCTCGCTTTCGCGTCGTCCCGCGTTTAGTTTATCTTCCTGCGAATCTCTTTACTTCCTCTGCTTCCTTTACCTCTTTTCATTGACTTTACTTTATCTTCTACTTTCATCCAGTTCGCCATATCTCGTATCTCATCGCCAGCCAGCTTTTTTTATCCTTTATTCACGCTCTTCTGAGCCTGTATTTTTCCCCCCTTTCCCTTGTATTTGTTTTACTCAAGTTTTCCTTCCATTCTTCCTCGTCACTTTCATTTTTCTTTGGAAAAAGGAGCAGAGAAATCTCGTTTTCTCTGCTCCTTTTTTCCCCTTTACATATAGGTCGTTCAGAAGTTTTATTTTCCTTGCTCTCCGTCACTTCTCTTTCTGCGCTTTTGCTTTTTTCTGAGCAAAATTTGTATTTCTTTTTCTCATTTATTATCGATTCCCTTTATAAATTTCTTTCTTTTTCAGTAATATTTCTTGTGCCTCGCGTCATCTTGCTCTTATAATACGTATTTATTCTTCCCTACTTCTTTGTTTTTCTTTCTTCTAACGGTCCCTGTTCTTCTGGTCCTACTTTATTCTTGCTCTTTATCTGTTTGTCCTTTTATTTTAAAACGTCGCTTTATTCTTCACGCTCAAAGCTCCGGAAACGCGATGCGTTTTTCGTTACGCAATTCTCGAGTGGAAATCAGTTTTCTTTGTCTAAGAAGCTTACTCACGCTTCTTCTCCACCTCTCTAATACGCCCTACGGCCATTTCTTCCGCCCCACGCCACGACAACCCCGTTAAAAAGCCTTCGTCGACGAGTGGGATATCTTTTACTCGAATACACACTCGTTATACATGCATCGATGAGTACTCGTTTCTCCTCGTTCGAGTTTCTTTTATCGCGCGAAGAAATCGATCGTGTCTCCTCTCCTCTCCTTCGAGCGACTCGCGAACTTCTCGTTCTTCGACTTTACGCTTTCTTATCGCCTCGATCTTCACGGGATGACTTTCCTGTCAGCAAGAACTCGTTACAAACGCGTCTCGCAGCCACGTCATCGTAACGTAACGTCTTCTTATTAGAAAACGTCACCGAAAAGTCGAGCTTTCTTGAAAAGCTTCTAAATTCACTCCTCGAGATTTTCTTCAACCGTCGCTTTCCATTGACGTTTTCCACTTTTTCTTTCATTACATAGGTAGAAAGAATCATGCAGTTTATTGCCATGTTAGATTGGCTACATGTTTAGTGAAAAGTTTGCACTGATAGTGATTTGTTAAAAACGAAAGTTGCGATAGCACTTGCCATAAATATTGCCAAATATTTGGTATTATGTGGAACAAATGTTGCATTAAAAGTTCTTGGGACTAATTGCAAGTAAAAATATTTACAAGAAAATAAGTTTGATTGTCTCATTTCATGTATAAGATTTTATTTTTTGTCTAAAGACTTCTCGATATCTACTAAGAATTAAGATTTGATATCGAACAACCCATTAACTATATTCAATGAAAAGTCACGTACAAAGATTAAGCTTAAATTAAAAAATGTTTCCACTTCTATATTGTTTACACACAAGTATAGCAAAACTTGTATTACTTGGCGCATTTTTACATGAGTTTGTTTCGTATTCGGCGCTGGCAATTTCACATATAACTCATATTTTAGAATGTGACTTATCGCGACGTCGCGTATCCGAAAAGCGTTTTCCGAGACTTGGACGTGTATCCCTATTTAGATAGGCAGATTTGTGGCGGGACGTCGCGCGAAATTCTTTTACCCAAGTGTACGGTTATACTAACCGCCCGGTCACGTCTACTTTTCACGCCGTTGCGGTACGACAGAAATTTCAACTGAGTGTTTTATATGATAATGTACACGGGTAATATTTCATTTTTTAAGAAGCTTTGCCGCCCCTTATCTGACCGACCCAGTTGACCCTTTGCTCTTCGTGAAAGACCTAAGTCCTCCCTTCTCTTCAAGAGACACTCCTTGCATAAAGAAGCTTAATCATGTCGACCTAATCTGATATAAAACTATTTTCTTCGCGAAGAGATATGGGTGATATATTTTCAAACTGACTTTTAATTAATGTCCGCTGAATACAATATTTTACGAATTTTTTGCCAGTCTCGTCACGTTTCCAATCTGTTTATTAATGGAATATAATTAATATAATTAACAATAGACCTTTTAAGTAAACCGTAATTGAAATAGGTTAAAATAATTAAGATTTATAAATTTTTAATAATTACGTTAATTAATATCGATTACTATTTAATCTGGCTAACGTAGATACCTTGAATTTCATCAAACTTACGCAATACTGCTGAGAGTTTACGGTCTCCGATAGACATTTGTTCAAATGCATTAAACTGAAACTTCTTTCCAAATTCATTTAACTTTCGTGATATTTCCAATATATCTTTCTACCACGGAGGGAATGCAATTATTTTGATTTCGAAGAGAAATACGAAACGTGCAGAGCTCTGGCGCGATCTAAAAAATCAATAGTGACGTGATACGGCTCGCAGAACTTTTTGAAGCAAACGGGAATAAAGTTACCCGTTGCAAAGAGACGATACGTCACGGAAGAAAGCTTCACGTTGGAAACGTAGTGTAGATCTCGGCGTCATTCACTTTGACACGGCCGCCGGCAACGCTCCTGATTAATGAGACGACGGAAATTCTAACGAAGCCGCAACACTTAAACATCGCTAGAGAACTTTGAGTTCTATGTGTCGCCGACACCTTTGATGATTTATCGCATTATTTATAGGATTATTTTGCAGCCATCAATTTTTTCCTGCTCTGCTTCGTCTACTTTTGTTCTTCATTTATGTACGATGTAAATCCGCATTTTAGATTTTATTTTTATAAGTCACATTTATTTGTTTTTAGAATACGCGAATAAGTTTATTGTTTTTCAAAAACAGTGTCCTGTCCATTACAAGTACAGAAACTTTACAACAAAAATATTCGTTAAATAAGACAAAATGATCTGTACAAAATTAACGAAAATGTTTAAAATTTTTGTATGATAATACGTATATAAAAAGTACTAAATAACAGATATTGCAAGTAATTGTATTTCATATTAAAACGAAGCAACACTCCCTCTCTCTCTTTTTCTCTCAGTTTTACTTTTGTTCAAATAGGAAACGCAAATAGATGATGTTTATTGCATTAAAATGGAATTATTATTATTATTATGTTGCAATTATCAGTATCATTAGGACCATTCCGTAATAATATTCAATAAATTTATAATTACTGTGTAATTAATTTTTTACAATTTTTTAAATTATTTAGCAATATTTAATGGTAAATCAAATATTCGTTAATGTAAACTCCGTATAATTCAATCGAAAAGAAATCCAAACAAAAATGGATCCACGTAAACTCGCTTGCGAAGCACCGGTTGTGATTCCTTTTAAATTGGTCTTAACGAGGCTTTAGTGTACATACTCAAAAGAAGTAATTTTTCATTCACATAGAAACTTTCAAATAATTTTTTTTTTAATTTACCAGTTTGAAAGAGTTATGAAACGCTCAATGGAACGTTGATTAGATAATATATTTTACCAACATTTATGATACAGCATTTTGTCAAAGAACAAAATAAATGTATATGAGGCGTGATACATTGAATTTATATGAAAATTACTACTGCAAATGTTAATAAAATTTTTAATGTACCTGTCAGGGATTACATATCATTAAAAGGTACTTTCATATTTTTTACTTCTGAAAATACATTATATTTTATATGATTAATTAGAAAAACATACAGAGAGAGAGAGAGAATATTCGTAAAATATCCTTATTATTTAAGTATAAACAAATTATTTTCACATGAAATTTAAATATGAATCATACAAATTTTATTGTAATCACATTTTTTTCTGAAGCACTTTGAATACGCGAGTTGCCAAAGGGATGCGGTTCGATAGCGCAACAAAATAAAGTATCGTACAGTAGAGCGCGAATTCGCTTACGCGAATAGTGGTGTAGGTCAACGGTATCGTAGGTCGATAAACCACCGGGCGGGCGGCGATGTGGAACTGTTCCTGGAAGTGGTTGCGGCGCCGCATTGGTCGGCCCGATTATTTATGCAGGTAGCGTCGGCCCATTACTTCGCCTCTCATTTGTCAGTCGCAGTCGTCTGCCGGAAGTTCGAATCTCGTTACTTGCTTCTTGACCTTCGAATGGCGAGCGTATTGTCGTTGTCGTCGTCGTCGTCGTCGACCGACCAAAATTATCCCTTAGTCTCGTGGATGCATTTGATGCGCTAAATTCTAAATGCAGTAGAAAACCCATTTTGCATCAAGCACGTTGTTCTGGCGCAGCAAACCTTATCAATAAGAAAAGAGTTAGTTTGAGATTGGAATTAAGATCATAATTTCTTATTAATTCCCCTTTTGCCGTTGTTGATTCTCATTTCTAATATTTATTTATTTAATATACGGGAATCTAGACTTTCTTTAAATTTTTTTGCTATAATATGAAAATGTTATATTTCTATATTCTTACACTTACAATAATTTTTATATCTAAGAATTTTTTAGTCATTCTTGATATTCTGTAATGTCATTGTAACGAGAAGAATAAGCGTTTCTGTCATCAAATCAATTTTCTGTACGGCTGCTCTTAATTTGTTGCTCGCATTGATTGTCAATTAGAACAATGACTTATAGCCTTTAATTTAGAGATGAATATTTTGTGGCAAAAAATCATGGATTATTCCGTGGTCGATCCGAGGATTATACCGCGACAGATAACGCCTTCCGCAATATCCGAATCCTTCAAATATCAATGCTAAGCTAGACAGGAGGATCTCGCTGCTTCAAGGATAATCGGATTTATTACATCTGCCACTCTGGAATAATGCATAGCGTATTCGATGCTCTCTTGCATATAGGGCGAAGGTATCTATTTATCTTTGCTCTCTCTCTCTCTCTCTCTCTCTCCCCCCCCCTCTCTCCAGCCAAAAATAGATGTCAATTGTAAAATGCATCCGGATGAGATGGATTTATTTGACTTGGCATTCCATTTCTGTATACATTTTGAAAAAACTTTTATACTCGCCTTTCACATGAAATTAAGAAAATAAGACTAAATTCTTCCTAAACAAGAAAGCAAAAGTATAGTAATTTTATTATCATAACGAATCAAACAAGTTTTAATTAGTCTGGAAATCGAGGAGGATTAGTAAAATTTTTAAATCGACAAAAAGATCGGATTGTTTCCAAACGTTCCGTGCAGTAAATCGCACCATTCTGGTTACAGTAAAAGAAGTTCTCGTTGCGACAAATGATCGCGATGAGGAGGGCCGGGGAGTGAGAAAGCAGGGAAGGCTAAGTGACTGATGATGAATCGGCCAATTCATCCAATTTATCGTCGCATCCGCTCAGCGGTTTGATAGACATTTATATCGTTCAGCGAGTCCATTTTGGAATCCGCGAAACGGCGGATTCGAGTTGCGATCGGTCAATAGCTCCGGCATTGCTCATCTACGAAATTGCGACAGAAGGCCCGCTGTCGATTCAGTCGCAGTCGAATCAGTTTGACAATGGCCAACAAAGAAGCTGTCACATGTATTATACTGGGCGACGCGTATCGCCCGTAGCTACAAATGTACGTGTTTAGTCGGCGGACGTGTATACATGCAAGGACCCCATCCTGGTCGAAGGCCTCGGATGATCGATGTGACGTCAGATGAACGGATCAGCTAATAGTAGCATGGACCGCCGGACATGCATTTCGACCGCCACCTGGGCTACTACCTATTGGATTTGCCGATTCGATTAACCACTCATTAGAACAGATAAGTGGTCTTAGCGGCATAAACGTTACTCCACTATCTGATGTATTTGCTTGTCCCGTTTCGGCTGAATTAAGTATCGTTGTAAGCCGGCGTATAAATAATACTAACGCGAACACCTTCCATCACGTCACATGTCCGACTCCCCGTAATAAAACGATTACTTTTTTTACGAAAATAAGAAAATTAATACTATTTATCATTTATTTTATTAACGCAGTGTTAATTAACGTAATTTAATTTTACCGAGAACTTTGCTAAAAATGAGAATATTCACGTCCGATTTAACAACAATTTATACTAATAATTTTATTATCTTATTTTTTCTTTTTAATTTACAAGATATTATAACATATTTTTTTCATAAAAATGATATTTATGTGAAGCTACCATTTTGATTATTTATAATTTGCAAATGAAAAGTTATGAGCCGCGCAATTAAGACAATGAGATTCGCCCGCATCGCACTTAACAAAAATATTTAGAGTTTAGTCACGTTCAATTATTGCTAATGCGCGTTAAATTCTACCACCAGAAATTCTACAGAGAGGAATTAATAGAATCCTCCGTGATAATTGCACCCCGTTAATTCGCTAATTGCGGTTTCTCCAGTTCCGCGCTGTCGTTATCATCGACGGTGGCGACGGTGGCGACTTTGCAGCGCACCGTCGAATAATATCGGACGAAATAGTAACGCGCAACTTTGTTCAGACAGTTGGTATTTGCTTGTTGCTAGAAATTTATCGCTCCCAAAGTGGCTTGATTTACTCTTGCCAATATTCCCGTGAAATCCGCCGTGATACCTGCATTTGCGTTTCCGGCACATTTTTCACGCAGCTTCGAACAATCGCGATCTCAGGCACGCTCAACAAATCGTACATCAAGAAAATATCCCTGGGATTTTTGCTCCAATTCTTGCTCTAATACTTTATGGGTGTGTTTCAAAATTTAATTATTAAACAAAGAAGAATTACAGGGTTTCCGTTCAGGACACTATACGATGCGTTCCTTATAATCTTATGATAAATTTGTTACGTACGTTTCAAGCAAGACCGGAATTGTTTTTGAGGACGAGCCTATACAGACATAGGTTTTGCGAAAGTAGTGACGTAGGGCATTGAGCCAGACGGCGCCGGTCTCTCTTATTCAGAACGCATAAGTTATTCGTTTAGCCTGCAACGCCGTGCGGCACCATCGCGCAGCGGTCCGTTGTACGTGGCTGGCGTGTCACGAGAAGTGCACACGACCGCGCACACGTGCACGGCCTGCTAAAACGAACTTATACCTGTCTAGGAAAACTGCCTTGCAGCCAGTGACGTACGGAAGGGATGGCGAGGAAGACAGACTACTCGGGTCGAAACGTCATTACAAGTTTTCAAGTCAAATAAAAAAAATTTGTCAAACTACGACAGAACTCTACTTGCGAGTGTAATATGTTTCCTCGTATCCTATTTTAAGTTTTCGAATCGTTCATAAGGGGTTCTGTAATACAGCGAATTCGGTTGCTTGCACTAGCGCGCACTGAGTGCACACCAAGGCTTGTTTAGAGCCAATATTCTTATATTTAACTTTATCTTAAATACATGTTCAAAGAGTATTTAGCCGAACAATGATCCGTAACGATGCTGTACAGATCATTTTGCTGGCTAAGAAATATTTCAAGAGATATTTAAGACGATCCTTAAATATAACAACTTACTGTAAACAAACCCTAGTGTGCACTCAGTGCGCACTAATGCGAGCAGCCGAATTTGCTAATTATAGGAGAATGAAATGTCAACGGGTTTAGATCAAACCAAAAATTCATTATTAAAAAGAAAACTGCCTGTGATGCACATACATATCTTTTTCTGTTTAAGTTTTATATGTATTTCTCCGGTAAAACCTCGGTATAAATTTTCAAGCAAAATTTGCTAAGAAAAATATCCACGAGCAAGCGAACGTATCTCATTTGAATGTATCTTAACTTTTTTAATTATTTATTAAATGTATTGAATTTGGTGACAAATATTTTAGATACATTTCCGTTTACACCTGCCCGTCGAGCCACGTATTTCCGCGCAAAATGATCGCCGTAAGAACGAGCGCCGTGGGAGACATTAGCATTCTTTTCGTAAATTCAAGCACCGACAGCTCGTACATACGTTGAAAGATGTATTATCGTGTTGCGTAAACGCCGTAACTTCTCTCGTATCAGTTTCTCTTCGTAACAAATCACCGTTTAAATTCTAACACGATTTCACATATCAGAATTCATTTTAAGGATTATACAATAGATTTAACCGGTAAAATGACCCGAGCATATTTGTTGGCCATTACAACTCTATTTTTAGGATATTATATCTACGACAATTTCACAATCACATCACTCAATTTAAGATTTACGAGCTTTCAGTTATGATAATCTCTGCACTTATTGTTAGTCCAATTTTCCAATCTTCTGTTTTCTGCTCGTATTTTCAGAGAAAATGTAAATTTCGCTGGTGTAATGGATTTTCAGATGTGTCCACAGATTCGTAATTATATTTTATTTTAATGCGATGACCTTTATGTATCGTAATATATGTTTGTTTAATATATAATAAAACATGTTAATGATTAATGTTGCTTTTATGTTGCAGGATCGATGGACATCGATTGACGCTTTGAATAAGGAATTGAAAATAAATAGCAGCTAATCCAAATCATTTTGTATTGTGTGAGTAAAATTTACAATGTTCCTTTTGTTACAACATTTTATTGCAATGTGCTATTTGTTAAGATCGTAATTACTTTTACGATTTCATTATCGTATTATAAATTCCAAAATGCGTCTAAAAATTGATATCGTCTCTTTATACATATATCTAGATAAATAAAAGTACAGTCTATTAAGGAAACCATTAAGGAAACATAAACACAAGTAAATTTTAACATTTTTAATATCAAACTTCTGCCGACTGACATTTGATAATAGGCACGTTTAGAATAAAAGCGATCATCTTACGGTTAAAACTAAAATAATATTTCTATTAATTAGTATAGTTTTTACTATTTTTATATTTCTTTTATATCTCTTTTGCGCCTACCTCAAATCAAGTCAAAAGGTATTTTGATAAACAAAAATCCACCTAAATTAATTTAAAAATAAAATTCTATCAGGTATTAAAAATTTTTCACGTACTATTTATCAGAGCTCCCTTTTTTTATCATCTGTCAAGTTATTTAAGTTCGATATTTTTATGAACACAAATTTGTCCTAGTTTTCCAGATAAAATATCGTGTGCACCACACGTGCCTATTATTGAACACCTCGTATTTTTCACGCAGGAAAACTCGGTGAAACATTCATAAGAAAGTGAGGAAAAGTAGCGACGGTTAAGCCGCTACGACGGGACGACCACTTATATCCATAAGTGATGGCCATAAATGACCGAAGTAGTAATAGTCGACGTAATGTCCAACAAGCATGCGACAAGCGAGGGCGGTAATAGCGCCTTTACGAGCGGACTTCGGATTATTTCTTAGCAGAAGTATGCTCGTAAATGGCGCACGGTTATTTTGCTGTTATCCTCGTAGCTTCGATTATGCTCGCGAAATTCCGTTAAAGGGCGTTCGTAGGATCGTTGTCGTAGGAAAGCGGTGGAAAGAAGTCAGGTTATTACACCCCTTTCGCGAGGTTATTACCACCATATCGTCGCGAACATGCATCTCGTTCTGACACATCTAAAAATGCGCAACGCATTTTTCAAAAGCGATACAATTTTATATTCTAAAAAATACATAAGAATGATTCTACTTAAAATAATAAAAATGAGAGGTAGATATAATCTACAACAATTGTTATTATTACTGAAAAGAATAAATATAATTTAATTAATATCTAGTTTTTCTCTACTAAAAAAGATTAAATAAAATAAAAATACAAAAATTAACTATTTCATTTCAATATTGTGCATGGAAGGTAGATATTATGAAGAAACTGATCCTGTATAATATGCAATACGTTCTCAATAGATTAATAATAACTGTAAAGTTGTTTCATAAAAAGATTCTAACGGCACAATTCCATCATGGAATATGATACGTCGCAATAGAGTGATAAGTCGCAAAAGTGCGAAAATAACAGATCGAATAAATGCTCGCCTAATGTATCGATAAACGTATCGATGAACGTGGATGGTTAATTTGCGGTTAATTAAGCGATATTAATTACAGTTATTAATTTTGCAAGGATGGTCCAATTAGAGACACGCATTTTTTTAATGCCGCGTGGTTTCATTTTCGCGCGAGCACGAGCGTTACATTCGCATCAGTATTAATAAATGGTAGATATTTCCCGGGCGGTCTGAAATCTCGCGTAATTATTTACGATTTATTACATAAGCTGTAAATCGTGACCGCGATTTGTTAATCGTGTTTGACGTCCGTAAAAATAGAATGTGTCGCGGGGGAACGAATAATGCATCTGTTTAGGTCGCTACGCTAATTTTCACGTCATAAATTTGAAACACAGAATATGCAAGGGACTTTATAAAGTAGAGCAAATATCCCGTAAAATTTTGTATATTATACAGAGCGACCGTATAATTTTGTTTTGAAAAAAGGATGAAAAATGAAAGAATGAAAGTAAAGATTTTATTTTTAAATAAGAAAATTATTATAAATTAGTAAAAAATTAAAAGCATACGCTTTTCCGTGATCGCCAAGTTCAAACATATTAATCGTTTGTCACGTTGATCGAATTATTTTATTATACATTGTATTTTAATGTACACTATGCTGGATATTAATTGTATTTTTCCATTAGATTTAAGTTATTTTCCAAACAAAATCCAAGTTTTTTCAATTATACGCCAGTCGTTGACTTAAGCTTATTATTTTCTTCGTAGCTTGTTTAAATAAACTTTTAACACGAGGAAGCTATCTCGGGTTACTCAGCGGATATTATAGAAACTAAACGTTTACATTTAATTTTCAAAGATAACCCCGGCTGCTTCGGATAAAAGTGAATATACACGTGACTCGATTAAACTTTCGCGAGTTTTAATCCTCAGCTTAGGAAGAAGCTGGGCATACGATGTATGCTTATTCTAAGAACTGCATTGCGTTAAGTTATTACGAAATATATTTAATATATAACACTGAGAAATTAAAATACAAACAAAGACACATTTTGTTGTGTAAATGTTAAAAGAGATAATATGTCTATGTATATTATCTTGATATTTGATTATATTATTGATTTTGGTAATTCTCTTAAAAATATCGAAAAACTACACAGATGACTCACAGTGAATCTCCACATTAAATCTTGGTTGCATTATGTTAATACGACATTGCTCTTATTATTCAATTGAACGCACGTTTTGTAGAGCATCTAGAAATTGGAATACAATGTAGGTGTAAATAACTCCACGTGACGTAATAAATTTGCGAGGTACACAATATAATGAGATCTTGAATTCTCTTCATATCGAAACGTAGATAAAGCTCAGGCTAAGTAAACCTCGAGTGAACAAACAAAGGATCTCTATTGCCGTGATAAATCGCGGGTCAGAGTGCTATGATAACATTATTTATCGCTCAGATTACGTAATGCCTGCTCTCGTAAATTACACGCCAAGATTTCGAACGTGCCCGTCTCGGCTACTCTTGACCCGCCTTTCGCTTTTCTCACGTTGCCCTTCCTTCTACTCGAACCCGTTTTTCACTGGGCCTTTCTCTCTTTCGCCCTGCCTTCTTTCTCTCGCCATTCAACAAATTGCTGGCGCGCCTCTCGGGATTTATCGTTTTTCCACTAGATGCTGCTTTATTTATTCCACATTCTCCGCGTATCAGAAGGGGATGCGCAGGTGCGCTGAAATATCTCTGGATATATACTACGAGGGGAAAAAAGAGAGAAAGGGAGGTGCGCTCAAAAAAGCGACGAAAGAAAAATACGATGATACGAGGCGCTGAGAAAAATGACAGAGTCAAAGAATGGCGATGAAAGAGACGAGATAAAGGAGGGGAGGGGGCGAAAGTGGTGGAAGCGCGCGTACAGGGATGGGCTGTCACAGCCCTTCGCGAGATGCAGATTTCGCCGAGAAGATCGCGGTATTTGTAGGCGACAGCCACTAAAATGCCTCTCATCCCCTTCGACCGTTTCGTGCCATTCTCCGTTTTTGCGAGGGCGATGCATCGCGTCGAAATTTACGCCCAAAATCCGCCATCCGCTCACTGATGTCACCGGCGAAAATCTCATAGCGAAAATATCAAATACGTATATTTCGTATTCTTTTCTTTAAAAAGCTTTGCGCGTTGCTGTATTTCTAGACGTTTCGCGCAAATCGATGGCTGTATTGAACAGTTCACATAACGCTTTATCGCGACGAGCATTTTTATACGATTTAGGACGCCGCTGAAAAAGCAAATATAAAGGTAGGTCAGTCTCTCAGGACCGTCTCAAGCAAAGTTTTTTGAAACCATATCACTTTAACTCCAGCGCAAAAAAAAACTCTGTCCTTTAAAGTTGCATCAAAAACTTAAAATATTTCAAGTTATAATAAAATGACAAAAGCTTTTTTTGAAGATGAATCATCCTGTATACAACAGCAGGGGGTAAACGCGAAGGATTATAACATCTTCCGTTCTGTGATAAATTGGAAACTTTTATTATTGCCAGAGAGAACATAAAAATATTATGTCATAATTATAGACGCATGAATATATTGCGTTAATTACGTATTGGATCGCACTGGACGATGAATATTTCAATACGTTTACGGTTAATTTTGCAATAAAGAAAAATAATAAAGAACGGACAGGTATCTCGTTTGATATTTATCAAAATAAATGTATACGCATATTTTCATCGTACAGTAATGAATAAAAATGAAGGTTTTTGCACGCCGTGCGCTCGTTATATCCTAACCGGGATACGTTGATTAATATTTCTTGCAGTGCGGAGCGATAATTAGCATTGTTCTGGCTACCATATTCTGAAAGTTATACACAAAGCACGTCAAAGCAAAATTATATATTAATTTCGGCACAGTAATTGGCGGTTACATAGATATTCACAACGCGGTTACATTAGCTTTCACGTTTTTCATCGTCGACAGTCCATTTTAATGTATAATAGAATAAAGAGACATTGTTTTTTAACATTTTTACTAAATGCGCGCTCTTGGATTATAAGTCAGTATCTCAAAAGATAAAATTCGTATATTAAAAGAAATAGTGATAAAGAAAACAAAAAAGTAAAAACTAAGTGAAGAAGGAATCTTGTATATCACATTTTAATATAAACGTGCAGTATAAAATCCTTTTTTAAAAAGCACGTAACAAATTTCATTTTTGACACTTTTCTGCGATGCCGATTATCTTCCGCTTCTTTCACTTCATGCTATTAAGTATTCAATCATATTAACGAGGAGATGACGTGTATTTTGCCAATTCAACGTCGAGTTTCGCCTTACGTTGCATTTCCTTTGCAGAAAATCTAATGTGTGTAGAAGATCACAATTAAGTGTAAATTAAAGCGCTCGCGAAACGCGCGAAAAGTCTAGTTCTTTTTAATGTCGACCAATTTAGTATTAAAGCAAAGAAAATTTAGATTCGAATTTAAGCAATAACGATTTTTATCTCAAAATAGTTTTATCGAAAAACGGTGTATGAATTAACATATTAGATTTTAAATTACCTATATCTTGCTCGGACTTAAAAATTGGCGTTCTCGGTTCTTATTTAATTGAAAACTTTTCCCAATTGAGCGGAGTCAATTATCTTAAGCAATGCTAATAAGTGCGCAAAGTGATACGCAAAATCTAAGTCACTGAACAAAGTAATTTGAAATATTAGGCATAGAATGTTGAATTTCCATTTATTTCAAATTTCGTAGGCGAGACAACGAATTCTCAACGTTTGACTTTGTTTTTCTTTCTTCGCGATATCGTGCGACGTACCGCGCACCGTTGTGTACGTGAAGGTCAACGCACCATCATTCGCTCGCCGAGCCTCGAGCCGGCAGGTAGTGTCGAGAGTCGCTCCGTGCGTCGTATTACTTTTGCGTTAACAATTTCCCAGACGCAGTCGCGATGTGTGTGGAGATAAAGTACGCTATTAATTTGTACACGGCAATCAGTAACAGGTACAGTTCATCGAAAAACGGTATATGAATTCACATATCAGATTTTAAATTACCTACATCTTGCTCGGACTTAAAAATTGGCGTTCTCGGTTCTTATTTAATTGAAAACTTTTCCCAATTGAGCGGAGCCAATTATCTTAAGCAATGCTAATAAGTGCGCAAAGTGATACGCAAAATCTAAGTCACTGAACAAAGTAATTTGAAATATTAGGCATAGAATGTTAAATTTTCATTTATTTCATATTTCGTAGGCGAGACAACGAATTCTCAACGTTTGACTTTGTTTTTCTTTCTTCGCGATATCGTGCGACGTACCGCGCACCGTTGTGTACGTGAAGGTCAACGCACCATCATTCGCTCGCCGAGCCTCGAGCCGGCGGGTAGTGTCGAGAGTCGCTCCGTGCGTCGTATTACTTTTGCGTTAACAATTTCCCAGACGCAGTCGCAATGTGTGTGGAGATAAAGTACGCTATTAATTTGTACACGACAATCAGTAACAGGTACAGTTAATCGAAAAACGGTATATGAATTCACATATCAGATTTTAAATTACATCTTGCTCGGACTTAAAAATTGGCGTTCTCGGTTCTTATTTAATTGAAAACTTTTCCCAATTGAGCGGAGTCAATTATCTTAAGCAATGCTAATAAGTGCGCAAAGTGATACGCAAAATCTAAGTCACTGAACAAAGTAATTTGAAATATTAGGCATAGAATGTTGAATTTCCATTTATTTCAAATTTCGTAGGCGAGACAACGAATTCTCAACGTTTGACTTTGTTTTTCTTTCTTCGCGATATCATGCGACGTACCGCGCACCGTTGTGTACGTGAAGGTCAACGCAACATCATTCGCTCGCCGAGCCTCGAGCCGGCAGGTAGTGTCGAGAGTCGCTCCGTGCGTCGTATTACTTTTGCGTTAACAATTTCCCAAACTCAGTCGCGATGTACGTGGAGATCAAGTACACTATTAATTTGCACGCGTTATCAGTAACAAGTACAGTTCATCTATTAATTATTAAATTTGTAGAACTTGTAGTGAGGACCGATTTGCATGTTCAAGCGACGACTTTTTATCAACATATATTGACGTTTCTCGAGACTAACTCAACTAAAATACGAATGTGACTGTGGTTTGTCGCGATTACATCTCGTTTACGTCCCGTGATTTGAATTACATATCTCTCGATTTTCTGCTTTTCGTTTTCGGGAAAAGAGAGTGAAATTTGCTAGTATATGGCTTTGATCTTTGCGTTGTTTGCTGTAATTCGTTCTGCCGTACTTCGCAACTCGAACAAACAGGGGGCAGAGAAAGTTGCTTATCGTGTGTCGTTACGTTACGTCTTGAAACGTAATCGAAAATCATCTCAGTTAACTGTTACAATTAATAACGATTATTTATCGCAGCGAATGTCTCGCTCGTGTAATTCATTTCGCCAAAGGATTAAATTGATTGGCAGTAAGGATTGTAAAATATCGTTTCGTTGCTGACTAATTCTTTACTATTTCTTTACCGCAGATGGCTTAGATTTTGATATTCGCGTGGCATTTTATATCGCCAATTTAAAAGTAATTTATCCATTGCTACTTTCGAATCGAGAATGCAAGATGACACACGAATTGCCAGTTTCAATCATTTGCGTGACGGAAAATCACAGAATATATGTTGATAATACTTTGTGCGTGTCGCGATGTTTTACGTTGTGTACGGGAGTGTGTGCTACGCAAAATTTCGTGTGATCGTAATTAATCGTTTTCGCGAGTGAATATTGTGGTGAGTGCAACACAACGAAATCTGAGAGGAGGAGGAGGAAGCCTGGGAGGCATCGGGCAACGGCGGAGCAACCATGAATTCAACGAAGTAGACTACAACTCCGCTGTTGCGCATCGTATCGGTGAGTGAATGACCTTTTATTTTAAATGTATGCAATGGATTTATATAAATGGATTCATATAAAAATTGCATTAGCTCTACATTATGTAAAAATGTACGTTGCGATTTAAGAACACAGTTTTGCAAATAAATATGAGTTTTCATAGATCCATTGCTTGCAAATGGATGGATTAAAACAGATTAGAATGAATGAATAAATTAATACTAGAGAATGTATAATTATTCGATTTATGTATCTACATACACTCGCGCGTACGCAAATATCATGAAATAGAGACAATTGTCTATCATAAGATTTTCAGAAGGTGCAAAAGACATATTTTTCAGAGACAAACTCCACGATGATACAGTAGATTAATAATAATTTCCGCAGGTTTTAATCGCGCGATGTTATATGACATATTATAAATGATTAAATTTCCGAATGTCTCAGATGAATAGCAATAAATGAAAAAAGGAGAAGAAACAAAATAAAATTATAACCAATATAAAGTGTTAATATTTTTATAATACTTATCTAAATTTCGTCGTGATGTCCATCTTTTAGAGAATGGACGATAAAGAAACGATTATGTATAGGTATATTGAATAAATCGACAGGTAAAAATAAAGTAGATTATATGTATAAAAATTGATGCAAGAAAACAGCAATTTAGAGAATCTGTTATTACGCACGTATATCACAAAATTAAGAGATAAAAATACATTTTCTTCGCGTAGCATATTTTAATTTATGTATTTAATAAAAAAACGTACTTATGATTGTTAATTGTATGTATTTTAATAATGTGCACCAATTTTATTCTAATCTTTTATAATCCATCCATATATTTTAATTATTTGTAATTACTTTTTGTTCTTTCGTCACTATGTATGTTATATTGCTGTGTTTTCAACAATCGTATATAATATTTGAACATTAGTTTCCGTACATGCATGTAATCGTTCAACTTCTCTGCTATCTTCTATTGAAGTTAAATAGCGCGCGATGCTACGTTCTAGTTATATAAAGAGAATATAACATAATGTATAATAAACTCATAACTCATAAACAATATGTAGAATATAACAAATTAACAAGAATACAACAAATTAACAAGAAAACAATAAATTAATTCTATTAAAAAATTAACATAAATGTTGTGTATTCATAAATGCATAATTATTAGCTTTGGAATAGATTAAAACAAATGTTTCATTTTTATTTTTTAACAATTACTCATTTAACTAATTTCGTAATTTATAAACTATACTTAACACATCGTTTCATAAATATTTCACTACAAGTGATCTGATTTTTATGATTGTTTCCGTAAGCCATTTGAAACCATGAAAGGATTTTTTCATCCTTTCTCTTATCGCGTAAATATTTTAAGGCAGATAAAGACGTGGGAGGCACATAAAATTGATCCTTCTTTGAAAGTACACGCGTTTTTTTATCCGATTTCCCAAGTGCACTCGTGTCTATTAAGCTGCAGTCGATCGTTTGGCATAAGCTCGCGTCATAGGTTTGCGGATGAGACTTAACATTGATTAATGCCGCGCCGAGGCGGCGCTTTAATCCGCTTTGCTAAATTATCGCCATTAACAAATTGCTTAGCCCGAGCGACTCTCGGGCACGGTGCCTGACAAGGGCGGCAGTGTGCGAAGTCGAGAAGGGAGGCGCGTCCCAGCAGCATCCTGCAGGGACGCGCCCGCGGCAGTACAGGTATTTACGGACGTAGGACGTGCGAACTGGTCCAGGACTCGGCTTTGCCAGCGACTTGGCAGAATCTGACGAGATCAAACAGTAGGTGGGATTACGCGGCTTCCTCATTTATCGAAGTCACTGCGTTACTCGTTACACGGTATATTGCGGCGTGATTACATTGAGTCGAAATGAAAAAATTTCGCGTCTAGTTTTTCCTGCTTAATGGAGTTTAAGATCGCCATGTTGAATTGTACAGCAGTCTTCCGGTGTCAATGTTATTTATGATAATATAGTAGCGAAGTAAGAGGAAAGAATAGCAGAGCAAAGCGAGCGGAATGCAGCAACGTGTTATTTTTCCTGTGATTCGAAGCGATCTTGTTACCAGCAGATCGTATTGGCAAAAAAATTCGCAAATTAATCTCCGCTTTCTCATTTTGTATCGCATTTCGCGCGCCATTTAATCAAGCATATCGCATTCGGCTTCATTTACAGAAACGGTAATACAGACTGATGAGTATTAATTTTCCAATAATGACTTTCGAAATTCCCACTTTATTCGAACAATTCTCGTGACTAAACGCCAGAAATATTAATTTCGAGTTTAACACGATCACGCGTTCTTCAGTGACGTGTTCTCGACTTAAAATTCGCATGACCGACTCTAATTGCCGCAATTTTCCTGTAAAACGCTCTTAAATCTCCAAGCCTACACCACGTGGAGTGTATCAACAATAATAATTTACCCCTGTGATATGTATCGTATTCACGGCAAAGTACATAATGTCAAACAGGTTAAACAGGTGACTTATTGAGATACTCGTGAAGACAATCGTCGTGTGACGCGGGCGTAAAGCCCGGCGTGCGTGCATGCGTGCGTGCATGTCTATAGTCGCGTGCACTAAGCGCAGCTGACACGGAACACAATGTCAGGAATGTAGGATGCGTACACACATCCACACAATTATACATATGCACATACATGGTGTTTCATTAAGCGATACAGATCGAATTTCCACACCGAGAAGTTTACATTACGGGAATTCCTCAAGCGTAACGTTGTAAAGATTTAACAAATAAATAAATTATCGAGGGTTCCCAAAATAAAGGCTTAAGTCTTGAACGAAATTCGCTGACTTTGACCAAGTTTTAATTTTTAGTTTAAATCGCCGGAAACTAATCGTTGAGTTTTCGAATAAAATCGCAAGCTTTCAGCTTACTTTTTTTTTCTCTCAATTCCTCATAGTCTTCCAGACATTGGCATTCTTTTTCTCGTTTGTGCCGTTCTATGATTCGCTTATTGTCCTTCCTAATGGCGCTTTCATCCCTCGAGCCCCTCGAACAAGCACAATCGTTTAATCGAGCACGCGAATAGATTCCTCAAATCGAGCATATATCAAAGATCATTCGTGCCAGGTATACGTGCCGCGTGTGGGCGCGCGTGCGGACGACAGATTCGATTTCCGTCTTATCTGCGCAAAAGAAACGCAGATTCCACATAAATTCTTCTCGTCGTTCCCGTCTTTCTCTCGTTACCAGTGGCCATCGAGGAATTGTGCTACTTAAGATCGAAATTTCGTAAGATCAAAATTCGAGTCCGTGAAAACGACTTTGACATCGCGATAAGTATTGCACGTTAATTGATATTCAGTGTTTACGTTCTACAGTCTGAAAATTTAGATCGTAGATCCGAGAGTGACGGGAAATGTCGCGCGCGCTACGTTTCGCGAAGCATTCGCCAAGTGAACGAGTGTTTAAACGTTATCCGATCACACGGCTCGAATTCTCCCATGAAAGCCAGTCTCGATGAAGGGATGAGGGACAAGTAGCGGCCGAGGGAGAATCAGACGGAAGCGATAGCGAGCGAACTAGCGAAAGAGAACCGGAAGTTGTACGCGCGCCGGACGAAACTTTGCGAGAAACAAAGTTATCGCAAGCGAGAGACTTATCTGATATGAACAAATGGAAAAAGCCGAAGAGGTCCCCATGGAAAACTTCGCGCGTGCAATTGTGTTTGTGTGCCGTGCGAAAAGCAATGGAATTTCGCGAAGAAACTGTTTGTACATGACTTGGTTGGCAATAGAAACGCCCGCTCGCCCGCTGGGGACAAAAAAGACAGGTACAAAAGATTTGCGGATGGATTCTCTTATAAAAGCAAAAGATGAAGGGCGATAATAAATGTGATGTACATCACGCATATATAGATTATAATAATCATCTTGAAAATGCCCTTTTTCTATTTGAATTGGACGTTACTATTTTTAAATAGTCTTAATAATAAATCTTTTTAGTCAAAATTATTGCCAGTTAGGTCGAATAATACTAATTTTCTATAATCTTTTTTCTTCATATTTTATGTTTTTTTTGTACTGGTATATTGCCTAAATATTTCGTGTTTGAACGTATTTCCATGTCAAGTAACGTTCAGTTATTTTTCATAAAAAATCAGTTTTAAATATATCATCATCAAATTATTCAAATTCACACGCACACACACACACACATAACGAAAGAAGTGGCAGATAAATAATATGTTCCTAGTAATTCACCTTCATTCCTCTTCTAATAGAGAAAAACCTGATTATGTAAGAATTTACTTTTGAAAACAACTGTTCGAGAGTCCGTCGAGAATATTTGCGTAATCCTTGGCAGCTGATTGAACCAGAAGCTCCGTAGAGCAGAATTTCAGGCGCACTAAGTGCCTTCTTGATTTACACAATCACTTGGCTACGCCGCTGTGTGCCTCTACCAGCAATCTTCCCTTCCGCCCTATCTTGACCCATAATCCATTCCCTCGAGTGCCGGCCACCTCAAACTTCCCCCGGGATCGCTGTTCGTTTGCCCATGCACTTTAGGCATGCCCGTCCCTTTCGCTCGCTCCTGCCCGGCTAGAAGCAAGCCAGGCGTTTCTTCGTGCCGTTAAAGCCTTATAGCGCGAAGTTGCACGAACACGTCCGCCGGTTTATCTGCAATTATGCGTTTGCAGACTCCAAGTATTCTCTCATTCTCTCCCGAGCCGATTCGACAAAAACTTGCGGATGAATATTGATGAAATCTTTAAATCACAGTTCACCTCTAGATCATTTATTAAAGAAAGATTTATTTTCTTAGAGAATAGCTGGTAGGAAACTGTGGAATGGTATTTTTTTACGTAAAAACAAGTAATATGTTTCTTTGCATTTTATTATATTTTTATTGTAAAAACGGCTTTATCGAAAAATATGAAACGTGAAACATCTGCGAAATGATACGCGATCCATATTCTATTTCGCTGAAAAAGAACTAAATTATCTGATTCAAAAAATATCTCGATTGCTTTATATATAACTAGTTAGTTTAATCTAATGTGATAATCGTGTTGTTTTCTTATGAACGCTTTCCTCCTTTTGTTCAAAAATGATATTATAAACTGGTCTTCAGAAAGGATGGCACGTCCTAAATGTCTACGGACGCAGTTCATTGTCAAATCATTCCCAGAATAATATTGCCTTCAAAGATGCGACGATTCGTACATTTATCAAATTCTCTTTTATCGGAATTATTTAAAAAGATATTACAGCCGACACAATATGAAACATCGGGAATTATTTCGTTAAATATTTCACAAAATTGATGTGGCGAATTCGCATATTCCTTCTTTCTGCATAAAGTAAACGTAAAGTAAAATACGTAAAAATTGCAACTACCATTATTTCTGATAAAAATTTTTTAATTAAGTTCTACTGTCAAATATGAGATTCTTAATTTTTTAAAAAGCTCAGTTTTTGTTTACTTTTAACAAAATTATATGGACATTGCATTATATCACAATACGTTAATTATACAGAACATAAAGTACACAATATCGACTTTAATTATACACGCACTCAATCAAGAAAGCATAAATAATTCAAAGGTATATATTAATAATTACATATGCATTAGATTAATTGCAATTTTACAATTATTAATATTAGAGACATTTGTAGCGCCATATAATTATCGCGTAGATTAAACTTATCGAAACAATTAATGCGCCACATTTATAAAAAAAATCTTAATACATCCCTGAAACATAGATTATTTTAACTTTCCTCGGGGTATAATTATTTTAACATTCTTCTGTTACCACAAAAAAATTCCATTGTAATAAATTTAATTGGGCTACCAACAGTGAAATACTTTCATATTTCGATTCTATATTATTACGATAACAACGTGCCGTTATAAAACATAACTGTGAATTCCCGAATCTCGGCGTATTCATAATTTCAAGCTTTTCTCTGACCCGTGGAGTCGCTGTTTCAAACTCGAGCACTTCTCCTCGCGCGCAACTTCACTCTCACTCTGTATCCGTTAAGCGGCGAAGTTAAGCCCTCGAACAGCCCTTTTAAATCCTACGACTTGTGACAACTTGTAAAATGAAGTCGAGAAGAAAGGGAGAAGGAATGACGACAACGCTGCGAGAGAAGCGAAACTGCCAACGCCGAACTTATTAAGCGAGCGTTGTCGGCAAACGTTGAATTCTCCCTGTCACTTTTTAATGATGTCGTTAAAAATCAGTCGTTAATTATGCAGCCACACGAACGGGGAGATGGAAAATTCACGAAACGCAAAATTTCTTTGCTTCTGGTGAATGTTTGACAGTTGCAAAATTAATATCGTTGTTTCGTCTCGACGGTTGCGTAAATTTAATTTATAATTTTTCATTATGTGCAGACGGTATTTACTACCTTGCAGGACATTTAACATGTTACAAAATTTCTCCTCGGTTTTGAGACAAATATATCTGGCACTAATCACGAATGGAAACTTCTGAAAATGAAAATGTGTAATGCTACATATAGTACATGTGATACATCCGTAATTACAATCGTATTATTATCCATAATGGAGTCATTTGAAATATCAGATCTAATATATTATAATACAAATTGATGAAATCTATTTTGGATTAAATTGTAACATTTCGATATGTGATAATTGAAGAGGCGTATAAATAGTGGTTCATATTTAGCAAGATAAAGCGCATTTATAGTACTTTATCGACTTTAACGCTTAATTAGCCAACACGGTAGCAGAATCTAGTGCGGGCCATTCATTCATAGATTAACCTCATTATAAACCCTATTGCACTTCTAAATTAATACACGTACTTATATTACAATAGGAAGTAATTTATAATCCATACCATTTTATATATACGCCAAGATTATTCTTCAATGAGAAATACAAACGTTTAATACATAAAAAAATTATAGAAACTCATATATGAAAGAATTTTCTGATAAAATACAATCGTACCTGATAAAATACAAATAAATAATCTCAACGTGTTTCGATAAAGATTTGTTGAGCCGTTGAAAGGCAAATTTGAAGAAAAACTGACATATATAGGGTGTTAATTAAAGATCGCCCACTAAGTACATAGCGTTATTCCTTATAAAAATCGGAGTCGAAAAGTCCTGAACCATTTTGCTCTACTCAGATTTTTATAAGGAATAACGCTATGTACTTAATAGGCGGTCTTTAATTAACATGTGTTACCTGTATAAATGCGTTACCAACCGATATTTTAAATTATAAAAAGAACGCTTTTAGAAAGAAAGAATC
The DNA here is from genome assembly GCF_000949405.1 of Vollenhovia emeryi. Taxonomy (NCBI): domain Eukaryota; kingdom Metazoa; phylum Arthropoda; class Insecta; order Hymenoptera; family Formicidae; genus Vollenhovia; species Vollenhovia emeryi. Next base: position 200,334 of record NW_011967199.1, read on the forward strand.
AGTCGGACTAAACGTCTGAAAGTAGCCAGAAGAGACGAATTCGAAGACTGAATCGCGATGAAATGGCGCCAAAAACGCTCTTTTCGGTGAGCTACTGAGGAAGATAAGCAGAATGACGCAAAAGTGCCGGGAAGAGGTGTGTCGAGAGTCGCTCGTTGAATAGTAGAGAACGACACCGAGGGAACGAAGAAAAGAGGGTGTTGGAGACATCCTCTAACGAATCTCAAAGGATACGACTCGGCTAGAGATTAAATCGAGAAAAAAGGGGGCCGCGAGAAAACGGGGAAGGGGGCATCTCAGGGGGCACGAAGAACTGACGCGTCTTAAAATTTTAATTTCGAGGGATTACATGGCGGTATCCATCCTCTCGTGCTCCTCGCACCGTAGAGGTAAGATTCGTAATCCTGTCGCGCGCATGAAAGGATTCTCGGTCCGACCTACTTTTCCCCGACATCTCGTGGATCGAAATGTACTGTAACGCAGATGGGAAAGTATGGAGTTGTTTTTTTTGTCCCGGAATCTATTATCCTTGATATTTTGCGAGGATACTAGTAACAATACAAACAATCCAGCTGCAACTGTAGTGTTTTTCGAAGTACACATTCGCCAATAGAGTTGAATTCTCTCTTTTTTTTTACATTTGATAATATCCAAGATGGTTTTATATTTCTCTCCTATTTTTTCTATTTATAAAAAGAAAATCTCTATTTTTCCAAATGAAAGAGAGGAATGATTTTATTGCAAATAATTTTATGACAATGTAAAATCTAGTTGCACCGATTAAGATGCAATTTCTTACAAGGAGTACAATACTTCTTCTTTTACAAAGAGATTTTGACAAAACAAAAGGATTAAATGGCTCTCCTTTCCCCTTTGTCGTACATTTCTTTTAAATACTCAACTTCAGAAACATTTTGTACACAACTCTGCTGAATTCTTCTTAGATTCCGCGCTTTTGCTCCCGCTATTTCAGCGAGCGCCAAAAAATGAGCAAAGGGCGATCGTTAATTAGACGCACACTTTTTGTTTCGTCGAAAGATAAAAGGTCGCGGGCTTAAAAAGGAAGAGAAAACAAATGATACTCTTACAGAAAGGTGTCGACTCCTTCCTTTTTTGTCCGTGCCTCGCTAACGGCCACCAGACGGTAATTAACCGTTGTAATAGGATTAAAAAGCTGCATAATAGCACCGGACGACTTCCGGTATCGTCCGTGGGATCGCGAAGCAATGGGTTTTAAAGACGAGGAAGTTTCGTGCAAAGGCTGAACCGCTTGCTATTCGCGATATCAAGGTTGAATACGGATTACGTGGATATACAGGGTTGAATAGGATTTCTCGTGCGAAATATATATTCGCGGGCGGTATCTGCAGAATATTTATCATCATTACAGTGTAATATCCGTATCGAAACTAAAACAAAAGCGTTAACAAGATGCACAGGAGCATAAATTATATAAATTCGTGAATACACGTTGCTGGTTAAAACATTTATTATATCGCATTTTCTATTCTTGCACTATTATAGAAGACAAAAGACACGATAAAAATTGCATTGTATCTTGTCACATTCTTGCAACACTTCACGTTAAGGAGAAAAAGTGGTTTCTTACTTTTATTAATAACTTCTGTAATAATTTATCATTTCTGTCATTTTTTTCTACAGTTCTCACTTATTTCTATAATTTTGTATTTAATCACTATTAATGAGTTTATGACATACTAGAGAGTTTTATGTACATGCACATGCAATTATTATTGTATACAATTTTTGTTGTTAAATTGAAAAATGTTATATTAAAAAAATGTGTGCGTATGTATAATTTGTATAAATATTTATTAATTTGTTATTACACGCGCAAAAAAAGCGATAATGCGTAGGCAATTAGAAAGAGAAACATTTGTATTGTGAGTGCTACTGCGAGAACAGCACGATTAATTCGTCGAATTTACCAGTGAACGTAGCGAAATCTATTTTGCGAAAACGTAATTTATTTCGTGGGATATGCCGCGCGTGTCTCGCCCGTGGCATAATTGCATTCTGAAACATCACAACGCCGCACGAGTGAAAGTAATACAATAACGTGCATTAGTTCTAGATATGCGCAATTTTGTCGCTGCTATTCCGTTACCGAAAAGATCAGTGTTTTGCTTCGCGAAAGAAATTATCTATTATAATTTGCGAAACAAAGCACCGTAAACGTAAAATCACAATACTTTACCTTAAATCTGTAATATCAGCACGATATACTTTATACGATTTCCTCCTGATATAGAAATGGCGCAATAATTACAATTGATTTGTGGAAAATTAAAATTCTATACGCGCTATACGTAAGTAAAAACAATACAGCGTTCATGATTTACAAAAATAAACGGTACAGATTGTGCAACAGTCATCCAACGCACTCTCCTCGCGTCCGCCTGCATAGGAAAGAGCAGCTTATAGTAGCAAAAAGTAACGCAAAGCTGTTTAAACTTTCGGGAGCGCACTTTGTCTCCCATTCGTATTCGAGGTCCATTGTTTTGCCACTCGTGACCCCACATATTGTCTTCGGAAAATCCTCCTCGAATGAAAGAAGCGTCCCCCTCGTCACTTCTCTCCTCGGTGCACGACGATGCACCTCCGGAGATTTGCGATAAGCGCATCAAGTCTTCTCTCGGGATGCATTCCTGAAGGATGTTTGAAAAGCAGAGCGAACGTGCGAAATGGAATTAATATTGAGCCGCTTATTTCACAAATGGTCCTTTGAAAATTCGAACGTTATGAATTTTAATCAGATCGGAATTGTATTATCTCAGTAATAGCAATTGAATGCATCGTAAAATATTAACAATGTAAAACGTGATTGAAACACGATTGAAAAATATTTAAATAACTTGAGAAAAAAGGTAAAGATGTTTCCATCTTTATTGCAATCTTATCGTTTCAGCTTTTTTTCAAATAATTTTATGACAAATAATAGTGTAGATCGATGGCAACGACAAGTACTCGTTAATTTATTCGTGGCATTACATTTTGAGTTAAATCCATACGAGGTATTCAATGATAAATATTACCTCCGTGATTCTCAACATTTTTTCAGTTTGAAATGCAATGTTGTATTAATGCTTATAGTCAAATTTTGAAATCCGCGAGCTACAAAATTGCAGATGTTGTTTCACACAGCGGTGATTGGACTCGCTCGAAAATTTTTAATATGGATGCGAATTTCGAGTATACGCATATCCAGCAGTTGGATATCAACATCCCAGGAACAATAACTACAATTTGTTGAGAAAGAGCCGCGGCTCACGAAGTCTCGCTAGCGCTCCGTTTTCAGTCTTTCTCCATAGTTTGTTAAACCCCAAATCTCCCTCCCTCCCCCCCCCCCTCCTCTTTTCGGTTTTCATCCAGCGGACTTTAACAGGATCGCTCGCTTAAAGAGCAGGCAAAGCTTAATCTCGAGAGCTTACGAGACAGTAGCCTGTGATTTCTGTTATCCAATTGTTGAAAAAATTGAATCTATTTTTTTCCTTACATCAAAATTAGATATAAATTCTATTACAATAATTATATTATACTATAATTATTGTAAGTTCCTGGGTACAATTATTTTTTGAATATATACTATACAGAAACAGAATACACAACAATAGAAACAGCAAGGCACATTATTTTCAGTTACTTGATAGATTATTTACTGTATCCAAAGGCAGGATTTCTGAACTCTTATCTATGTATGTTTCAACTTTTATCAATGTCCGGCAAACCGACGCTTTACTCAAAATCTACACAGAATACAAAAAGACCATTTTTATTCCTACTGCGCCTTTTGAGAAAAAATTGAGGTAAAATTGAGAGATCCGCTGAAAGCGTTCGAAGAAAGAGGAGCGCCGACTGTGAGCTTTCACGCACGAATGATCGAGGGCTTTTACCGAAAGTCGGCCGAATGTCCCTTTTTCCAGTTGGCTGCTACAAGCTCTCCTCGCAGGAAAGCTGCGCGAATTTGACGCAAACGTGCTCGCGTGCAATGCTGATTCACTGTTTGAAGTGTTCCTGTCTGACGATATGTAATTGTAACAAACGAAACTTCGTAAACTCGACAATTTCAATAAATCTGATTCGATGATAGACAGGTAAGCTTCGTTCCTCATTTAGATTTTATCTTGACAGAATTTTGCTTATAAAGAGAGATATCTAACGTTGAAAAGATTAAACTTAACGAACCTAATAATTAAAATACAATCATAAATCAGTTGAAAAGAACCGATTAATAATTACAGGAACTTTTCCTCCATTTAATATATTGAATTAGAGAGAAAATACGATATTAAGCAATGTAAACTCTAAAGCTTACCCCGTAATTTTCAAAGTATGAAAGCTGGAAGGGCATAAAGGGGATTGAACTTCGAAGGACTATTTTGAAGTTCGCGACATTCGTATCTCACGAGTAATTTACATGTAAGCTTGAAAGCTTGGGAATCGTAAGACGATTGTTCTAATGAAGAACATTAGGGAAAATTTTAACCTGTCGCCGGTAATACTTGCTGAACGCACGCGAAATAATCACGTTGCAGTATTTACGAGCGCAATCGCGAAACAATGTCGCTTAATTTTCGATTCTAGCACTCGATTGACGCAAGTTCATCTCCCGTAAGTGGATTTGTGTTACATTACTTGAATTGCAGATTGTTAAGCATCGCAAAAGCTTAATCCTTAAATGCACACACATACATCCCCACGCGCGCGCACACGTATGTGTGTACGCATACGTGTGCACGAGACCTTATACAAGATAACGAAAACGTTTAAATTCCAAGGAAGCTGATAAGAACACAGAAAGTATCCCTCTCGTTGTCACGTTTATTGACGTCTCTCGCAGAAAATTTAATTGCCAAGTTTAAAGATTGAAAAATAATATTGGAAAACGTTGTGTATGACGAGGAGCTTAAAGTCGCGTATGAAATTTTGCCGAGGAAAGATCAACTTGGAACATTCAGGAAATTCTTGAAAAGGGCATTACATAGGTGAACGGGAGGTAGAGAGGACATCCAATACATCCGGTACATGATAATATTCGTAGACAAAGAGCGTAACCGTAGACTCTGACGGGCGCAGCCGAATTCTCGGTTAGCGAGAGTTCCGAGACATAACGAGGCCGCGACAAAGTGAAGAACTTCCTCTCCTCACCATCGGATCGGACTTCGACGGATCCTTTGAACTTTATGCCGTCTCCGTTTGCAAGCGGTTTACGTGCGCCAGCAAGGAAATCTTCTTGCGGAGTCGCGTCGCCGGCGCCTTCATACGCTCATTAGAAGGAGTCCGCTACATTGGAAGGGATACGCGTTGCTTTGACAGAACTTCATCGTGACCAAATACGAATTCAATTAAACGCAAATTTGCCGACGAAGTCGTAATATAATTAATGAAGATAGCCGTGCGGCATGGCAAGATGCAGTAGTGGCGCTCTCTAGAAACTCAACATTTCTTAGAGATCTCTGCTGAATACTGTAAAGATTCGAAAATAATAAAATATATATAATGCAGTTTAGCAATAATGTACATTTTGTACTTCATAATTAATTGTAATGAGCATTTTATTTCAATCTACATTTTCATCGGGGAAAAAGTAACAACGGAAGAGACAATTAAAGCAGATGAAATCTAGAATAAATATATTTTTTTATCGACTTGTTGAGGATATTGTTGGAGGCTGAAAATTGTAGGCAGAGTTCTGTCGATACGATCCAGGGTTGATTAGTTACGAGGTGAGACGCGTAAGAGAGCCACTTTCGAGAGATCGTCGCCACGATTCTATCGCAAATGTTTGATATGCGAAGGTCTTGCGAGTAAGCCACAAGCTCTTGTCGACCGTAATCACAGGACCTGCGCTTTACGGCGTAGTAGCGCGGCCGTGTACATAGTGTCCGACCACAGAACTGCTTGTATCACTTGTTGGTAGGTCTTGCCACCAAACTACCTGCACGAGAGACTCAGAACGCAGAAGTACGAAGTACGAACTCGCGAGACGTTGATGAATCAATTCAATACCGTGGCACTGAGGTCGCACGCAGCTTGAACTTGCAAAATCGAACCAAGATAACGTCCTCGGAATAGTTGCTCGTTACTAATATTCTTAATAGCTGTATAAAGGACTTAATGAATCTCTCTCTCTAATTAATTAACTTTAATCAAAGATAGTACAAGCATTTATCTAAATGCACGCGTTACATCAAGACGTTCGTATTATGTATTAGTGATTATCGTAATTATATTATTTATTATTCTTATATATCTCTGAAAATTTAAATTCTCAAAATATAATCTCTCGAATATCAAATGCTATTATTATACGTTTTCAAACCTAGTAAATATGATTATATCTATAAAGAAAAGAAGAAAATATATCTTCTACTTTTCATTTGGATATCCACAGAAAAGGCAGTATTGTAAAAACGGAGATATCGTATAGCGAATATAAAAAGAGATATAAAGAATACAAAACACAAAAAATATAGAACAATGGCGGACAATCAGAGAATAACAGAAGAATTGATGAAAAGTTTGATTATCAGAACTCACAAAAAAAACAAAGCATGATCCCAGACCTCGTTTTCATCTGACCTTCCCTCATTCCACAAACTCTTTCGCTCCTAGATTTTTTTTTCCCCCAACAACCTCGCCCATCCAGGGAGACATCGCAATGAGGATCGTGTTTTATGTTGCTCCTGCAGTTCTCCAGGGTCGCATACCGACGCAAAATATCGTCGAGCCTTACATAAAAATAAAAAAACTCAACGTTATTCCCCCAACTCCAAAACGAGCGCCGCGTAACGAAGACTTGAATCTTTTAAGTGATGCTAACAAGCACCTTTTAATGAGACATCCGACATAAATATACAACATGTGATGAGATTTTTTGCGAACGACAGATGATATAATTTTTAAACGAAACCGCAAAATGCAAGCTACTTTCTTGCACAAATCGTTTTTAATTATCTTCTACTCTTTAAGTTTATGCACAAGAATTCGATATTCTGTTTTATCACATTTGCCATCGACGTGAATTTGTAAATTATTAATTCTTTTGAAAAATTTTGCATTTTACTGCATCGCCCTGTGGTTGGTGTAAGAGGTTGAAAGGGAGTAATATACGATCTGACGATGAAATTGCAAGAATGATTACATATGTATGCATTCAAAATAAATTTCAAAAGAATATTCGCGTATCACACACATATTCAAACTCTTTCTGCTTTGCGTACGTAATTTAACATTTTTCTGTGGCCTTTTTGAAAGTTTAAATTACTTGCTATATGTATAACCATTACACTTATTATATATATATATTTCCCACATATTTAATCTTAATATTAACAATAGAAATAATTACTGTAGCATGCAACAAACAAAAGAATTTCATTATCCATTTCATTATGATAATATGCCAATCAATATTGTTTACAGAGTAGTTTTTCGCGACTCTTTTTATTCTATTAACTGTATAATTACAACAGATTTATTAAACTCATAAAAACTTTTTCGAAGAAGATATATATGTATATATGTATGTATAGTTAAAAATACACCATTTTTGTCCTCAAAAAGAGTTTTAAAAAGATTTCCTCAAATTTGTCTTTAAAAACGGTCACCAGAATCTACGCTAAACGAGAAAAGGAACATATATGAAAAGATAAGAACGTATAAAAGAGATAGAACATATAAAAAAACATATAAGAACATTGCATATTTCTACTTTTAACAAAAAGAATAAAGTATTTTATGTTATTAATATATATGTTCTAGAATCTCAAAAAAAGAATACAATAAATTATAAAAAAATTATAATACCGCGATAATTTATTCAATTACAATTAAATATAAATTATTGGAGCTCTCCATCCGCTATACGAATTTCTGACTTTCTATTTTCTACCAAAATACAATCCTTCAATATTTTTAAACCCGTGATCACAATTTACGTTCATTAACATTGTGTAATCACTTATTAGTAGTAACACATATAGGATTCTATCTTCATCATTACTCCATTACACTCTCTAATTATCACGTTATAATGGTAATTATAATTATCCGTTTATGGGAGATAACGCATTGTTAACACCATGAATATTGCCTCTCTCAATCCAGAGGATGGGAGAAGCGTTTAAATATCAACATCCAATCTTCCTCGAACTCCATCCGCTCGTATATCAAGAAGCAAATTTGTCAGAATAAATAAGATATTTGAACGAAGTCAGCAAGTGAAGAAAAGTTAAATGTTTAGATTTAAAAAGAAATCATCTCAGAAATATGATGTAAAATATTATTTTAAAATTATCATTTCCGATTTTGTGAAATATATATTTCCTTATATTTATACAACGCTATTCTTAAATGCACTGCTATACTAAAAGTCACATATGATTTTATGATAAATCGATACAACGAAAATATCTTTTAAATATACGATCTAAATTCTTATAACTGACATTTTAAGAGAATTTCTCGAGATGTGAATCTTCTTAAGAAATACAATTAAAATCATCTCGTAATATAATTGTCGAATATTAAAAAAAGATTTATTTAAACATGTTTCTTTCTATTTGATAATGCATTAAAAATAAAAATAATAATCTTTAGAAACAACTCTTGAATATGAATGATAAAAATGGTAAAATATTTAAAATTGTTATAAGTTCTGATTTTCATGAGTTACAATTAAAAAACAAAGGTTTAATGATTATTTTTAAGTGAACTTTAATATTTGTAATTAAAATTTTTATTAAAAAGTTGTTTAAAACAAAATATAGAACCAAATATCCGAATTTTGCTTAAAAAAAAGTTAATTTAAAAGTTTCTTTTAAAAATCTGTGTATGACTGCAAATATGTACTATTATTTTCATCATAAACTGAATTTTTAATGCAATGTATCGTAACATAAAATTTTTCTGTAAGCAGCAAGTAATCTGCTCATCCACGAGATTTTCAGCCCTCTTCGATCCTTTCGATTTCATGGCGAGCGATTTTTCTTGCATTCAACACGATGCGCGATACCAACGAAAAGCGCAAGAAAAAATCGCGCGCCACGCGCGTCCATTAATCCCGAATGATCGACGAGCGGCGGCCGATCGACACGCCATTGTGCTACCGCGAGGATAAAAAAGCCGGGAAGGGAGAACGCGGGAGAGAGTGAGAAAGGGAGCGGGGGAGAATCTCGCGAATTAATTCCAGGGTGTATCGAGACCCTCCTCTCGCTGTGGTTTGCTGATAAACTGCACGGATTAAATACTGCCGCGAGAGTGCGGCCGGTATGCGGTGGCGTAAAAGAGAGACAGCGAGATAGGGGCGAGTGGAATAAAAAAATCGGTCTACAGAGAATTTACAGTGCTGCAAATGGAGCATTTTGGATGTACCGGCGGCCAGCCGAATCGCGAGTAAATCCTGCAAACGGGATTTATCGAACGACTGATTTCGGAGCGAGACCCGCACCGTTATTTTCCTCGTCGTTATCCCGCCGACATTTAAGTGGGCAGAAAAATATCATAACTAAATGAAATGCTTGCATAAGCCTCGAGATATTTTACAAAAGCTTCATCCATCAAGTACGTTGAACTGCAATAAATATAATGCTACGACTCTATACATTAGAAGATTAAAAATATTTAAATAACACTGAAAATTAAAAATACTAGAATGAAACATACCAAAATAAACTGGTAATTTTTCACAATGTCGAGTAAAAGTAGGATGAGAAAAGAGCATCCGTATAACACAAATTAGACGAAGATATAAAACAAATTTTCTATGCATATATTACTACCATAATCAAGCATTAATAAAAAAATTGCAGATTAAAAGTTTATATTAAAAGACAAAAGGTGTTTGTTACAATTTCGAGTTTATTAACATGATTTTTCCGTTAATATTAGTATATAACTATTCTTTGGAATGAGTGAACAAATTGTCGCAAAATTTCCCGGATTTTCCCTATTATTGGATGCCTCTAGGGCCGAATACTCTTTCGACCGACATACCGCTGGCAGAAATGCACAAGCATATACGGGTGTGCATTATATGCATGCACATTCACACGCGTTTTACGCATACAATCGCCGAGATATCCGAAATTCGGCGCCTGACAGCTCGGCCATTATTTACAAGCCGCGGGACACTCTGCAATATACCGGGTGTACGCAACGATAGCGGTGGCCAGATCGAGAATGGGTTAGGCGGATTGCGTGGTCGTGGCGCATACAATATCGCGTTCATTTGTTGACCCAATATCGATAGAGGCAACCGCGCCGTAAAAATCTGCCGATGTCGATTTTCTCGCAATTATGAACCTCGATAGGCTTCACATCTCACCTCGATAGGCATATAAAGGAGTTTTCAAGTTTAAATATGACTACAAAATTTATAGAACATTGTATCCTACATGAGGTTGCATAATACATTTCCTTGTATTTAAAAAAAATTTACTTGTGCTTCTATCATCGGTTTAAATATTTAAATGTCAGTATTTTCTTTCTGAACGTATTAAAAATTTCTCTTGATTTCTCCAAGAAAGAACTAGAATTCAATTAATTACATGAATGTTTAAAAAAATAAGGTGGAAAAATCCATGTGTGAACGTAAATTGGTACATATGAAGTGAATATTTTTTTAATAGTGAGAGATCCTAAGATTTAGTTTCTGCGGCTTGTATGTAAATCCGAGTCTGGACGTTTCGCGGAGAATGCAAGGCGGTTGGTCGGTCGGTTCGTCAACCCCTTTTACAAGAGACTGGTTTGCTTGTACTGGAGATGCTGAAGAGAGACCCACTCGAAGTCGAGGATCCTCCATCCGGCACGTACGTCGAGGTCTTGCCCGTCGCCTCGTCTATGGAGCCTATGGAGCTCGGCCAGACGGACTCGACGACAGTTGTTAACGGAGAAGCACGCGACACACTCGATCATACGTGCGACCGACTTTCCGCGTAGAAAGAGAGTAGAAAGAAAGAGAAAGAGGAGAAATTCAAAGAAAACGGGGAAGTAAGTGGAATCTCCAACACGGGATAAATATTTGAGATAAATCCAAAGATTTGGCGTAATAGCGGTATAATTTATTATTTTTAAACATTAATTGAAAAATGATGTGAATATTTTATTTTCTGAACTTAAAAATTTTTAAGTTGAGCAATTTTATGATGACATAAAATATACAAAATTGACATAAATTTTTTTATTTGCTCATACATATGGTAGATTTAAATTTCTCAAATGCATAAGGATTAATTTTCTTTTGAAAAAGTCAGACCACTGTCGTACCTTTCCTTTCATAGAAAAGCCTGGAAGATCGGAAGTTACTAAATTACATGCAGCGTGCTTTATTTCCCGGAAAAGTACTGAATTAAAGAAATTTTCTAACTGAATGTATTAAAAATATAACTGATATTAAAATTTTTACTTTTAGCAAATGAAGTAAAATTACAAAAAAAACATAGGTATATACATGTGATTAGAATAATTCTGATACAGTGGATTGGAAAAAAATTACGAGTTATTGAAAAGAAAACAGGGGTACTCCTATAAAATACATTCTATATAGACGTATATTAAAACCTCTGAATCTTTAATAAAATATAATTCACAAATACAGCATATGCGTGTCAAATGGAATTGCTCTAGACATAAGGAAAGTCGGTAAAGCTCGAACATTTTGTCGAGTTGCACGACCAATGTGACTGCAAGTAACATTATCACTTTGTAAAAGCTGTTATCAGCGAATTAAGGGACGAAAGTCGGGAGTGAGAAACACGTAATCCCGCATTTCATACATAACCGGTCGTAATGGCGGTGCTCGAGCGGAAGGCCGGCGCTTTTCCCCGGGGTCCTTTGGAATAGCATCGCCCCAGCTTTAGCGGGAAATCACTGTTGGTTATGATATCATACTACTAAATCCTCTTGGGTTATCCCCGCCTACATATTCCCGGCCCTCACAGACCTCTGGACCTCTTTTCCTTCCGGCTTTCCGCTGTACACGTATCTATCTTACATTTCTCCGCCCGTCATGCCACGGCCCTCACTCTTCCGTCGACATCTCCCCGTAGACAGGACATTGCCGGGAGCGAACAAACCACTGGACAAGAAGGGGTTTAATCAGACAGATACTGAATGTCAGAAGAATATGATCAAAATGCAAGGGGAATAGGAAGAGTGAGGGCGATTATTTGGATGTAATGTAATAATATCCAGTAGCAACACAGTGTCACATAAATAACAGGTGTTAAAGCTATTAAAAATTGTCCAACAATTTATTTTTAAACCACTTTAAACCTACAGGAGAATTTAATAGAAGCTTTAAGATGATATATATTTGGCTACTTCTTCTGTCTCATGCAAATTGCGGAATTATGGAAAATGATGGCTATGTTTAAAATCGACAGTAGAGATTATATTAGTATTTATGATATACAATATATGCATAAGACTTTAGATTGCTTTTGGAATTACATCTTGAGATATTTACTTTTAGCTAGTACAACCTATTCGATACTTTGAAACAAGAAAAGCCAATGTAATCCTGGAACTTGAAGATAAAAGGAGGAATATCTCGTATCTATATATTGTATATATATCTATATATATCTCTTGTATCTATACATACAACATTTCCTTTCTTCTACTTCCAAGCCACAGAATGAGATTGGTTCTCCTCGTTCCAAAGAAATGACGTACTATGATTGAATACGTGACAAAAAGTAAAAACATCGAGTAGAAGTTTTATTCGTCAATTCGAAATGAATTTGTTATACCGACTAATAACATTTTGAAACAAACCATGTCACATTTTTACAATTGATTTTTTTATAATCATGAAAAGTAGGGTAATAAAATAATTAAATTTCACATCTCGAAAGCTCCACAATTTTTCAATACAAAGAAAATACAATTGTATAGCTTAAGAGATGATTCTTCCACTGAACTTTTCACTTAATAACCTCTCTATAAACGTGGAATCCTATCTCAGTTTCCTTAATTTCCATATATTTTATACCTATTAAATATTACAAGTCAAATTAAATAACAGTAATCGTATAAGAACAGAATATTAGATCAAAATAAAATGACGTTGAAGACCTCCGTGAAATTTGAACTTTGACATATTCTTTATCTTGTACATACGAGTATTGAAAATTCAGCGAGAACAAGTTGTCAATTTTTCTCAGCGTGTGGCCTCTGCATTATTTCGTCGGATAAAATAACTTGCAGTTGCATCAAGATTTTACTTCTCAATTACACGAAGTACAATAATTACGACAAATAAGAGGCGATTCCATCAAGATCGCACGAGTGTCGATTACCGGGGCTCCAATGGAGCGAAACTTATCCACCCATTAACGTCCATTCGCGTTCTCGAGGAGGGACTAGCTATCGCGAATTCGCGAGTAGTCGTCGAGCGCCATTTACACGACGGCGAGTCCGACTGCAGCCGAACTGCATTCACTGCGCTGCGATTGTTTTTGTTTCGCTCCATCCAGCAATCGCTCGGTTCCTTCTTGCGCCGCGCTCGTTTCCGCGTGCCAACCCTCCTTATCCTTCTACCCCTTCTCGCCCGCTTCTTCCCTCGGACAGACAGCGAAGACCCGTAGGGCGGAACCACCACTTAAAACCAGTAAGTGGTTTGTACCGTTGGTTGCCGATTGCCTGCGGTGGCACAGATGAAACCATCACGATGCATTAAGTTGTTCTCTAGTCTCTCTCTCTCTCTCTCTCTCTCTCTCTCTCTCTCTCTCTCTCTCTCTCTCTCTCTCCCTCTCTGTTTCCCTCTGTCTCCCTCTCTCTTTCTCTCTTCCTCTCTCTGCCTTTTCCATGACTCGAAATTCAATTCGCGTTTTGTTTGTCAAACAAAGCTATCCTCTATACTTATTGCTTGGCGTTTTGCATTATTTTCCTTTGAAGTGAACGCTTCTTATTCACGATTAATAAGATTAAATTGATGATTAGAAAATCTACGTGAAAGATATAAAAAAGCAAAATTCAATTCTACATTTTTAGGAGATGCATGATAAAGTTGAAGGAATTGTTTATGAACCTATAGAAATTTAAATAATCTAGCTCGTAGTTCAAAAACTAATTTTGAGGAACTTAAATGTTAATTTTATATCGCACGCGTTGATCTAAAAATCATATAACAAGATATGATAAGACTTTCTGAATATTGCATCAATTATTAAAGATTTATACTTAAACTCGGCATATAAGAAGGTATTCTTTTCTTTGTTTCTTTACAGGAAAAATTATACACATTATTTCTTTCTTTAAACTATTTCATAAAATATTATCTCAAGTTTTCCTTATGATTTCCTTCGAAAGTCTTGATGCTTGAGCAAAATTAAAAATAATTATTTCTCCTCCCTAAAATTTCCATTAATATCTTTGTACAAAACACAAGATTTCGTGAGAATGTAATGCTTGGTTTGCAAAAAGATCTCTTGAAATAAATATCTCGTCAACATTTAATCATTCTGTATACATTTTACAGACACTTGCACTGAAAAACTCGAGTTCTCATACAATCATTAACATCATCATTATTCGAGTCTTCAAGTATTTCCTCTCCTTTCTCGCATCCTTATTACTTTACGGCTGTCTTCGTCGTAGTTCGCCCTCTTTCTCTTCGCAGCCCTGCCTTTTCCGACCACTAATGCATCCCTCAACGCTTCCATCTCCCCGGCAAACGGTGTACAAAAGCCCCCCTCCCCCCCCCCCCCCCCGCCGTCTCCTTCCTCCTCCTCATGTACATCCGCTCGTCGAAAGAGAGAAAGACGGGGGCGAGAACGAAGTGATTCGAGTTTCCCTGCTCCAGATTCCTCTTGTAAATACCGACCGGAGTGCGGTGGTGGGTATACATTCCACCACCATCGCCCCGTAGTATCGTGCGCATCTATGTACTTGTGTCTGTCGTCTGTTCCCACTTTCACGGCTTGCCGGCAGCAGCGGCTCCTCGAACCCGTTCAATTCGAGACGCTGATTAAGGTTAAAAGCGCTTGAGACAATTAGACTCTAAAACACCCGCGAATGAATGCCAACAATCGCTGTTCGTTTCGTTCATTGGAATGCTAAGTGCGCGTTTTTCAACGATTTAACAACGTAGTTAATGCCGTTCTTCAACATTTGACGTTGATTTTTACGTACTTTGTACTACTCTTCTAAATTATCGGTCGCATAAATGCAGTAAACTGCGTATACATCTCGAAATGAATTAATATCAAACGGTTTTTTTTTAATACGACAATGTGAACGTTACTGCATACGAATTATTTACTCTAACGTATTTTAGCTTCTCCAAGTTTCGTATTATTGGATACGACTAAAATTTGCCTCTGTTTAAACTTTAATTATTTTTATCAAATCATTACCGTTTGTTGAAAACAGAATTGCGATAAACAATACGCGAATGGTATAACATACGCGATAACAAGAATAATGCACGTTTGTAAAACTTTAATTATATATTGAAAGCAAACAGGCGGTCAATATTATCGTTCGTCGTATTTCGAAACCATACGTGAACGCGTTTTCTATTTATAACTAGACGAGATCGTCTATGCGTGTGCGCATCTACACACGCGTGTGGGGGGAAAAGAAAAGATGGGTAGCGCGGGGTGGCGAAATCTTGTTAGCTCAAGTCCCAAAGTGTAGTGGGTGCTAATGTAATATACATTCACGAGTGCCAAATCAACCCTTTCCATTGTCCAACAAAATTTGCCGGGGCGTACAATGGAGACCGCCGACCCTTGCACGCCCCATCACCCTCTTATCCCTCTTTTCACTCCGCGCCACCTATGTCTGGCTCCCTCCCTTTCTTTTCATTATTCTGTCGCTTTATGCCATATCTCTTTGCCTCTCGCTCGCAGGTCTCGTTCCGCCTCTGTCTCGCAACAGTCATACACCGGCCCGAAAAGCCTCGTAGATTTATTTGCAGCGTATAATTGGCCCATTTCTCTGAAACCACCCATGAACAGGAAAGAACTCCCAACAATAATGGCCAACCTCACCCCAATCCCTTTATATACTTAACCCTTTTATTATATCCGAATTTCACACATTTGCTTGTCCAAATAATATTTCATTGTGATTCCTCTCGTACAAATCAATATTCGCCTTCAAAGAAAGAAATTGCTCGATATGTAGAAAACAGGCTTTGACAATTATGCTTTTTATTTAAAATATTGCATTGTAAAAGAAAGTTATTCGACGTGTAAAGGATTAGCTTATTACCTCTGTTTTGTCGAAAATTGTATATTTCAAGTTTTACAAGTTTACATATTATTTTGTATATAATGTTCAGTATTTTGTATACACGGTACGAGAATTCCCGTTGCTACTAACAGCTCAGCCATATTTCTGAATTGCGGCGTTATTTATCAAAGAGACAGATTTTATGAGCGATCACAAGAAAAACGTATGGGATTCCTTAAGCCTCTATTCACGTGGTCACATCCTATTAGTCACAAAATACGCCGACGAAAGAACGACGCCACATACGTGAAACTTTAACGACGGCTCGCTTTTTACGTATACACTTAATTAAACCGCGCGACGTTTCGCGACGGAAATATCGGAATTGCGGGGTATCATGCAAAACGCGACATTAACGCGCATATTCACGGACGTATCTGTTCTGAAATACTGAACTGGAAATAATACCTTGAGATATTCTACAATTTATTAAATAGATCGCGAGAGTCAATTTAATTGGTTATTGATGTTCATTTACATTCGCGACTCAATTGGGGAACTCGGGGAAAATTCGTTTTGAGATACAATTACAATTTCATCTCTCACAATTCAATAATCGATTCTTGAGATTACATTATGTGTATGTGTAATATTTAGCTTTTAACCTTTGTAATATGTTACCGAGGCCGAGTTGAAAAAAGAATAATCACTTGTGCAAAGGTCCAACAATAGATCTTAGAACATTAAAGTTAAGAATTATTAAATTTCTTACTACATTCCTGTACATCCTGAAGAAGGATAATGCTACATAATCATTTTCTTGTATTTTATATTAAAATAACAAGATAACTGGGGGAAGAGAGAGACAGAGAGTTTATTTAAAGTTTCTTTATTCGTACTGCGTCCTCAAAATCGACGTAAACATATTTACAATGTACATATATTACATACAATACGAAGATCAATATTTTATTTCTAAATTTAATTATAATATTTAATTATATATTTAAATTTCTTTAATCAATGCGCATTTAAATTAATTCTTGCTAAAAGGACTAATGAAATGTACATTAATTATTAAAATTATCATTAAAAGAAAGAAACAATCTGCACGTAACAATTGAAATTAGCGACACACATTTGTATGAACATCAGAAGCAAATTTTCTCTTGTCAATTAGCATTTAATTAATAATACTTCTACTTTATATAACACTTTTTCCATCGAATGGAATCAATCGTTATTTTAGGTGATGCGAGTGCACGAAACGAATCGCAAAATGTGTTCTGTGGCAGCTCACTTATTATTTTAAAGCACAAGTAACAGAATTCTTGACATAGCCGTTACGTAAAAATAACATTAACTATTTCGTGTTACAAAGCTATCCGACTTAGTTTGGGAGCGCACGACCTCGTACACAAGGCCGCCACACACCTTTATTACCATTGTGTCGAAACTCGAGACGTCAGGCAACAGCCCATACCACTCCTCGTGTCGCCGCATTATTCAAAAGCGATTATTTCCGACGAGCAATTAGCCGTCTACCAGCGCGCACGATTAATTGACTTTCGCGATCGACGTATGTAAATTCATCGTCTATTTTTTATCGCGCGAATATTTTCGCACGATCCGATAGTTTCACTTTGAAAATCGAAGAGACGGGAAATAGAAATGATAAACTATTGTCTTATCAAAATATTTATACGCAAGCAACAATGATTTCTTTAAAGATGATTACATGATCCGAGTGTATCGTGTATTTTTGTGCTTTCGGTGTTTTCATGAATTTTTGCGCTGTACAACGAACGAATTTGCGAAGAGGAGAAGGAAACCTGGCACCGGACAACCATATGAGTAAATTATTATTTTCCATTTCATTCGTCACTTGCAGAAGCATATTGGGGTCATCCCATAAATAATGCGGTACAAAAGAGCGCTTGATTAATTCTTTAGCGCAAAACCGAAAGACTTATTGCCAGGAAATTAATATTTTAAGATTAAGGTGGGAAAATATCTTTTACATAACTTTTCAATTCTGGCATTTCACGTGGCAATAACGATGATGTCAATCAAACTCTTATAATAAATAAAATTATATTCAAACTTTAATCAGAAATTTATACTTATTGCCAATACGGTTGCAAAATATCTATTGATTTATTTATTAATACCATTTTGATACGTTAACTTAGTATAATTTAAATCTGTACTTTTACACAGTAAGCTTATCTCTACTTTATTTTAGTTTCTGAGTAGTAGTTATTTTAGTCTCTGACTTTGAAATGTAATAGTGGCTACACGGAGGAGCACCAATCGTAATATTTGTCTTCATGTCATGCAAAAGGGACCAACACCAAATGCCCTTCCAAGGCAATATTTGTCGTCGTATCTCTTTTCGCGCACGCCACGCGTACTCACTGCGTACGGCTGCGTGTTTACCGTGCAAAATCATAAATCCCATGATGATATAACGTCGAATTCAGTCGCAAACGTAAAAGTCATATCAAAACAGACCGCGCGCTTTACGATGTCAGAATGTTTTTCGAATCGTAAACGCAATTCCACGTTCGATGTGGCTGTAAATCAATTTCCCGTAGTCGCAATAATTCCGGACGATCTTGTTGGCGATAGACGAGGAACTTGTCGATGAGAAACACCTCCCGTCTCGTTCCCTCTGTTCCCCTCCCCGCCCCATCCCGCTCGTCTCGTTTTACCTTGATTTTCCACTTGCTGTCGCCTTTCCGCCCGTCCGCCTTTCAACTCGAACCACCACCGAGGAGGACTTAAGCCCATTGATCACGCGCTCGATTACTCGGGACTAGAGCTTGCCAGACACTCTCGGGGACAGAGCCATTCCCTTGCATTTGTCAGCCCGCCGCTCGTCTCTCTTTCTTCTCGACGCTCTCCTCCTTTCGGCCGTCCTCAGCAACAGCCGGACCATTTCTCGGGAACACTCACGAATCAATCCCATCGAGCTCGAAACGTAGTTTCCGCGCTGCTTAATGGCAGCGTTCCTTATTATCAATTTTCCCTCGCCAAGGAAATTGCCAAGAGGCGCAAGATTTCTCTTCCCCGGCGTTGTCGATCGGTGTTATTGAGCTCGATTTTCCGTGAGAAATAGTAAAGTGGTTGCAGGAAGATATTAGTTTAATGGTATCTGCTTTAAATGGACTAATTTCACACCGATAAATTTATATTATTAATTATAGCAAACGAAAAATATAATGAGATAGGAATAATATGTCATATACTTTATTAATAATTAATTAAGTAATAAATTCTTTAATTATTTATCAATAATAATTATTCTGAGTTAATATAATGTATTTTGTAAATTAATAAAGTTCCATTTCTTTGTAATACGTTTCATTAAAATATTAGATAATGTGAAAAATAACTATCTTTGTTAAACAATAATTTGATACTGAAATATTTAATTTTTATTACTTATTAGCTTGTTTGCGTGTAAAAATATACTTGGATACTACTGCATGTAAAATGATATCTTTTAATGATAGTCATGTCCCGAGTCGAAATTTTGGTACTATTTTGACACGTTTAAGAATAATTTACACCTACTTAGCTGATCTATACACGTATGTATAGAATCTTTAATTCTAAAAATTTACTTTAGTTCCTACTTAAAAGAACCTACTTTAATGCTAAATTGGCAAAAGTAGCAATTTCCGACACTATCGGTTTTAAAGTAGGAGTAAATTTTGTAGGAGAATTGCATGACGACTAATGGCTGGCAAATTCTAATTAAAGAAATTCATTGCGAAAAATATTACCTCAGCCAGGGCATATATGCCTCGGTGGTCGAATTGGTTGAGACGCCCGCCTAGAGTGTAGGGAGGTCCAGGTTGAAACCCTGGCTGAGGTAATATTTTTCGCAATGAATTTCTTTAATTAGAATTTGTCATGCAATTCTTCTACATTGTTTAATCAATTACTGGCGTTAAATAATTCTTTACGTTAGTAAATTTTGTACTTGCAGTTCGACCTCTTTTACTGTCTTAGGTCCTGCTTGTATAATAGAATTAAAGGTTCAACATAGGGTCAAAATTTCGACTCGGGATATTAAAATAACATCAATTAAATTGTCTTAATAAATGTTTTAAGCTGTTTTGATATTTAGCGCCAAACTTACTTCTCAAACAAAAGAGACTTTTTCAAGCAAATATTCCACCAGAAAATATTGTTCGCGAAACTTGATGTATTTATTAGACGCGTATATGTTGCGGTTAGAAAGTCATTAAAGCCAACAAATGTATAGTTTGACGAGAAAGATGTAATGCGTGTTTATCAGGATGGAACGGGCGACGAGTGGCGGCATTTTTTAATTTTTTCCGAGCGCCACTGTCTCTTGCGTTCTTACGGATAAAGAGAATCCGAACGGCGACGGCGGCGAATTTAATCCTCTTCCGTTTAACGAACTGTTAATTAACACGTCGCGTTTACCACGCGCACTTTGATGACACAAAGAGCCCCGCCGACTCCATTTCCCCTTGTCTATTTATCGCTGAGTATTTATTACTGATAGCAGGACGCTCTCGTGCTCGTACGCGGTTTATTTAGCGCCGCGTAAAGCTGAATAACAATTGGTTCTACAGTCGTTAATTATAACAACTATATTAGGCTCGTATGTAACGTCGTTTCTCGGATCATTTAGCTTTTAATGTGCCGCATAATGTGGTGTATGTATTTAGCCTGGTGATTTGGTATACTTAACACAATTGTCAATTGTCTAACAGTTTTGTTTTTCATCTCATTTCAAGCAAGCTTCATTTGATACTTGGAAATTAAAATTTAGTTATTGGCGTATGATGCTAAAAGCTTCCTCACAGTTTCTCGCTAATAAAGAGCAATTGCGATGGCAAGAAATCACGGAAGGAAACTTCATCCCTTTTTCTACCGTATTAAAATGAACATTTTTTAAATAATTATATTTGTAAAAAGAGTTTTCACGTCTTTATAAAAATAGGAATCTACTCATCACGTACTTTACTGTAACAGTCTTTTTGTATCGCGAGGAAAAATTATAAAGGCTATTGAAAATTCCTCCGCCTTCCGGCTCTGCCCCGCGAAAATCAAAAGAGTGTTGTAATTCGACGTTCGCCGGGACCTTCGGGAAGTTTAACGTTCTCCGAGCGATTTATTACCGGCTCGAGATAGAAATTCCTCGCATGCTTAAGCAGGCTAATTGACAAAGTAAAGCATTAGTTTCTGATTACTTCGGGCGACGCTAAATTTTTGATTGATGTCTGCAAGTAGTCCCGGCACCCGCTCGGTTATTATCTGCATCACGTTTTACAAGCAAACTTGATCCGACGAAATTCCAACATTAATCAACGACTAAGTTCATGCATAATACCCTAATCTTTGACGGCAACGCGTAGGAGGAAAACTTCCGTTTCTATATTACAAATTAAAGAACGTTATTTTAAGTACGGGCGTACTAGCCAATGTATGACTTGAAAGTTACAATCATTTCTTGCGAATTAAACGGATGACCGTTTGCCTACTCTTCTCATTTACTTTTCATTGAAGATCTCATTAAAGCATCCGTTATATCCATTCGCTGTAATTTCAGTCCGATGCTAATTTGAGAAAATTTTAAATCTGATTGCCACCGGCTTCAAAATATTTGTTCTCATTTTACGGCTAATTCGAGACGCTCGCCCCACAATCTAATTTCGTACCATTGCTACCGCTTCTAAAATAGACGTTTAGCCGAAATAGTACACGATGGGAATTATTTACGCGATATTCAGCGCTATATCAGTAGGTGCAACTCTTGCTCCTGATTCAGTTTCGAATTCGACTTCACGGCGAAACGATATTATCCCGTTCGTCCGTGCCCCCGCTTTTCCGTTCCCTTCAAGAATTCCGTGAAGCGACTCCGTCTCTCCGTGAGATGAACTTCCTGGGAACAAGGGGAGGAGGGGGGGGGGTTTTAGGACGAGGGCGAAAGGCGGATGCAATGACAACGACAAGGCAGATCGAAATTCGCAACTTTTACATGTGTCCCCGATCGGATCGACTTTCGAATTTGTCGACAATATCTTCCTTCCGCCGCACCCTCTCCGTTCCCGCGGCACTCTCTCATTTTCCCAACTACGGAGTCCCGAGGCACTTGGAGGAAGGAATAAAAGTATTGCGAGAACGGGGGGAGAGGCAAGAAAAGAGAGGCTGCAAAGTCTATACAAGGTGGAAGTCCGTAACAACAATGTGTTAAGGAGAAGAAGGGGGCGCGAGTTCGGGGTCAACCTTGTGGAAAACGTCGAAGCAACGTCTCGAAATATTACGATTCCGGTCACACAGCTCGACTTCCTGCAGTACGCCGGGCGCGAGAGGGACGGGGGTTCGAGCAGAGGAGAGCAGTAGATAAAGCCGGAAGCGAGAGGACGTGCAAGTTTCCCCGGAGCAAGAAGTCGAAGCCGGAGTTTCGTGACTGACCTGGTCGCGTCTCAATACCCTATCCCCCTCCGTCCTCCTGCTCCGCTGCCGCTCTGTGACCGGCAAAAACCGCGGCGGTATCGTTCTGTAAAACACGCCGGTGCCGACTAACCCCGATTCACGTACCACAGTTCGTTAGATCGTCAAATCACACGACCTGATTTCGCTGTAAAAGCGCGATAGCGGCAGCCAGGCGCATCGCAGGCTCCCGCATTTTCCGGACTTTTATCTCTCCTTCCTGTTCCTTTTTTTTCCTCGTTTGTCTTTGCGAGGGACCGATGCGTAAATCAGTAAAAGATAATAATAGGGTTACCTACAAAAATGGGGATGAAACCTCGAGGTATAATATCAACACCCTGTCTCAAACGGGACGAAGATTAGAAAGGAAAGAAGAAGAAAGTTTTAAGTACATTTCTTTTATGTACCAAAAGTAGCATTTTTACAAATTGAGAAGTAAAATTATGAATTAAATAATTTTACTTCTACTTTCCTTTCTTTTTTCATATTTCTAAATTTACAATTGACTTTTAACTACGTTTTCATCATATCCGTGCATCATGTTTGTTTCCACACATTGTAATTACATCTTATGTTGTCATACTTCTAGTTTTTTAATATTTTTAATATCTGATTCGAATATCGATCCAATCGATGCGTTTATTTTATAGTAAAAGACGGATTTAGTGACGAGGGAAAATTTATATAGGCTGATCCATTCATATAATTCTATCTCGTATTCAAGATCGTCTTAAGTACAATCTCGAGACTCTGTACGGTCCTTTTATTGGTTGGATGAAGTCTCAGGGTCACCTATGACGAGACTTACGACGCTCTTGAATATCGGACTATGAATATACATATATACCGTCCATGCAACGTAATCAGTCTAATCTTTCCTGGCGCAGCCGGACATGCGTTGTAGATACGCAAAGCGTTGCGTGTCGTATCGTGAAATATCCCTTTGCAAAGGCGTGATTTTACGGAGGGGGTCTCACCGGGAAGTAGATAAATGCGCAAGTTTCCCGACGGAAAAACAAACTTCGTTGCGAGCTCGTCCGTCTGCAAGTTTTCCGCGTAACGCAAGGGGGGGGAAGGGAACGGAGAACCCGGTCGCTACTGCCCGATTGATTCTTCTTCTTTGTAGAAAAGTTTCGACTACGAAGCCGCTGGCTGCTCCTCCTCCGGGAGTTTTATTACGTCGGGGACACGCTTATCCCGACCGCAGATCCGCGCTAACATATCCCTGTCCATGGGTTTCCCCCCCCCCATTCCTCGTTCTCTCCCTCTCCCTCGTACGCCGTCGACCACCGATAGATTTAAGAGCAAGAAAAACTTGAAGAATCCTATGGGAAGAAGGGACCAACTGGAGAAACAAAAATTGTATCGGGGCGATGCGAATGTATGTGGTGAACCACACACGTAATTCCTTCGCATATGCGATGGTAAATAATTTCCGATGAAGTAAATGAAATGATAAGTATACTTATAATCATCCCTGCGTCTCGTGGATAGTAAATTGGGATAGGAAAAATTAAATAACAAATAAACTTTTATTCGAAAATTTTTATGTAATTTAAATTTAAAAGAATTAATATTAGAAATGATATGAACAGAGGGAGAACCTCCGAAATATTTAAGGAAAAAGTTTATAGAGAAAAGACCAAGTTTGGAACTGAAGTAAGAGCATTAGCTAAAATAAGATGCGAAAACACGGTGGAATAATAAGTATTTGGCTAGAGGAAAAGGATAGAGTATGTTTATTTGGTGGAAATGGCAGGGACAGAATAAAACACTTGGTGGTAGAATGTAGGGTAACAAAGGAATGGTTTAGAAAGTTAGGAAATAGTGAAGAGGAAAGGGGAAGAAAACCGCGGAGCGATGAATTAGATAAGGAGAAAGATGAAATTTTGAGGAAATTTCGGAAAGAAAAAAGAAACTGAAGGAGAAGAAAGGAGAGACGGTAAAAGGATAGGGAAACATTATAAAAATAGAGGAGATATTTAGGAAGTTAATAAATTATATATTAGAAATGACATAACGCATTATAAGTTTCTATTATCACAGTTAGCGCTAAATATAAGACAAAATCTCAAAGACTGCGAGACATTTGTCATCGAATTATATCGCTGGTTATCGCATTGATCGGAACATAGTTGAAGAACACTGGTTCGAAAACCGCATCACTCTCTTGTATCAAAAACGAGATTCAAAACGTTTGAAAAAACGTAATTATTCTTTAAAGCTTTTCCATCTAAATTAGCATTCCTACAATACATTTCATGCGCACCCTTGCTGAATTAGCACATGCCTAGCTTTTGCAATTTCATTGTTATTACCAAGCCATTTCGAAATCTCTCAAAATTCTCGCGCACGTGAGCTAGCTCTCACGTTTCTTCCTCCTCCACTCCGGTCGTTGCACTGGGTAAACCACGTTAGAAGGTTTAGCGTTAGAAAGAGGTACGAACAACACACACAAATCATACACAGAATATTGCCGCGACAGAGCCGCCGCGAGGAAGCTACTTGCGCGCGAGGGGCGCGCGTTTCGCGAGGGCAAAGCACAAAGAGAACGTTACTAGAAAGAAAGGACAAATAAATAAATAAATAAACCCTCTTTGCGCCGGATGCCGAAACTGGAGAGATGCCTCTCGGAGAGGCAGCAGCGGCAACCGAGAGGCTGCTTAGCCTGGAATTCCGCATTGATGGGTGAAATTCACTCGGCGCCACGCCGCGAGTAAGTATAATGGAAGTGAAGTCGCGGAAACACGCGCGGCCTACTGTCGCGCCGTGAATAGGAGCTTCGTTAGGCTTTGTCTGAAGCGAGTAGCTTCGCCAAGCTCCACCAGCGTTCACATCTCAACTTTAACCCTGTAACTTTCCCTCCGCATTTTCCACCCGTCTGTTCTCTACGCTCCTTCTCTACTCTCGGCTACCGTACTCGAGTTGGAAGCACTGTTTACGCGCCCTGCAGCAGGTACGGAATTCATAATGCGGTCAGAAAAAGATAGTAGTAATTCGATCAACGGAACGTTTCACAACACTTTAGATAGACTCAACTGGTCAATCCTAGTCGGATTAATGATGGAACCAGTTTCGGCAAATATTGTACCGTATTCGTGGTGTGTATAGAACTCATTATGGCCACGTGAACCGATAATGACGACGCCAAAGCCTATAGAGGGAACGCGATAAGTGCACGTACACTGGTACCATCAGCGCGACCTATTGTACAGTGCCGCGTCGGACTGTAACCGCACCTCTACTACTGCGACTGCGAAACGGTAATTGTTGCGGCGCTCCGAATGACCTGCATCGCTCTCCACTCTCGCTCTCCCTTTCTCCCGGTTACATTTGATAAGCCGTAATCATTCAAATCAATTGTGAAGTTGTCTTCTCGCCCGACTCATTGTCTTTAGCTCCCGTTCCATCTGTTTAACAGTCTTTTTAATCAATAGGATTCACGGTTTATCGGCGTTTTCTCGAGCGACTCCTCGACACGATTAAAATAGGAAATAATTGCAAATTAATAGTGAAATAATTGTAGCGAGCAGTAGTGAATAGCTTTGCAATAACAGTGGCGTTAAGAATTTAATTTTTTTTTCGGAATATTTTAATACCCCCGAGAGAATATAATTAATGTCCTCCTGTAAGTTGTGACGCGAAATAACTAACGCGTTTGCTAACATGCGTCACATATGTGACGTCCCGATTCTTATGAGAGATTCATACACGTGTAACACAACTTCACAACGTCGTACGTGTGTGCGTAAGTGAAAACGTGCGGAATACTGTGTGGCCCATTAAAACTAAAGTCTGGAGCGGTCGATTTTCCAATTACACGTTACGATAGCGAATGTGTTAAACGACGAACGTATCAGAAATTCTAATGCAATAAATGTGTTTTCCGGAAATAGCAGACAACATTAAATAAGAACGCGATAGAAGCTATTTGCAGATAATGAATACCCGCTCCTTTGTTCGTTCTTTAGACGAAAGGCTCAGGATGGATATCTCTTCTTACTCTCTCAATTATCCAGAATGATGCTCCGTCTTTAAAGCGCGACGGTTCGCTCGTCGCAGGACGAATTAAACCGCCATTAGCCTTAGGGAATTTCCGAGAACCGGAAATGTGGAAGTAGCGGGACGGGTAGTTATGAGTCAACGACTCTCTTCTTCTGCCAGCCGATAAGTTCACGATGAAGAACCTGGCCCGACGTTCGGGTTCAAGTTCGATAAACTTGAAGTGGTTATTTGGAATACGCCGATCGCATTACGAGGAAGACGGGAAATCCATCTAATTTAGTTTAATTAAATCTCATTTTACTGGAGAGGACTTAGATGCAATTAGATCTGGTTTAAGAGGGTTTTGATTACAATTAACTATTAGCGAAAATATGAAAAATATGTAGATGTGTAAAAATTTGAGACTTGTCAAACTTTCGTCTTTGCATTACTAGTTCATTTTATCTATTATATCATCGGTTGCAATTACTACGTAAATATTTAGTAGATTGAAAGAACCGTATGTATGGACAAAAAGAATAGTTGTACTCAATATAAAGCATATCATCAATTAGTAATTATATATCTTCCCGCGGCTTTGGATTAAAATTTTTTTAATTGGAATTAAGACCATCTATGTGTACATGTGTGTGAAAATGAGCGCCGAGCTTTCTATTTTAAGATACTTTTCTGAGCTTTATATTCATTCTCTTTAACGGTCTCTTTTTTTTCGTTCTACTTAAATTCAGTTTTCCAACTTCAACATGTCTCTTTCTCTCTCAGACCGGGTAGAGAAACAATAGAATCATTCTTACCGCAAAATTATTAATAATGTGGCGTATGAAATTTCGAACTCATTATAATGAATTATATTTTTCATTCTGTCACCTCCCACTTGCACACCTTTGATCTTTCGTGTCATTCAAATTCTTGCCTAATACCAAGCTCGTCATTTTCAAGAATTTCGCAATTCCCTGCAAAATACTTCCGACATCCTCCAGGCAGACACCGTCATCTTTGCGTCACGCTGCAGAAATCTTGCTCATCTCCATCATTCGCGAAAGTCGAAGTTAACTTCCGTCGACTTTCGTCGGGACAATGACGCGCGGGCTGCCGCCTGCGTCGTGAGTTGCGCTACTTACAATTTAAATGCAGTCGCGCCGCGCGCGTTTCGCATCTCGTAATTCACGTTTTAACATCGGCGAGATAGCGTTTAAGAGAGACTTCGCGCAACTTCCGGTCAGGTGAAGTCTCCCGCTTGGGACCCGCGAAGAAGGAAACTCCTGGAGGATGTGAGTCACGAGCGCGCCATTAAAAGGGCGCCGTAACTCTTCATCGCGCCGTCGCTGGATGCGAGGCAACGCGAGCTGATGCCCGAAAACTTTCTGAGTAACCCGCGTGCACCGTTTCCCCCGCGAACGTAAATCTGGGTCAAAGTAAACGACGATAATACGGACGTAGACACGATTTTGTGAAGACTACTCGTAAAACGCGAGGTCCTGTCGACTCCGCGTCTTTCTCTTAATTACGGGAAACCCGTTTGGAGGATATAAAACAGCTATTGAATTTCAAAGACCGACCATTGCCGTCTGCAGCCACTGTATACTCGACAGACATACGCGCGCACAATCCATGTTCGAAAAAGTACTAACCATAAGTCCAAGTATTTGAAAATGAGTCCAAGTAATTGAAAAGTAGTGTCGATTTTTAAAAGCTGTCTAATACCGTCTGCGGTAAATATACGCGTATGCAATAAAAAATTCATGTACGAGAGAGTTGCAAGTTGAAACGAGAGAATTGTAAGTTAACGATGACCTGCTCATTACTCATATTCATTACAAATATTCTGTATTCGAGTAAATAAATGGTATTATACTACGAGCAGATATTCTTGCGTTTCAAATTAATGATGCAATATCTCATATCCTGCATTAATTAATGCAAACAGGATAATGTAACAAGATTGGTTGCAAAAGGGAAGCCATTTAGGGAAGAGATATAGGTACTTTCTGCAAGAAAATAGAGAATGTATTTTGTTAACAGAACAACTAAAATTATTTTCCTCAATATTTTATTATCGCCAAATGCTGCTTTGTTTTCTAAGTTACCACGTGCGGCTATTTTAGATAAAAATTAATTGTATTATTATTCTCGATTGTTTAATTAACGCAAACACTATGCACAAAAGTGAGACATTTTATACTTTTACACCTTTACGTGTGCCTTTTCCCGTGACTACGTATTACTCTCAAAAAAACTTATTCCCTTTTCTCTTAAGGAAATATTTCCAGATTAAATTTCTCCTCTCCGGCATCGCTGCCACTGCCACTGCAGTCTTGTTTAAAGAACGGGAATTTAACGCGCGTGCAAACCGGAAGATGAATGCACGGGCGAGTTGCCGTTGAGTGACGGAACTCGGCGTAATTGGCTCGGGGGCGATAACTGACAACGGAATTCGCCGTAGCGGTTATCCCCGGCTCACGCCGAGCGATTACATTGCGCGAACGAATCGCCCGCCGACAGATACCGGAAACTTTCAATTCGGTCCCGACCGCGTCATCAGCCATGTAATCTCGTTAGTGTTGGTCAGGTTCTGTATTTACCTTGAGAATGGCGCAAATTCTCTCTCTCTCTCTCTCTCTCTCTCTCTCTCTCTCTCCCCCTCCCTCCTCTCTTCCTGCCTCTCTCTCTTTCGGCAGGACAACGAGATCAGTCTCTAGCTGCCGCAACTTCAGCGTTTGCGTCGCGTCAAGTCAGGTGCGTCAGTCAAGATTACACAGAGTGTGTGTAATCCGTTTTACAATGAATACCTGGCACGCTGTGGAATGGACAATGTCTACACGGCCGGGAGACTAAATAATATCTCGAGGTATAAAAGGATAATATGGCAAATTTCTCCAGTGAAAAAGCAAAAAATCAGGTAATTAATAAGGCGTTACCCTCAGAAGAATACTATAGGCAATTTTACAGTACACTTGCATAAACATTAAATATAAAGTACTAGGTTACGTGCATGATTAATCTAGAAATAATTTTATAAAGTAAAAAATAAATTTCTAATCGTAAAATGAGAGGAAGAGAGAAAAGCGTCGTGGCCAAAATATTCCTGAATTCTTTTCGCATATCCCCACGCCATGTGTTATACATTTATTATATATATTTTACTTGTAATACGCGATTACATAGGCTAAACCAGGGTATGACGGCCATACTTTTTTAGAATGCAAAAAACCTACTTTAATTTTTGTTATTTTTTTTTTAAGGCGTTTGACATACAGGTATTACTTCATTGAAGTACGCAATGCTACTCGGAGAGAATTTTCTCTTAAAATTTATCCTGAGAGCGTTTCGAAAGATTTTATGAGAGTTGTTTGAAATTTTACCGTACATTTTACTAGTAAGTATATTTACCAGTAAAATGTATGGTAAAATTTCAAAATACTCTCATAAAGTTCTTCAAAATGCCACGTTGTCCCGTGATTACACGATTTTCAGGGTAAGTTTTAAGAGAAAATTCTCTCCGTGTGTATCGATTACCTTAAAGAAAAAATACTTATACAGACTTTATATTATTAAAACATTACAACGTGGGCATTGGCCATCTTTTCAGACTTCTAAGAAAAAAAATGGTCCTATTATTATAGATACATAGAAGAAAAAAGAAAAACAATGAAAACAAAAATAAGAATTATAGCTGACAATTATATAATAGTTTACATATATTTTCATTGTGTCTAACGTTGATTACAACAGCTTAGCTCTAATTTATTCGATTTTATAGCAGTTTGTAGTAAACCACGTTCTATAAAAATTTGGCAGTGAGTCAAAAGTAAAAGCATGGTATAATATTCACAATATCGTTATTTAGAATCGTGTGCGCACACAAACTACGCCGAGTATTGATTATCCTTGAGAGCGACTAGAGAAGCGTACTATTTAGCGATAATTGAAGAAATGGTATCTTTTCCCTGTGACCATAATACCCCGATTTACCCCATTATGCAAATCCGTCCAGAAGGAGACAGGGAGAAAGATGAATTATCAACGAAGCTGCCCGTAACCGTATGCCGACGACAGTCCCCTCGGAACAACGGGAAAACGGAACCGTTGAGAATCACTCTAATCCTCGTAAAGGGATTCCCCACGTGCGTATATATCTCCGTCCTTTCACGTAATCTGAGCTTAACTAAACTCAGTCTTAAACTTGCCCGCGGTAATAGTCTTCGCTGTTAATCGAAGCTTCGCTCTCGGCGTCCCGCTCCCGGAAGTTGCTCTGGACGACGGCGTGCATACGGGGCGATTTTGTCGTCGTTACCACGTCGGACTTCGCCGTTGACCCCAAAGCACGACGCAAAGGCTCGATTAGGGCGTTATCCAGCGCGGCATGAATATCAAACTTCGACCGGGGATGCCGCGCGCCGTTCCGTTCCGTTCCGTTCCGTTTACGTAACTTAAACCGAGAACGCTCGCGCGCGCGGTTCTCACCTTCGACCCCGGCGTCTTCGATGGTAAACCGATACCATTTTCCTACGGTTACCGCGGCGAATAAACGAGTGCTTTCTCAGCGTATCGATAACGCATCGAGGCATATTTGGGGATAATTAACATTTCAAAATGAAAGACCTTTGGCGCACCCGAAGACGCGCAATTGTACTCGACAACAATTAAACGACACAATTGTATTCTTGAGTCAACGTCGCACTCTTCTCTCTAGCGTGGAATTATTCCAGAAAAGATGGAACGTGAGACTATAGCTCTTTCACCTGCTCCATAGATGATGTATTTACGTCTTACAATTAGCTTTATATGCATACCTCGCGGAGGGACGGCTTTAATCGCCCACGGCCATCACTGTCCCATCAACGCCGTCATCCCTTGTCTGGCCGCACAGGGCTCGACCTCCGGGCCGGTATGAATTCCACGCTCGCTCGTTTATTCGTATCGGTAAAACGAGGTTTGCGTGAAAATGGGCGCGGGCCGCGCGTAAGTTTGGCAGCTCATTTTATCCCGTCCGCAAACGTAACCCGTCGGCGCGATGCGCACGGACGAAGAGAGATGCTTCCCGGACGTTCCCGGACGGTTCGTACGGTGCAGCGCGGTATGAATACGTATAAGGCTGTACTAAAGTTGGCGCCGGGACGCCGTAATGCGTCATAACGGGGCCGGCACGCACACACGGGCTCGCTCATCCTAAACACGAGGAAATGCAGTGCCGCCGTAACTTCAACTCGCGTCGACCCATACATTCGCGTTGCATATAATTTACATAATGAGCATCCATCTGCCTGGAAACGTTTCCCTGAAAGAGGTCGGACGAAAGTTAAACGCGTCTGTGCCCTACGTCCGACGTAGTGCTCGATGTTGCTCGGGACCCGTGTCGTTTGTGCATACCGGATATCAGGGCTGTGGCGCGATATCGTTCGACGGATCGAATGAGTGCACGAAACACCTGCTCTCGGATCTTCTTCTTCTTCCTCGTGAAGGCTTCAAGCCTGTTTTATCCAGTTCGTTTTGGTACCTTGAGCACCTTGAGTTTTTTACTTCAGCTTCGGTAGGCTGCTACTAACCTTGCCGAAGAAAACCTGGAGGACTATACCATCGACATATAGTACTGGACGGAGCATGCGGCAAAATTTCTTTGATCTTTCGTTCCGGGACCTAGAGAGAGAAAAATAGTTGTGTGAGCACGGATCTCTCACTCTACTGTGTTTACCCGAGTCGAAATTTTGATACTATTTTGACACTTTTAAGGGTAATTTACACCTACTTAGCTGATCTATACACCTACACAGACCAGCAATAACCTACTTGGATGACATTATATTTTTACTCCCCCCTTGAATCTGTAATTCTAAAAATTTACTTTAGCTCCTGCTTAAAAGGACCTACTTTAATTGGCAAAAGTAAAAATTTCCAACACTATGGATTTTAAAGTAGGAGTAAATTTTGTACTTGCAGTTCGACCCCTTTCACTGTCTTGGGTCCTACTATATAAGAGAAGGGGAACACTACTGTGCTCGGAGCCGCTACTACCCACACTTCGCCTTGTCTCATTCTACGTTTGTGAACACGGTTTTGGTTTGATGCTCCGTCCAGTACTATATGTCGATGGGCTATACCTCTAAAGAGTACTCTGCGTGGTAGAACGTACTCTCGGTGGTTGCCACTTCCCTCCGAGCGATTCCGAAAAAACCAGCGATGTCCGTCGATTTGAACTCGAATCTTTTCGTTCAATTGTTTACTAAGCAGCGCACATTTCTCTGCGCCACGTTTGTCACTCTCGGATCTATTTTAAAAAATTCAGATTAAGAATTATCACACACATTGGGGGAACCCGTTGTTATTTAATACATGATATCGAACGGCCGTCGAGTCATTATCCGAGGATACCCTTCTCTTATATAGTAGGACCCAAGACAGTAAAAGGGGTCGAACTGCAAGTACAAAATTTACTTTAAACTCCTACTTTAAAATCCATAGTGTTGGAAATTTTTACTTTTGCCAATGACTGGTGATTTTATTACTGCGCCATTTTTGCGGAAATATAATTAAAAAATGTTCCATTTTGAAATTCTGCGGCAAATGTTAACGACAGAAAGTGCCGTTAACATTTCGCGCGGAATATCTGATATCGACACCGAGAAATTCGCCCACCCTTCTAATTGGACGCAACGCTAACAGCGTCCACACTCATGGGTACGTCGTGCATTTTGCGCGCTTATAATAGTATTGCAGAATTAACGGCGGATCGGAAGCGTCGTATCGGTTACTGGCACTTTGCGCTCGACAGGCAAACAAATCCGAGTTGCGACGAACAACGTCGCCGTACGCGTTACCTTCGTTTACACTGGCTTTCCAATCTGTCGAGCTGTTCGCAATTTTCCATCGAAGAGTTCGCGTATTCCGTTTACATTCGCGGGACGCGGGACAT
Source organism: Vollenhovia emeryi (assembly GCF_000949405.1). Classification (NCBI taxonomy): domain Eukaryota; kingdom Metazoa; phylum Arthropoda; class Insecta; order Hymenoptera; family Formicidae; genus Vollenhovia; species Vollenhovia emeryi. The sequence goes on from NW_011967199.1 coordinate 233,932, forward strand.
AAGCTCGTTTCCACCTAAAAGGACCCGGACCCTCTGGCGCACGATATGAATACGTATAAGGCAATATTAAGCTTGCCATAGGGCTATCCACCGCGATACATATATCCTTTCTGCCTCAACGAAGCGTACAAGTGGATAGGATATACGTATACATCGTACACGCAAGGCTGATCACATAAATCCTTTTCCCCTTGCTGCGTATTCTCTGTTCTTTCGCGTCCTTTTTTTTAACGAGTAAATAAGGAGGTTCAATATTTCATCTTGCGTCTAAGATACATTTTCGAGCTGGGCACTTTTAAAAATATATTTAGTGAAATACGGCGGCGAAAAAATTCCTTTGAACGTCTGAAGAATAAAGCTTGTTGAAATGTTTACTTCGTAAAGTTTTCAATATCAGAATTCTTCGAATTTCGAAGAGACGCAAAAGCGCTTTTTCATCGATGCTGAGAAATTTACGAAGAGGCACCTGCGCAAATTAATCCGGTGGAATGTTTAGTACGCTGTATTCCTGATATCTGTCATTATTTGTTCAATCGATACACCCTTGTCTCGCTTCTACATTTACGAAAAGAAGCGACCTGGGATATAGACTGTACTATATTTCGGTATTTGGCAAATACGCCAGATACTCGAGATATTACTTAGAAGAAGGGCTTCTTTTGTAAAAAAAAAATTATTACAATTTTTAACAACAAGATTAGAATTCTGTTAAATTCCAAATTAACTCAAGAGGATTATGTTGTTGCCATTTTACCTCTTCTAGAACTGGGTTCGTCTCTAACGTTCTTTTTCAACCACTAAACTGTCGTAAAAAAAGCTCCGACCCCTCCGTTCCGAAAGATTCGTTTTCTGAAATGGCGAAAGAGAGTCTGTCGTCAGAAAATAACGCGTTGGAGGTAAAACGTCCTGCGATATGCGCGCGCGTTGCACGAATACTTAAGCACACACGCGCGAAACGATGGGTTCATGCATATAAACGCCGGCGCGTACATTTGGCCGGTGCACAGCCGGGTTTTAGCATGCGGAGCAGACCGGCCTTTAATGCTGAAATATCGCTAGAACGTCGCAATGTTGCCCCGTCATCGTCGTCGTCTTGCCGCGCGATATTTCGGGACCCGAGTGCGCAAAACCCTTAACCGCACGCTCAAATCCACCCCTCTGCTGCCACGCTGCTTTATTGTATGCGTGTACATAAAGTCGCAGCTGTTATTGTTAAGTGACTAGTAGAAGAGTCGCAACGCTTTAACATCATGCGGCAGCTATTATTCTCTCCGAGAAGCGTTTACCGAATAATTAAACGACGAAGCCATTGGCGGCATTAAATGGGGATACATAGGTCACACATGGACGGAAGATTAGTAGTCCCGTCGACGTACCTTACGTGCCTAATCGATGTCCGCTCAAGCGGGAGCAAACATCTCGAGTTTGAGTGTTAGCCGAACGGCAAAACAACGAGTCGCCGAGGCGGAAAGCGGGCGGAAAGGAAGTTTCGAGGGCATCTGGAAGCTCCTAGTTAGTACTCGGAAAAACAAGCTGGCTGTCGTCAGGATAAGGGGATTAAGAGGGTTCTGAGCCGGCAGCTGGCAGCGAACGCTGGGGCCAATTCCTGGGGACGGGGTTGGTCCACAGTCGCAGCATTCAGACAGCACGTCGGCTTCGACGGGCCAAGAAAGAGAATCCGCCGCCGCTGTCGTGATTTATCGTCCGTTATTACCGGTATTTTGCGAATCACGTGCGCCTACGTGGATCGAGAGGGAAAAATGCGAAGCACGGCGAATTTTTTACGTATTATCTTTAATCGCTTTCGGGTGGCGCAGTAGAAATTTTCAAACAGGGAAGTTTTCTTCCAAGCCTATGTTCGCAGAGCGAATTGAACTTATTATTGTCGTTTGATAGAACGGGAGTATCTTTTGAACTGGTTTCTTAATTTAAACAGTCATCATTGGCTTCGGAACATTCGTCCAGAAGCATGGAGAAAGAGAAGCTTTCCAACCCTATAAAGAAACTCGAATCCGTAACTTGATTCGTGTATTCTTTATAACAGAATTCGACAGCGAAACCATAAATTTTCCGCGTCGGTCGAATACATCTTATAACTTCGATCGCCCGCGCCGTCATGCAACAGGGATCGAGGGGTGCGGAGGGACGAGTAGCGGAGCTTTCGGCTAAAGTCGAAGAAAGTCGTAAAGCGCTTAGAGGTAAAAATCTATCTTGCTGCGGGGTAAAGTCCGCGCGATAACTTTGGACGGAAAAATTTCTGCCGATCGCAGGGATGAAACCCCAAAGTTGTCGGACGATAAGTAGCGGCGGCCGAAGTTCGCTCGATTTCCTACAGTTTTCATTAGTGAGCGAATCGTATTTTACCTTCCGCCCCTCTTTGCCGCGTCTCTAGCCTCCTTTTTTCCTCTCATTAACGGCCCGTCTTGGGCTACTCTACAATTTCCTCGACTAGACAATAAGCACAGCTGCGAAAAGAGAAAGCGGTACGACGATGAGAGAAGAAGCATCGCTTCCCCCTTCCATTTGCCCCGGCTTTTCATAAAATCCAATTTAAAAACTACCCCCCCCCCCCCACCCGGTCGTTATTTGTTCTTTTTTTTAAGTAGTAAAGAGCCGACAGAACATCTTTCTTCAAGATTGCAGTTAATGCATAGTAAAAATGTGCAAAACGTAGGGAGCTACAAATACAATGTATTTTTTCCTTTTCTTTGTTTTAAACGCAACTTTTCGAAAACGAAGAGCAGATTATATATTTATTTAATTTTATTAAAATAACTATAATAATTACATAAAATTGAACTCTTTAGCATGTTATGCACCTGTCAATATAATCTAAAGTTATTTACAAAACATAAAAACGGAAATAGTTTCGTGCAGAAGACGAATATGTTACGTGATTTCTTTCATATAACTACAATGTCGTATTTTGTACATAATGGATTACATTATTTTGTCATTTTGGCACATATTTATTTTATTCGTCAACTCTCTGCATTTTTATGTCAACTCTTTTATCAGAGTTGCACGAAAAATATAATAATCTACGCCTACATATGTGGTATACAATATAACCTGTGTTCAATGTGTCGCGTAAACAATCCAATGCATCATTCATATATTTTGTCGGAAATATCGGAAATTTATGTTTTGTTTGCAATTTTATCCTTATTGCTATTATTTATTATTTAACACGCACAATTTTTGACGCGCCACGAAAAATTAACAGATAAAATCAGCGTTAACAATGATAGTTCTTTATTAGTATTATCTATCTTTTATATCTCGCTATGTAGTTAATTAATAAATTAATTATGGCTGCATCTAATTTAACCAAGTCTAAAACTATTTTTATATTTTTTTATAGAATTGTTTGCAAAAATGCAATTCAAAAAGACCAATTAATTAATGAGTTATTTCATAATAATTTATATTGCTTATATTGTCTACATGAAAAAGATTCGCGTAAACGTAATAATGTAAATATTACGTAAACAATCTATGAAAATGTAATCTTACAATTTACTGCACAACCCTGTCTCTTCGAATCGTATGCAGCAACGACGAGACCTCTCGTGTGAAATGTGATAATCCTGCATCGTTAGTTTCCATATCGTCGGTAATAACGTACTCGAGATCGAGAATATGTATGTCGATAAGGTTTTGGGAATTAATAAAACGCATAAAATAATAAATAACAAAACATATCTTCATATAGTTGCATACATATATTCTGCCAATTCAAATATACAGCTCGTTTTTTGTAGAAAAATATTATTTCATACATCCGTTATTTAAAAGAATATTTCTGTAATACACTGTAATTATACATCAGTTATCCAATATAATTAGTAAGAATAATAATTATTATTATTATTATATATGAGAACAAAATTATTAGATCTCTCAATATCAATCCTTCTCTGGCCAAATTATATAACAAATCAGTTAAACTGAAACTGTCTTTTACTAGTTTTTAGGACATGGTTCCACGTCATTCACTGACTTCCGATAGTTTTCCCAGAGTTTCGGATTGTTGAAACAGACTGTTCCACCGCCTCGTGTGTATTGGGTATCCTGGAAGATAATAAAAAATCAAATTGTGCTTATCTATCAAATGGGATCAGTGTTGAAAGCATAAAAGAAATGTTAAAAACTGTAAACTAAGTCTGTTATTTCAAAATCTATAGTCAATTTAATCCATTCATTTCTTCTTTTTCCAAACGCTTCATTCAATCAGTTTTTCTCAATTATTAATTTATATTAATATATTATTTTATCAACTTTAGTTTATAACTTTCTTTTTGCAAGAATTTCATGAGATGCACACTTACCGCCCGATTAATATCGCCAATGCAGACCCACGTTCGGTTACCTTTTTTACCGTCAACGGCAACTGCCCACTTGGAGTGATCGCGGCTGCTCGAAAAGTCGACGTCAACCACGTCCAAGTGAATGGACATGATGTTGTACACTCTACAAAAACGATGGAAATTTAATTAAATGAGATACGCGTTGAAAATTAAACGAGTAAAACGAAGATGTGATATTACTTCACTTGTGCGCAGTCCGTTGGTAATCTACCCCGTCCGTTCAACCACGTCTCAGCATATAAATCGGTTTTTAATGTCGGAGCAACGAACTCATCATACAAGTCTATAAATTGGCATGTTAAAAAATACAATAGTTATTTACAAGATTAAAAAATATTATATTCAAAATTATACTAATATTTGAAAAACGAGACGTACTCGTATTCTCCACTCGTAAATTCACATTATTGCTTTTTATTTCAAAGACTCGTGGCATTAGGTTTATAAAATATATATCTTGCTAAAGGTGTTCAAGATAAGATCTTTATTTAAAACTTACTATTTACTTGTAAATAAATAATATATTAAAGATAGGCAAAATGTCTCGAATCTCACTTTGGAACTATATCGCTCTGAATTATTTTGCGTAATATATCGATACACAAAAATTACCTTTCTGCCACTTGTCGCTCTTGGCAAAAGATACGAATTCGACACCGCCAGATGATTTTAACGGTGTCATGTTGTTGTAGGGCGCTTGTCTGATACGCTTTTGTTTAGCTGCTTCCGTCAGCACCGGAAACGCTGTGGCGAACGCGGGGATGTTTCTCCTATATATTATTATTTCATTGTACATGAACTGTTTACCGACCAGTTCGTATTGATCGCTATCCAGGGAGATGCATAGAAAACTCTGTCCGTAATTTACCCCATTTGACGGATAATCATATTCAGACCGATCCTGATTTCCCGGAATCGAATTGTCTTCCACGTGCCCCTGAGAATATTTTAGTTTAAAGTTTATCCGTTTAACGATATCTTTGAACGATACTAGTAACCGTCGTACACGGTACCTAGTATTATTTTCAATTATCACATTAATGATTGCAACAAAAATGTTAAAAAAAAAGGAGATTGATTTACAATTTTAACCAACTTAAGAAAGTCTCTGAAAAAAAACACTTTAAAAAACGACAATAATTTTTCTAACAGATGATCGTTATCTATAATAGTTCAGTTTTTTTTTTTATTGATAAAATTATCAATCGTCGAGTGTGTACGAAGAAAATATTGATAAAAAGAGAGTATCGATATTCGTTATTTTCGAAACGCTTTTATACGTACTCGTCTTGTTTCGTTACCACTGTTGGGTAGAGGTGGAAATTTCGGAACGCTGTGTATTAACCAGAAACCTTGCTGTTTGTTTACCACCATAGCGCCTTTCGAATGACCGTTTTTTCCACTGGTATCTCTGTTAGGTGGATCGTCGTTGTACAAGAACCAGAAAGTCTTCGATGCCTCTGACTAAACACGCACAATCATGTAAATAAATATTACGTACGCACTTAAAAAATTATGTAATTCAAAATTCGATAGCTACTCTGGAAAATTTACTCTTATAATTATTGTAGGTATTCTGGAAAATTAAAAGTTTTATTCTTATAACTTGCAAGGAGAAAAATTTTCCGAAATCTATGAATTGCAATAAGTTGCAAATTAAATTCAATAAAAAAATTACTTTACAATTAAGATCGATTTAGTAGAAAGAAAGTTATTTCGTTGTTTATTGCGCAACAATCAACTGGAAACTGACAATTGACGCCAGCGTAAAATAATTTATGCCCTTACGTCATTGTATAAAGGTGCCAAAGTATTTCCCGGTATAGAATTTTTCGCGCTGATTTGTTTCGTGGATAACTGCCAACCTTTATCGACAGTATTGCTGGTCATATATAAGTATCCTAATCCGCTTCTAATTATAGGATTGCTGCTCTCCGATACCTTCGGCAACTTGTAAAGTACATACCTGAAATTGCGTTGCAGTAATTATTGAGAAGTTGTCGCGACAGCGGAAGCGCAATATGGTTGCATGATAAATGCGACATCGTAACATTAATAGGACCGGCGATAGACAAGCGTTAATAAAATAATTATTTAACAGTCATTATAAATTTAAAAAATAACGGTTTTCACATTATTGCTAAAGTACATTTTGTTCTATATTACATCATTTTTTAGTAAATTTAAAGTGGGAATCAATACGAATGTAATCATTAAATAAATAATTATAGGTATCATTACAATTAACACGAATTGTATACATATAAAATGCTTCATTTTTTCTATTTTATTTGTAGATTTCAATTTTTTTTACAAATTGTAATAAATGTATGGCCTGAGATAATCAATCTTGTTTTTAAAAAACTACTAAATCTACAAAAGTTATCACAATTTGTCACAATGAAAACATAAGGATACATGATATGTTAAACGAACTCACCAATCGACGATTCGATTGTTCTCATCTTTGCACCGAGGATTTGCTGCATCACACGCGACTAACAAAATGCTTAAGCACAATAGTGAAAACATCATTAAACTGTGTTACTGAAACTCGACGAAAATCCGTAGCGACCGCAAGCACTCCGTATCACGATCTGCTCTGCTCTCTGAATTAACAGACATTTATGATATGACATTTATGATATACATAATGGCGTTAATCAAAATGCCTCGACAAACACATACTTCTACTGTCCTTGTATCTATCGTTATACTTGCCAATTACGTCACAAAGCAAAAGCGCCGACGAGCAGTTCGGTTTGCATTACTTTCGGCTCATTGAGGTGAACGTCGCACATTCCACTCGGAACACTTTCTGAAACACGTGCAAATTTATATGTAAATTTATAGCTTCAATAACATTGGCGTTTGCTGTGAGAGTAATGTCTCTTTTGTAATCGTTATCATTATCCATTCCACGTGTTTGCGTAGCTGTAAAAATATAGTCGCGTAAAAAATATAGAGTGCTTCGGATAATAAGCTGCTGTTTCCTGTCAAATCAATTTGTTCAAGTAATATGTATGAGTGTAAGGCCGATAAACGAGCAAAGGTGCATGTAAAGTAAACAATTTTTTATAAAATTTTTTTATAATAATTTTAATTAAAAATGGCACGCACGTTTCAACTGCAGAATCGTCCTCGGCCAATTCTAAATCATTAGGTAGATTGTAGAATCCGCAAAACCCTTGTCACATTATCTCATTGGACTATCACATTGGATCTCATTGTAATAGCGAGCTTTGTTCGAGATCTGGAAACGTTATACAGGGTGTCTTATTTTTAATGATCCACGCAAAGGTCTCCAAAAATATGAAAGATACGGAAAAACGTTTCAAACAAAAGTTGTTTGGTTCGAAGGGGGACATAAGGTGGTGCCACTGATAAGACCTTGGATAGTCATTTGAAGATTACGTGAAGATTATCTTCAATTTTTTTAATGGAACCCCCTATTGTTTATTATACTGTCTTATTCTACTAATTAATATGAACAACTTTTGTCTGAAACATTTCTTGATTTGCCTAATACTTTTTAAGATATTCAAGAGAAAATTTATAACTCTTTCAATGTTTAGCTTATGATATCTCGATAACTGTTTGTCGGAGGGAAAAGTAGTACGGGACTTTTTTACTTGATTTAGTCTCAGGAATATGCTGTTGCAATAGTGTTTCAATTATTGAAAATTTTTGTGCACGTAAATTTTATGTGTTACAATACACAAAAATTTTCAACCCCCTTATGTCCCCCTTTAAACCAAACAACTCTTGTTTGAAACATTTTTCCGTATCTTTCATATTTTTGGAGATATTTGCTTGGATCATTTAAAATGAGACACCCTGTATAATACTGACACTTTTAATCGTCTTTATCAACCAAGTCATATCTTTACACCTTTGACAGCTTCACTATATCACGTGCATAATACACTTGACTTAATTGATTCCCGCCTTTAAACGAACAATTCATTATGGAATTTTACACTGTGACTATTTCTACATGAAGATATGGCTCGCCTCACCTTTTTCATTTTTTATTTATTGTTAGATGTGCCCTCTTGTCATCCGTTTATATTTGTACATTTTCTATTCATTGATCTCTATCTTCTATTTCTCATATCATTTTAATTTATTAATTTATTAATTTAGACGGTTTTGAATGAGCTTTGTGGATTCTTAAATTTACTTATTGAATTGGCCGAGGATGGCTCTGTATAGGTAAAATGTGCATATTATTCTTAATTTAAATTATAATAAAATAATTTAATAAAAACATTTTTTACTTTACATCCACCCTTGTTCGTTCATTGGCCTTACGCCCGAGGCCGAGGGGGAAACCGCTGACCAAAATCTTATAAATCTCACACCAATGCCCAGTTGGCATTACCTTATCTTATTATCTTGTTTTATCTTATTTATCTTGTTTTATCTTTATAATGTCCCAGCAAAGCCTAATGCCCAAACTAATGCCCAAAAAATGCCTAGTAATGCCCAGTAATGCCGCAAATCTGTACACCACAATGCCCGCAGCGGTTTCCTCCTCGCTTACACTCATACATATCAATTGATTCGTACGAGCTTGAATGAGCCTCACTTTTATTCTTCAAGTAATTTGCCTGCAATAACAATAGCAAAGTTGCAAAAGAAACTGTGAAGAAATACTACATTTAGTTAAACGTGGATGGTCGATCGCTTCCCAAGAAAGTTGCGTTGATTATTAAATCGGCTTATTACATAATGTCCGTATAAAAAAATAATAATGTATCTTTTAGTCAGTTCATTAAATAATTATATATATATTTGATTATTTCCAAATTTCTATTGTATATAATAAATATTTTATAAAAAGTTTGAAAGATTGAAAATTTTGATGTGTAAAATGAAAAAGAAAACAATTTTTTATCAATATTTTTTGAGTAAATGGAAACAGATTCTTTATATTTACAAATACCCCCGTATAAAAATGTACTATATTTTCCAATTTATTTTTCACTATTTTTTTTTTAATTGAAATGTTGATACAGCTGAATTTTTCATAACGAAAATTCTATTCAATTTCAAGTTCTGTTTATAGAACGAATAAAATAAGATCCATTTATTCCTTGAGTCTTTAATATGTAAAAAATTTATGGTTAAATTAATTGTTCGATCATTTAATCAAACAAAATTTTTTAACAAGAATCCTCGACGCTCAGCACGTTCGAAATCGTATTGCCACTTTTCAACTAAAATGTTAAATCAACTTAAACGTTTTGAAATGAAACATACCACGGTAAAGCGGCAATTATTTAACGAGGACAAAGCGATACCGCCGCCTCCACACGTAGATAACGTCAGAGCGATGCTACGGCATCGCCCACGCACGCGATTTGCGCCTATGTTCACGCGATGACCTTTGATAGCGTAACAGCGCCGCGTGAGAATTGTTAAATATCGAAATGACAGACGCGTGAATCTAAGAAAACACATTTACCTACGGTCTTTTTCCTACGATCTGCCTCTTCGACTGATGATATCGACGCTGTTGCAGGGCAGACCATCGCACCTTCGCCATGCAACGCCGACGTGAATGCGACGAGAACTGACGAGACGTGGGGGGCTCCGTCAAGACTCCGAGAGACGCGAAGGCAGAAGAAAGGAAAAGAGTGACCGTAAAGGCCACTGCCTGGTGACGTCACACGGTCCCTTCTACGAACGCGATGCATTCAGACGACGCATTCCTGCAATAGAACACGAGATCTCTGTCGCGGGAATTGAGAATGTAATGCGCGCGATTGAAATAATTTAAGGATTGTGTATATAGAGCGTGTCAAGAGTCAGGCACCGCGTAACGTGTGCTTCGTTGTACAATACATGGAAACTTTTAACTACCAGAGGAAAGTCCCCTATTATGAGATAGGCTTCTAACATATGATAACTGGTTTTCAATATCAAATTCAATCGCAAACTTGTTTTTGCAACGATTACATTTAATCTAACAATGAATTTTTCACCAAACAGATTTCACTCCAAGAACAATAACCCGGTAAACGCCGAGCGTCAATTACATTGCGCTTATGTTACAATTTCTCACTCAACAATGTAAATGTAATGCAGCACGCGTGTTATATTTATGCTCGGTGTTTACTGGGAAAGAGTGAGAACAACCCAAGGAAAAATGAAAAGTCACGACGACGTCAATTTGATGTCGTATTGACCAAGATATGACATAAATCCGGTCAATATAGCATCGAATTGACATCGGCTTGACTTTACATTTTCCTTGGCAAGTGTCCGTAGGCAAATGGCACCGTTTTTTTTTCGCGTTCGATTGGGTGCTGAAGAGATATGAGGAAACCAGGAGGACGATCAAGAAGCTATCGATTTGCATTATGCATTTATTAAACACGTATTCCACAATGTTTTACTTGCATCTATCGTTGTACGAACACGCTTACTTTTAATGTAATCTAAAAGTTGCATTCTTTGAAGAATAACTTGAGCTCTGAATCATCTACGACTCGACGTTTTAGTAAGCAATAATAAGTGGAATGCGTCCCGCGCTTAATTGCTTTGAACTCGCTAGCGCGAACCCGCCAGATCGATCCAGGAGAAGTTCGAGTAATCGATTATGCAGCTACTTCAAGCGACTTCAGGTGGAAAGAAAATATATCTGTTTTATGATAATATTCAACCAAACTTCGATTAACTTATCGAATAACATCTGCATTATTTTGTTACAGGTAGAATCTTTTTTTGTTATTTAATATATAGAAGAAAGGGTTAGATTAGAAATAACAAATTATAGTTGGAAATTTTGTTTTAAACAATTCGGCTGAATTAAATTGATCGATTCGCTCCAAGATGTTTCCTAGGGGGTCCATTCTGTATCTTACACTATAGTGAAAATGCTAAGAGTGAATAGCTTTGTCTCTTTCTGACCGTTCCCTCAGAAAGAGACAAAGCCGCTCACTTTTAACATCGTCACTATAGTGTAAGATACAGAATTGACCCCCTTGTCGCTTGAAGTCTTTTTGAGACTCATCAGAAGGATACAATTATACGTTCAAAACACACCAAATAATAATACTGAGGAGATCCCAGAGAAATGTACAAATTACGGCATCCAAAATGAAGATTGTTGAAATTTTGGTAAAGCTATTTTACATCATATATATTTTCCTGCCGCCCGGTAATATTCCCGTCGAGCGAAAACCCGTCGGTCGTCCGACGGGACGGGGAAAGTTCCCGCATGCCGCGCGCCGAGACGAGACGGAGACATCCGGTGCACGCGCGAGGGCTCCCGTGCGCCTGCAGCCGGTCCTGCGGCCTGCGGGACATCCAGTGCACGGCGGACGGGCACTGGAGCGGCAGCGATATCCGTCGTCGTCGCGCTCGTCGCCCGTCAATTCGTGCGCGGCGGTGTGTGTGGCGGACGCGAGTACGCGGTGGCAACGCGGTGCGGAGGAGCGTCGCGAGTTCTGTCGCGGCGAGGATGAGCGAGAGACGCGCGGCGTGCAACACGAAGCTACGCGAGTGACTCTCCGTCGTGTAGCGTAGTGTCCCCGCTGCGCGAGTCCGCCTTTCCTCCGCGGTCTTCGCCACTCGTCCGTGTGGTCTCTCTTCTCTCTCTCTCTCTCTTTCTCATCCCCGGGAGAGGAGATGCCGCGATAAGGACGACGGCCACCGGTCGGTTCGCCGGAGCGAGTCCGCGAGCGCGTCGCTGGCCCCGGCTGCGCGATGACTTATGTCCCGGTGTCCCAGAGCGGCCCTTCCTCGGACCGAGAGACGCTCGGCTTGGAATTGTCGGTCAGTCCACTCGCGGAGATTGAGAGGCGATAAGAATCACGCGCGCGCGCGCGCGCCCGCGGTGCACGCGAATTAATTTCGCAAATTAATCTCTCTCCAGCAGCGACCTATTTTGTAGGAAGGTTCTTTTACTCGCGAGCGTTTCGTCGCGATGTAAAGTGCAACTTTTGTAACGAGGGTGAAAAACCTTGGGCGAAAAGTTATTCTACGGACGCTGTGAATGTTTATATTATTGTATTTGCATATTTTATCTAGCGTAGATATACTCAACGTCTTATTTGCTGTATCGAAGAGTCTGCGAAGTCTGTAAAAGAATATTTCATATCTTTTATTATTTCCTATTATGATATTCAATGTATCTCGCAGCGTGACCCTTGCGTTGGTATCTGTCTTGAATTTTATGAAGGAAGCTTTTTTTTCTTATCTTGTATCAATTTTCTTTATATACAATTTATACTTACCCATGATAATGTTGCGTTTAACAGGTAGCAGCTTGACGAATGGAATTCTGGGATCTGTCGCATGAAGTATCCGCAAAATCATAAATGTGCCTTGGACGTCCTAGCCATTGAACGAGACAGCATCAAAATGAACAGGGCGGAGAGCGAGGACGCCGGTAAAGGCTGGCACGAGTGCGCCAGCTGGCTAACCAGATGCGGCGCACTGCGAGCGGATCACAAGGCCAACTGGCCGCAGGCAACCGCGTTCGATCTGGCCTACACGTTGCGAGACGGTGTGTTGCTGTGCAATCTCCTGAACATTGTGGATCCTGGTTGCATAGACATGAAGGACGTGAATCAGAAGCCGCAGATGGCGCAGTTCCTGTGCCTGCGTAATATAAAAGTGTTCTTATCAGTATGCTCGAGCGTCTTCGGCCTCTCCGACTCGGAGCTCTTCGAGCCGTTCATGCTCTTCGACCTCTCCAACTTCCATCGCGTCCTTTGCACACTGTCGGCTTTGTCCAATTGTCCAAGACTGAGGCGAAAGGGTATACCGTGAGTAACCTGTCGATTTCTGTACTTCCTCGTCGCGATTAATAAGACGAATAAGAAATGTGTTTGATTTGTTGCGCAGTGGATTCTCCGTTGGTCGTGGAAGATCGCAGGAGGACATTTATAAGGATTTACAAAGTGCTGGAGCAGGGTAAGTGTCCATTGCCAAGATCATAGCTACAGTTCGGTAACTTACGCACACAATTTGGAAAAAGGCTAACCTTAATTTTAAAAAATCAAGATATGATGCTCTTTGATCTCGACATATTTATATAAATGTACAATTTATCGAATATTGAGGTGAAAAAGCATTGAATCTTGACTCTAAAGGATTAGGATTTGTCCTACTTAAAGTCAGACTGCCATTTTCTATCACGTTATACAAACACGTGTGTATCTTTTTAAATAACGATCAATGAAAGAAATAACTATTGTTCGGCCTTGAAGAACAACAGCAGATAATTTGACTCCTAATTTTTATATTAATTGGTTTAGCGCCACACATGGATTGGTGGCGTTTACCATAAAAACTAGGGCTTCGGATGTAGATGAGTCTCGAGTTTATCAGGAATTGCTCTGCTTCTCGAGCAATTCTCAACGTAACTGGCCTTCCGTGGAGAAGGTATACGTCATTTTACAGCTTAGCAATCTTAGAACATTTTGTTGAAAGAATACCAGCCATCATTGTATCCTTCTCTTGCAAACGCGATCCAAGCCTCTTCAATCTATGAATAGTAAACGATCGAGAGCGTGAAACGAAACGTTCTTGTATACACAAACAAGATGTTGTGCTGCGATTTACAACCTATTGCTTGAACAGTGTTATTCCACTCAAACTTGTCTCAGCTTCGTTTTCGTTTTAATTTTCAAGGCCAGTGTCCACGACGCTAGAACTTGGTCCAAATTCTAGTTCCGAGAAATGTGTAGCCAATCAACTTGCAGCTATTCCATAAAAGCTGCAAGTTGATCGGCTACACATTTCTCGAAGCTAGAACTAGGACCAAGTTCTAGCGTCGTGGGCACAGATCTTCACGGCGTCAAATCTTGGTCTCAACTTATACGACAAATTTATTATTCTAGAACACGTTAAGTATACGTTTATTCTAGGAAAGACTTTGTTTTAAAGAATATTGAAACTTTATTATGTGCATGGTACGGTTCTACATAAATAGATATATCCGTGTGGAAGAGGCTACGGGATTTTTGTGCTTCGTGAAGAGTACAGACTTTAATGCAATATTTTTCCCAAAAATGTGTGAAACTGACTCACGTACGCACAAATTATTGAAATTATGTATCATTCAGAGTTTCCAGTATCATTAAATTACATATATACTGTCTACATGATACAATGGTGGCACTGTTTCACTCTTCGTGCTGAAGATACATATTGATCGCAATTATCATCAATGGCAGGCCTTATTGTGCTATATTATAATTTAATTTTTGCCGAGAACTTAGCAATTCCCGTCAGTATGCATGTCATAGTGCATGGCCGTGTTTTTTTCGTGTTTTTATGCTAAAGCCGCGAAGACGAGGGTCGCCGCAGGAGGTTTAGGAGACGGGAGGGTGACGAGACTGGCGGCGGGAGGGATAACGAGGATCCGGTCGGCGAGGAGGACGGATACGGAGCTTTTTGCAGTCACGCGCAAAGCGAGGAGATCTACCAGGACCTCTGTAGTCTGCATTTACCGCCTCCTCCGTCAGTTGCGCAGGTCATCATTCTTTTGTCCTTATTTCTATTTCGTTCACACCTTTTATTACAATTGTACAAAATGTTCCTAAACCTCCTCGTTTCTTCAAAAAAAAAAAAAAGTTCAGGCAGAAGCAGCTATAGTCAGAGAGACCGTTTATGAAAATACAGAAAGATTGCATGAATGTGCTAAATGTTTAAATCTCATTGTCGAGAATATAGAAGAGTCGAGTGAATTATTTATTTATTATTAGCACATTTACGTACGATTAATTTTGTTATCCACCATGCGCTACGCTTTTACACCTTGCATACTACTTCTGTAATTCGCACGTAAACGCACCTCTTTATCGGGATAATCTTCGTGCGACAGAGTGGTGCCATTTCCGGAGGCGAGAAGAGAGATTACGTGATCCAGGAGCTGGTGGAGACCGAGCGAAATTACACAGAAGTCCTCAGTAGCCTGCTCAGACACTTCGCCCGACCGCTGTCGTCGTTACTCCGGTCCGATGACTCCGCCCACATCTTCTTCGGTATCAAGGAGCTCTCGGAAATCCACGTGGGCTTTCACAGTCAACTACGTAAGGCGCGAAACGGCGCCGCGCTCGCCCAGGTCTTCCTGGACTGGCGGGAGAAGTTCCTCATTTACGGCGATTACTGCGCAAACCTCACCGTAGCACAAAATACTCTGCAGGAAGCATGCGCGCGTAACGAAGTAGTCAATCAACAAGTTATTGTAAGTTTCACAGTGTAGGTCGTGAAACTCAATTGCCAAAGAAAAAGACTAAAAACGTTTTACATTCTTTTTTTACAAGGAAAAAGAAATCGATATCTCGCCGAGTTTACTTAAAATTGATATAATCTTTGCAAATTTATGTCCGTGTATGGAATCACTAATTCGTTAAAGAGAGTGATAGCTGTTTTAACATGGATATTTATTGCAGAGATGCCAACAAGAAGCTAACAATGGTAAATTTAAGCTGCGCGACATACTTTCTGTGCCGATGCAAAGGGTGCTCAAGTATCACTTGCTATTGGACAAGCTGGTGGAGGAGACTCCTCGCGAGTGGGTGGAGGACTGTCGTGCGTTGGCGAAAGCGAGGGAAGTGATGGTCGATGTTGCCCAGTATATAAACGAAGTAAAACGCGACTCCGACACGCTGGACATTATAAAGGATATCCAGGCATCGATAATCGACTGGGATGTGCCTGAGGATGCACAGCTGAAGGATTTCGGCCGATTACTTCGTGACGGCGAGCTCAAGGTTTGCCCAATATCTTCTCAGACGAAAACAGTTTCCAACAGAAACAAACGCAACGGGCTCTAAGTTAGCTTGGTACGATCGAATTCTGACTAATTCAACTCTTTTGCAGGTAAAAGCTCATGGCGACCAGAGGATAAAGGCCCGTTATGCATTCGTGTTCGAGCAAGTGGTACTGATTTGCAAAGCTGGTAGAGGAGATCAATATTGTTACCGGGAAACTCTACGATTAGACGACTACAGACTGGAGGACCACATAGGACGGCGAACTCTGGGCAGAGATTCGCGTTGGTCCTACCAGTGGTTACTTGTACATAAGCAGGCGTATACAGCGTACACTTTATACGCGAGAACGGAGGAACAGAAGCAGATGTGGATAAAGGCGTTACAGGATGCGATGGATAACGTTAATCCCGCAGCTTGTCGGAACACCAATCACAAATTCAAATTGACAACGTTCGACACTCCTAAGAGCTGTCAACGATGTGGAAAATTTCTTAAGGGCCGCATATTCCAGGTAAATTGTTAGCTTGCGAAATGTTTGCACCATCGGTCGCTTATAACTTTGGTCTTTCTCAGAGCATTGGGAAATCCAAATCACAAACTTTCGAGTATTCTAATCAAGTATCGTATTTTGTAGGGTTACAAATGCGAGATATGTCGCCTTGCCGTGCACAAACAGTGCATCGCGCACTCGGGTCGCTGTATGCCTACACCACCGTCGCCGACACCGCCGCCGCCGCTACCCTGCGAACGCGCGCTCACCGTGAAGCTGTGGTTCGTCGGAGAGATGGGCAGAGATGCAGCTTCCAACAAACTGGAATCACGCGAAGATGGCACCTACATGCTGCGCGTCCGTCCGGCTGGACAGCCGCGTCTCAAGCATGAAACAAATTACGCTCTTAGTATCAAGTAAGCTTGAACCCACGATTGTTTTAGGAAAATTCTTTTTATTTTTCCATTTTCAGATTATTTCGAAGAAAAAATATTTGAATCATTTATATCCCATTATTTCAATAGTTTCACCTTTTTAAATTGCATATCTGTATTTGAAATTAAATGTTTTTCTATATGTATGTACATTTTATGTATCGATTTGAATTTCCTTTCATTGGGTACTGATAAGACTAACATCTTTCAGGGTGGAAGGAGCGGTGAAACATATCCGAGTGTTCAAACGCGATGTGGACGGCGCAGATCTATACTATCTCAGCGAGTCCCGCTTTTTCAAGAGCGTCGTTGAGTTAGTCGAGTACTATGAACGGGCATCGCTTTCGGAGAATTTCGAGAATCTGGACCAGCGTCTATTATGGCCGTACCGGCGTGTCCTGGCCAAGGCGCTATTCGACTTTCGTGGCTGCGAACGCAATCAACTGAGCCTACGACGTGGCTGTCGAGTCGTGGTACTAAGCAAGGAGGGTGATGCCAAAGGATGGTGGAAGGGTAAAATAGGCGATCAAGTAGGATTCTTTCCAAAAGAATATGTGGAGGAGGAAGAGGACTATTAAAGACGAACCGTTATTATATATCGTTGCATATAATATATCGGATATTCTTTCCAAGTTTTCAGGTAGATGTCTTTTGATAATTGATTATTATACATTGCGACAAAATGATAAGATTCTTTTACGAAACTGCGTGCTTGTAAATATAAATTTTAAAGTTTTAAATGAATTTGGTGAAGATCTAAGATATTTCTATAGAAGATACGCATAATAATATTATTCGGGATTACTACACGCGAATACAATGTTTATAAATTTTACACTTATTGTTAGGAGGAAACATTTTAATCTTCTGTGTGATAACGTAAGATCTATTAACCTTACGGCATGAAGAAGGTTATAACTGAGGGTAAAATGTAAAACAA
Organism: Vollenhovia emeryi; assembly: GCF_000949405.1. Lineage (NCBI taxonomy): Eukaryota > Metazoa > Arthropoda > Insecta > Hymenoptera > Formicidae > Vollenhovia > Vollenhovia emeryi. The sequence continues at coordinate 251,904 of NW_011967199.1, forward strand.
ATAAGATTTTGCAATACACAAAATCGGGTATGATTCAAATAAATCATACTTTTAAAGATCTAATTTTTTTATGGAGTCGTAGCAAAGATAGAACCGACATCTTATACGCAACGACCTAATGTCTTTGTTGACCTCTCGATGGCCGATAAACTCCGTGTTAATCATCTTACGGTGCAATTACGATAATTCTATTGACGCATACCTCAGTAGGGGAGAATAATAAGACGAGTTTGTTCAGGAGGCATTTTTGCGTTGTATAAAAAATATAGGTAATTGTATATGCACGGTTTACGCGTTGCACGCGTAACTTTGATGCTACTGTTCTTTTGCGTTTGACAAGATACAAACGCGTCACATCGACGTATGCATGGCGCTACACTTAGACAACTTAGACGAATATTCTTAGCCACGTGTATAGAGATAAAGATAATTGCGTATATTTTTTACTGCGACGCGGCATTCCTGATTATCGTTAGGCGATAATATCATAAAGACTAAAGTTGTTTGCCTGAAAATGCGAATTTAGAAAAATTGTGTAGACACAAAATGTCCCTGAAAAAAATGGAAACTTGACTGTTTTCTTTGGGAGTTGAATTTTTCTTAAAGGAAATCAAAAGAACGGAAAGATCATACCAAAGAATTGAAACTAACGTTTTTATATACATATATGTAGTTCTCCACTTCAATTTTAACAAAAAGTGAATTTTTCGCCTAAAGTGTTACGGATTCCCTTTTTTCTATGGACATGCTATAGCTGCGTTCGGCATTGAAAATTTCAGGTGTCGGAGTGTTCTCTTGCATTAGAGTGAGCGAGAGAGGAGAATGAAATAAAATGAGAGGAAGGGCACTCCGACATCTTAGATTTGCAATACCGAACACAGCTTTTATATATATATGTGTGTGCTTTTTCTCTCTCTCTCTCTCTCTCTCTCTCTCTCTCTCTCTCTCTCTCTCTCTACCTCTACCTTTATTCCTGTCTCTTTCTATTTCTCTCTCTTTACATCTCTTAACCCCACCTCCGGTTGCGCGCCTTTATACTGGCGTTCCTTCGACCTCCCGTCTGCGGTTGCGCGCCTTCAGCGGCGTTCCTCCGGTCCTCTGCCTCCGGTTGCGCGCCTCCACGGCGTTCCTCCGATCTCCGCCTCCGGTTGCGCGCCTCCATCGGCGTTCTTCCGGTCCTCTGCCTCCGGTTGCGCGCCTCCATCGGCGTTCCTCCGACTTTCCGCCTCCGGTTGCGCGCCTCCATCGGCGTTCCTCCGATTTTCCGCCTCCGGTTGCGCGCCTCCATCGGCGTTCCTCCGGTTCTCCTCCATCGGTTGCGCGCCTCCATCGGCGTTCATCCGATTTTCCGCCTCTGGATGCGCGCCTTCATAACGGCGTTCCTCCGGCGGGAAATCACCACCTTACCTCGAACTGGCATTGAGCCGCCAGTCCTCACCGACCTCCTGCACGTCGTCGACACCAGTCACCTGGCCCGCAAAAGAAAGGGGGACCTTCTCTGTCTTAACCAACCTCAGTTCCCAGTCCTTTTAGGGGCAATTTCACAGAGTCCCCTCGAACTGACAGAAACTCGCTCTAAGATTCCCACATAGAAACAAAACTTCTAATGGACGTCCATTATACGTTTGTCATGGAGATTGACATCTTCCAGTAGACGTCTATTAGATGACCAATGAAGGACCATGAGAAATCCATAGTTCCGTATTGTGGACATCCATTGGACCTCCATTGGACATCTTTATAGATGTCCATTAGACGTTCCGTGGATCATTGACATACGGTGCGCGGAGTCTCAATGGACGCCCCAGCTAACAAGGTGGCGTCAAAATGACGTACATTTAATAAAGAAAAAAAATGAATGAACAAATTCCGGACTTTAAAGATTATAGAAATTAACATCATTTTCGCGGCTGGTTGTGAAGAACGGTAAGGTCGCGGTCACCCATCCAAGTTTTAACCACACCCAACGTTGCTTAACCTCGATGATCGGATGGGGTAGCGGTGATCCTTCGGCTCTGACAATTCTTCCTTGCAATTTGTGCAACATAATTATACACATACTTGTGTGTGTGTGTGTGTGTTTGTGTGTGTACATAACATGTTTTTATTAAATGTTAAAAATTATTTTTGAACGTAACCCACACAGCATACCTACTTTATTTGAGATATACTGAGAAATTCTAAATTGTCCCAGACTTGAATATATTTATTGTTTCCCCTTAGGGTTTACAAGGC
>NW_011967199.1:255365-273149 GCF_000949405.1 Vollenhovia emeryi
CTTGTCGCGACAACTTTCTTCTTTATGATCAAATTTCAGAGTCAATTGCCAGACATTAATTGTATGTACATAATCCTATCCGTACATACAATTAATAAAAGATATTTCTAGTTATATTTAAATCACAAACAAATCGTATACAGGGTGTTCGGTAATTGGAAGACAAAGAGAACAATTTCTCATTAAAATTGTCGAATCAGGAATAAGATCATTAAGTCTATTTGTATAAATTTTATTCGTTTCGCGTTATCATCTCAAAGAATTATCATTCGTTTTGTATACATTCGAGGTTGATTCTTGAGAACATCTCAAGTAACAATTCTTGAAAACATCTAATTTTATTGATGTTCAATTAATTGACTTTTATAATATATTTAGATAAAATATAATTCTATATGTATAGATTTCTATGATCTGATTGTTGCTTGGAGTAACAAATCCATGAGAGAAAAGCTGCCTAAGAATCTTAATTTGTTGTAAGCTCAATTAGTGCCAATCAAAACTGTCCAGACAGAGAGAATAGTGATATTTAGGTACTGACAAGTTAAAAAAGCCTAGGGGGGGGGGGGATACACAAAATCTTATTAACGGCTTGTAAAATTTGCTCGTATACACCGTTATTCCAAGCAACAAATCTGATCTTGAATGAAAAATTTACTCGAGAAAATTGAGAAATTATTCTCTTTTTTTATTAGTTATATTACTGGTTATCGAACAGCTATATATAGATACAAAAATAAATATATATGATAAATATACTGTAAGTACGAAAAATTACTTTTACTATTTTTTTAATTGTTAGACATATTTTTCTGAGTGTGCCAATAAGAAATTCTATCAATAAAGGGTCTTATCGAGATGTTATATAAATGCTTACACTACAGCGTTTCATCAGTATTGCTGTTTTATTAACAATTTATCCAAACATTTTAAATTATCTCAATAGTTTTAGGCTCCGATTGTTTGCGATACACAATAGTGGCAACTTTCTGTTCTATCCTCTTGCAGCCGGCCATGGAGTACAACTTGTGAGGCTCGGGGCCAAAGGTCAAGTGCGATAGCGCCTCCTCTATCATCTCCTCCTTAGGAGAGACCCCTCGCTCGTTGAAAGCCCTTACCAAGCATTTTCTAACATGCACCTCCTCGAGAGGCAGAAAAGGCACGTAATGATCGATCACACTGGTCTGTATAGTGTCGCTGTGATGGAAACCACCCTTCTCGGCGAACGCCCCTTCGGCTATCAACCTCTCGAAATCCTGCAGCTGTAGGTCGTCTCGCTTCATGCCCCTCTCCCACAGGTTCGTGAGATGCTGGACTATCTGGATGCTGCCGGTGTTGGAGAGAAATATAAAAATTGCTTTGTTCAGATACATGGATTCGCCGTTCTTGGTGGACTTGTGGTAACTGTTGTAACCGAGAAAGGGGACCAGTGTGTCCAGCAGGCCCTCCGGCATTTTGTCCACCTCGTCGAATACAAACATCGACCTCTCGCACGATTGCAGACTGTTGGAGATAATTTTGTACAAATCTTCCTGGAAAAAGAATTTGCCTGTTAATTTTTATTGTCTCTTAACATGTTACAATGAACTACTTGTATTCGGAACGTACCTGGTATTCATCCACTTTTCGTTGCAGAGGAAAGTCGTTGCGACCGTTGAAAAAGTGGAAATACTTGCTCTGGGCACCGTGTTTATAAAAAGTTTTGGCGATCATCTGTACCACGTAGTTTTTGCCAGTCCCTGGCGTGCCATGGAAACTCATAACCAGTGCCTTGGGCGAACTGTGACTTTCCAAGTGGCCCCGCAGCGCGCTTATGATAGTTTCGCGAGCGATTTGTTGACCATATAACTTGGCAGTAAGCATGTACTCCAGCCCTACAATTTCAATAACTTTTTAATATTTATATCTTGGTAAGAGTATAGAGAAATTGTGTCTTGTGCTAACTAACAAGTCACAGATCCGAGTTTAAATCCCACAGAATTCGTCAGGTTTTATTTGGTTGCCCACCTTTTAGGAGGAAATAGCGAGTCTAGGAGAGAGAAGAGCGATGGCAATTCATTTACTTAGGCCAATTTCCCTTACAACGCGCGAGGAAGAGAAAATGCACAAGAATATTCAAGTCCTACGAACGAGACGAGGCGGATATTCATATGCTCCAACGAAACAAAGTGTCACATTTTCAATTTCAAAGAAAGCGAGGCACACAACTTGGGGTGAAATCGACTCTTCCATTAATTCTCCAATTATTCGCAATTTCGTTTATCACTTTTCCGTCCAAATGGCACATGTCTTTTCGACATGATAAGAGTCGAAGTAAAAAAAAAAGTTTCTCTTGTTTCGTACTCACTGTCCAAGTCGGCCTGAATGTACTCGTCCGTGCAGCATTCCAGGTACACGCACTTGTACTTGTCGTACGCGTAATAACCTAAACTGCTCAACGCGCCGACCACACCGAGCGTTATCAGTTCGCATCGCGCGGACGCGAGGAATGTGAAAACGAGCAGAGGCACCAGGACGCGGCCGGTGAGATCCATGTTTGGCCAGCGGTTTTTTTTTCCTCTCTTTCCTCCCCTTCAACAGGTCAACATCGTTCACATGACGGGTCGTGCCCTTGCATTGTGTCACGAGCCGGCGCGGCTCCGTTCATCGCGTTTAATCGGATCGGACCCGTTTGAAAGACGTGCGCGCGGCCGCGTCGGTCGAGGAACCGCGGCGTGAAATCGGAATATCGCGGGGTATACGATTCGACGACGCGTCGCGAGTTTCGAATTAGGCGGCGACCCGAGAGTCCGAGACAATGCCCGGGCGAAGAAAACCGGTTTGCGGCGCGTCGTTTTGTTATCGCCGTCGCGTGCGATTACATTTGGGATCGTATCCCATGAAGCGACCGCGGGCTTCCCGAGAGAGCAACGAGATCGCTAATTGTCGTCGTTTCGACGTCGAAATCCCAGATAGCACACATAGTTCTATGAATATTCTGGAGTGCAAACATTGTTAATTTCAGAATATTCCAATCGAATATTCTGTAAATATTTTGTGCTACTAGGGATCTCAAGAGATATTTAAAGGCGTTTTCCAGCAAGGAAACAGTGTAACACAGTGAATCGTTTCATCCTTGTTTAACATTGGCAAACAACAAGGATGTAATGATTTACAGTGTTACACTGTGTCCTTGCTGGAAAACGCCCTAAGACGATCTTTAAATACAAGAATTGACCGTTGTTAAATAAGGTGCACAGAATGGAAACAGGACGCTTCTGTATAATTGCAAACTTAGATAATACTATTTATTCAGTGAATTACACAGTGTTTGCTGTTATCTAAATAAAATTATATATAAATTTTAGCGTTATCTTATCTTTATATAGATAATAAAAATAAGTATTATCTATATCTGTATCTTAGATGAAAGAAAGTGTTATTTTTACTAAGTTATCTAAGATAACGTACAGATAATTTGGTTTAGAGCCACATAAGGTTAGCCACATAAAAATACTTAACAGTTACACTATTTAAATATGGATGGCGTTGTAGACCATGCATTTATGTGTGTGTCATATAACTTAACCTGAATATATTCTATATCCCCTTTATAATTTAAATTTTTCTATAATTTTTTTATAACTTTTTCTACTGTTTACATGAAGTCTTAAAAATATTATCTGCAAATTATCTAGATGAATCGTCATATGATTTTATCTTTTATCTAGATATATTAAAAACGAAATCATCTTTATCTTATCTAAGATAAATTTATATATTTTTATCTTATCTTTATCTAGCTAATTTTAAAATCATCTATGCACAACACTGGAATTACAATACACAGATTACTTGACAGATAACGGGAGAAGCGGTAGCGGCAAAGTCTAGATAGAAAAAGGAAAAAAACAACAAAGCAGTACTAGCGACATCTATCGTTCCCAAAATACAGTTAACGCGGTTACCAACCGCTCTATGAATATAGTAGGAATTGCTATGTCTAACAACTGTTAACAAGCCTAAAACCTAATCTACAATGTGTTCTTTGCATCTAGAAACGTTTTCATCACATCTTTCAAATAAAAACGTTTAAAGGTTACGTAACCTATAACTTATTCGAGCGAATAGACTTTCTGTTAGGCTCCTAAACTTAATTTCGATGATACCATGCTGTTCCTTCACTTAATCTGAATAGCGGGACACTGTCGGTCTGTACGCAAAAGTCACATCATTTGTATATCACACACAAATGTTTTCACGAATTGACAATTCTAGGAGCAAAAGGTGCCAAAGGTGCAGAATCACCAATCATGGCGAACTGAAAAAAGAGATGCACCTAGTTGAAGATAGTGCAGAGTGCAGAAACGATGGAAGTACAGAACGCCATGTCACTGTGGATAACCAATCACCGCTAGAGATAGGAGTTAGCTACCCCCCCCACACCTAAAAACGGGTTTATGCTCCCTCCAGGTATTCCTTCCTCCCTGGCAAAATCGTACAGGTTTATTTTTCCGTTCGTCTTCCTACAGAAGTCGTATCCCAGAGCGACCGATGATAACACGGGATCACCGGCACCGATTAAAATCGCCCAGTGCATAGTGTGCGAAGTCCAGTCCGGCTCTTCCGTGATAAAGCAAGTCGAGTAATCGCTAGCCGTTGATATTCCGACGTGCACGTTTGTGACGAAGCGGGACAAAAAGCGCTGAGTCAATTGACGTAGGTTATTTACTGTAAGTTGAAGGACGGCGATTTCTCGGATTTCATCGGCAAGACGGAATTGGTGAATATTAATTGGCGAAGGCAAAAGAACCCGCTGAGACCGACGAAATGGCAACCAAGGACGACACCGCCGCCACTTCGACTGGCAAGCTCTTCACTCGGGAGGAAGTAACCAAGCACGTCGATACCTCCAAGGATGTATGGATCATCATTCACAATGACGTTTACAACGTTACCCCGTTTCTCAATGAGGTTACAGCTTTTTCCTGCCGCATAAACGACTTACTTACCAATTTGTATCTTTCAGTGGCATTCGATGAAAATCTAATTCCAAGGCTTTCTTATCCAAAATATGTATATTCGGTGAATTTACTGATTTCTCTTTCCTAATTAGAACTAATCTAACGCGTTGATTTTCTTCAACAGCATCCCGGCGGTGAGGAGGTACTCCTGGAGCAAGCTGGACGCGACGCTACGGAACCCTTCGAGGACATCGGCCATTCGACTGATGCAAGACAGATGATGACAAAATACAAAATTGGAGAGTTGGTAGAAGTGAGAGTTAATTTAATTTCAACCCAAGTCGCATCTTGCTTTCCTTTTATTACGGATTATCTGTGCGCATTTCAGGAAGAAAGGACGAAAGATGGCGGAAAGAGAACTACGAACTGGACTCGTGGAAACGAGGAGGATAGTTCTAGGTACGATCTCATCTTCACTTTCCTACCATGCTATTTTAAGAATTTTGTTCTCTCTCTCTCTCTCTCTCTCTCTCTCACTTTCACTTTAACATTTCAATATTTCAGAATAATCGTACTTTACTGTTCCAGAAAGCTTATTTTTTTGACAAAATTCCAGTTTCACAAACAGCCATTCCTAAACTTTCCACTAGCACGAGTAACTCTTCTCTCTTCTTAACTTTCTTTAATTTTCTCCTACAAAGACTGTATGAATATAAAGACTCGCTCAATGAAGGTGATGTCATAAATAATACTTTATCTGGTTATGCAACGTTATCTGATTCAGATATTTTTACACTTGTACCGTGCAGATGTGTAATGATCGTTGAAGCCGAGTATATTATCAGCAGGTTCACAGAGTCCTCAATTTGTGCGTTCATTATGTAACTCCAAGACAGAGGTTACTAATTCCATACTTTGAATGTAGTTTTAATAATGCTTTGTTTTGCGATTCTAATGTTCATTCATTATGTTAACTAGGATTCATTGCGATGCTAATGTTCATTTATTATGTTAATAGTTTGGTATTTGAAATTTTTATTTGTGACTAAAATAGATTTCTTTTTCAAGCACGATGTTATAATAAGACCCGACTTTATATAAGTACTTCAATAGTATACTAGCTTCTTCTTTTCTTTCAGTGCCTTTTTTTAAAATTACACTGAACTTATAAATGAAATACATCGGTTTTATCATCTGCATAAATAAGGTCAAACGTGAACGTGCGCATACCGTCCAAGGTATTCATAGTCCAATGTTATATTTAAGACCAACTTAAGTGTAGTCTTAATGTATGGTAAACTAATGACAGAACCGTTCTAAGCCTAATCTACAATTTGCTCTTTGCGTCTAGAAACATGATCTATTGCGTAGTCGATAAATACGTTTAAAAAATTTGTGCAAGTCGATAAATTGATAATGATGCAAACATTGCAGTTTGCGAAACGTCGGCATTGCAAACGGACGCGGCAACCATCCGGAAGCCATTACGACTGAAGAAGACAGCAGCCGCGAAAGCTTGAAAGCCAAGTCGATAGATTGTACATTTTACATTGCACAATCGTACTTTGTAACTTGACAAATTTTTTAAGCGTTTTGGTTTGAAAATGGTCCTAGACGCAAAGAGCGCATTGTAGACGAGGCTTTAGCATCTTGACACATTACTTAAGACTCGAGACAATCTTGAAATAAGAACGGACTACGAATACCGGCCTAAATTTATATTTATTGAAGACGGACAGAGTTTCTCTGTTTAAGAATTATTGTGTATAAATAGTCGCTGCTGCATCATGATGTGATTGGCAATTGCAGTTCTTGGTGGTCCTGGTTGATTCCAATCGCCCTCGGGGTACTCGCAACTATCGTCTATCGCAACTTTATCAGCGCACACTAAAGCATTCCGAGCCCTTTTTTTCATGTTATTTGTTAATTATTATTATATATATATGTATACATATGTATGGATTAATCAATTGTACATTTTTTCCGGATGTATGTCGCGCACTGTTGTTTTCTATGAACCAAATAATGCATTTTCTGGCCTAGGATCTAAAACCGAAACAGAAAGAGGGGTAAAGAGGGAAGTCGATGATGTATTATATAATGATATACAAGCAACACGCACATTTATATATTTATATGTATACATTTGTACACATGGTATATATATGCATATGTACATGTAGCGTTAGTACGCGACGTCGTTTTCCGAATAGACGCAAATAAACTACTTTAATTCCTTAGAAAGGAGGAGGCCCCCCGCGGAGCCGAGAAGTAACTCCCGTCCTTAGATCCTTAAACGCAAAAAAAAAGACGGCCGCGAGAATCGATCATCGATCAAATTGTACGAAACGCGATTGCGATTGCTCACGTTATTTGCACATCTTGCAGCAGACTAATCGGAAAGGCCGCGTCGATCGCATCGCTGTGGGAGAAAGCGAAAAGAGCCACCTGCATTACAAATAATATTTTATATAACGAGTACAATGAATTTATAATTGCGTTTACTTGCTTTTCCTACAAAAATTTATTTACCAATAAGCGCGCGACGCAAGATCTAAACAATGACGCGTGTAAGTTTTGTATAAAGTTTGAATTAATAAAACTAACATATGTAAATAAGGTGACGCTGTACAGAGTTTGGGAATATTCAACACTCGAATCGAGCCTGGATCGTTTCTGTATCTGTGATTAGATAATCGATCGCGTTATCCTCAAATGTATGCGCGATACAAACGAATGCGTTAATAGCGAATTCGACAGCTTGCACTAGCGTGCACGAAGGACCTGAGCAGAATGGCTGTCTTGTACTCTTGAGGTAGTTATTTTGTAAAATTATTTATGTGAGAATTGTTTCAAATTTTTACAGTTTATTCTTTACGTTAATACGTACAAAGTAAAACTAATTAAATTTAAATTGACTGTCTCAAAGTTCTAAAACAAAATGTTAAAGCTTGCTGTGTTACATGAAATATTATGTGTAAAACATAAGTACATAATTAACAATTTAACATCAATCGCATAAAAACGCAGTAACTTATAATATTATCAACAGTGGAGTTTTTTACCAACTTATCCAAAGGCGATGTCATGGCAGTACAATCAATTCTACACATGTATCAAACGTATTCATCGTTGGTAGACGAGAATATCCTAGGTATTATAAGTCATGTTTCGATAAAATGCTCTAAGACCTAATCCTGGCTGGGGTAATATTTTTCGCAATAAGAATTTTAATTGCCAGATACGGTCAACTAAAAATCACTGATGTTATTAATTTACTAATTATAGCTGGCGTCTTTAAGAATATTCTTACGAAAATGTTCTAAGGTCTCTCAATTTTCGTTGCCCATATCTAATAAATTATTGAATTTTGAACGTTGCCACCATATTCGCTGCCCAGTGAGAAATGATTCGTCGATCGGCGTCGAAATGATGTCGAATCGACGTCAATTCGACGGTGTCGATGTCGATTCGACGTCGATCGACGGAATCATTTCTCACTGGGTGTTAGTCTCTCGAAAGTTGGTTTAATGCGTCATCTACAATACGTGGAGTAAGCTTGGAGTAAAGAGTAAGAGAGAGCCCTAACTTCTAGCTTTTGGTGTGAGGAAGCTGAAATACGGGCATGGTTTTTAAAATATTTGCAACACTAATTGATGGCATTTTGATTCACCGAGAGTAAACCCGAGAGCTGAAGTAGGAGTAAGAAATAAAATGGATTTATTTCCTTACTCCTTACTCCAGCTTACTCCATGTGTTGTAGACCAGCCTTAAGACCAGTTTAAACGCAGTGTTACAGAGGTCGAGGGGATAGGCGATCCATTAAATATAAGAATTAACATCCACGCGTAATTTGTACGTTCGTAAATAAAAGATCTATCGCGAGGATCGCGCGCAAACGTTGGTCGCGAGACTGGTCGCGCGAAGGCGTTGAAGTTGAGCGCCGGCGTCCGGACGAGACGTCCTGCGTGCCGCCGCACGCAGGAGCCGCGTGATGAGCGCGGGATAACCAATGGATGCGCCGCGCCATTCCGGAGTAAGGATTCACGGTGGCGTCGCTCCGTCGCCGGTATCGAGCGAATTCTGCGACGCGCGCGTCTCGCCGCGCCGCGCCGCACCGCACCGCGCCGCGCCGGCTCGCCTCGCTTCGCCTCGCGCGTCTCTCTACTCCCTCGGCAGCGGTGGCTCCGGTAGACCTCGCCTCCGACGAACGCCCAGTAAAGCGCAAAAGCTCGGTGAGGGAGCATCGTGTAGCTGCACTCCGTCAGAGGCGTCGGCGAATACCAAGTCGATCAGAGAGAGAAGAGATTCCGGGAGCGAGGAGACCCGTCGCGAGCAAGCGAATTCGGCGATCCGGGCGTACGGCGTAGTCGCGAGCGCGAGAAGAGAGAGAGAGAGAGAGAGTGAGAGAAAGAGCGAGCTAACGGGAGAACGCGGCTCAGAGGAGGGTGCGAGCGCGCGCGCTGAAAAGGGCGGCAAGTGGAGGCAGCGCGGCGGCCGGTCCCGGAAGTGGAAGGGTAGAGGTCGACGGGGGACGGCGGAACAAGGGGCGCGAGAAGGGACGAGAGGACGACGGACAGCAGCTGCGTAAGGCGCGAACGGCGGTGGTTGCACTGAAAAGTAGCGGCGTGGTGTCATGAGAGGCGGTCTCGCGGTCCGCCCTTCTTATCGGTCCCTCCAAGAGTCATGCATGTCGCGCCCTTCAAACGAGGTAAGCGCGCAAATCGCCGCCGGGGCGACGGCCGCCTTCGCGCGGAGGCTCGCTTGATGACCGGGGGACGCCGGTCGCGTCGTACCGTTGCCGTAATCGGCCGGTTTAACCCTGCCCTGCAATTCCGACGGAGAGGGTCGTGCGCGCGCGCGCGCGCGGTTGGTTAACACGGGCGAGTCCTCCGTGGCAAGGACTCGCGAGACACCAAATCGGCGGATTTGAGGGGGTGAGGCCGCGCGACGCGATCGGACGTCTCTTGGCGTGGAGAGAGGCAAAACAAATGCCTAGGCCCCACCGGACTCGAGTTATTTATTCGGGCTTTTTACATGTTCATCCCGAGCGCGAACTCCCGGTAGATAGGACTTTGGGCGACCGAGCCGTTAGATTTCTTTCTTCGCACTTCGTCCTTTCCTCCGGGGGTGAGAGGCCGCGGCGCGACCGGACTTGTCTCGGCACAGAGAGAAGCGGGACAAATGCCTATGCCTCGCCGAACTCGAGTTATTTATTCGGGGTTTTTATATTTTAGCACAGCGTAGCGTTTATTGGCTCACACTGACCTTCCCTCATCGATTCTTTATCTTATTTTTTTCAGCCACTCTCGTTCTTATATATTTTCGTCCCGAGTGAGAATCCTCGGTAGAAAGGGCTCTCGAGACAAAATTGTCGGATAAGTTTCTTCGCCCTTTCCTCCGGGGGTGAGGCCGCGATGCGATCGGACTTCTCTTGGCATAGAGAGAAGCAGAACAAATGCTCGCCTCGCCGAACTTAAGTTATTTATTCAGGGCTTTTATATTTTCATCCCGGGCGAGAACCCTCGGCACGGAGAGACGGTCCCGCGCGAAAGCTTAAAATTAAACCAGTCGGTAATTCTCGCAAATTCCTGGAGATCGGATCATTCCGTCGCAAAATCGCGCGATTGATGATCCCGCGCCTCGCCGGTGTACACGCGATACGCCCCACGTTTGTTTGATTGCGACTGGCGCGCTTACTCGCGATCGTGTTAATTGTTCGGAGGAGAAGCAAGCCGCCAGGACGTTTAGTAGCGATACCATTTTTAACGCAGTTGAATAATGTTCGCGTCACGTCTCGAATATACGTGACATTTTAAAAAAAGACGCGAAGACTGAAACTCGATTACAAATTAATCGGTATTGATGAGAAAACGACTTTAGGTATTAATAGAAAGTGGATACTCTCTAAATGAAGCGTTGCTTAATTGCCATTTATCGTTTGCGCGATATCTGCTAATCTTGTGCTTGGAACTTCGCGGTCTGCCTCTCGATTTTGGGAGAAGACAATTTACATTAACAAAATTGCCAATCGAGTGCCGCGCGCATTTCGTGCATTGTTGTTGGAAATTATCCAATATCCCTCTCTTATAATGCAAATATTTGTTGTATCAACGGTATGTTATAATAAGCAAATTTATTAATTATTGCAAGTTTTTCGATCGACGGATTATCGTTTCAGGAGGTGGAGGGAAGAAGGCGCGATTAATCCTCATCCACGTCTCTTTCTCTCGGCGAGAAAATTAAGTAACGTCCACCAGCCAATTTGCCCGAGTCGTCGGACAATTTGCCTGAATACAGTTTCTATATATAAAAAGAAATCGAAGCGTCGGCAAAATACAATAAGCGAACAAAACAAAGAGAACAGCAGGCGTTGTGTTTAAAAACCGATAACAATCGCGCGACCGAGTCACCTCTTCCCTCAGCTAAAAATAATGCTGGACAACGAAAATACCCTTACAAGAATATTCTATTAGGTCTAGAATACCTTCGGAGAGTGTTATCTCGATGAAAACACCTCACACCGCACGTGATGTGCGTGTGCGTGCGCGCGCGTGTCTGAAGATTGTACTGTCTGGGATATGCACCGACGTCATTCTGCGAATATAATCTAGCCTGTTAGCACAATGGATGGGGGGGGGGGGGGAGAAAGAGGAAAGTGCGCTCGCATTCTTCAGAGAGGAGGGGGGGTGGGGTGGGGATATTTATCAGAAAGGAGGAAAAAATTCAATTAAAAAATAGCTCCATCAGGAGCATCTATGTCCTCTCGCCAGAGCATCTCGGGGAGCAAACGGCTGCTCTCGACCGCTGCTGACGTCGGTACCGATATCGATGACGTCCTGTGACTGCAGCCTAACGTTAAGAGGCATTAGGCGTGCATTAATTATGAAACATGAGGAGTAGTTGAAGGCCGGCGAGAAACACGTGGACGTCACGAAGACATTCCATTCAGGGTGTGATCGATGAAAAGCGATAGCGCCGCGCGTGAACGCACCCTCGCAAAAACGGGAAAATATTTACGAATCCAAGGCCCGGTTTCACCAACATCGCTTAACTCTAAGCTTAGTTCAGCTCTTTATTTGCCTCGTTCCAACTATTATTCTCGAAAGAGGCGAACATGAATTAAACTAATGCTCGTTCTACACCTAGAGATGATCCTGCTTGTGGCTCATCCGAGCGGACGGGTTTACGCGGGCATTTTAGTATGACTATCATACTAAGTATGGTTTTTGTATGATTTTACTATGACTTTTAACCGGCTTCTTATGTAGAAATGGCACCCGAGTCCATAAACGGTCTCAATACGACGATCTTTGTCTATTTACTCACTCGGATGAGCCACAAGTAGGATCATCCCTATTATAGGTGTAGAACGGGCATAAGATTAAAGTTAAGCGACGTTTGGTGAAACCGGGCCTAAGGCCTAAGGCGTCGCTTAACTTTAAGCTTAGCTTACTTCGTTCTTTGTCTCTTTCCAACTGTAAAGGGCCTGTGTCCACGACGCCGGAACTTGGTCCAAGTTCTAGCATCATGAATCAAACTAAGATTCAAGTTAAGCAACATTTGGTGAAACCGGGCCTGACGCACGGTCCTGCGAAAGATGATGGTGTTTGGCTGGTAGCAAGTCGGGATTCGGGGAGAACGTAAGTCCTTCTCTTGTGCCTTCAGTTATAATTGGGATAATGAATAATTTCGGGACACCCGGTGTGCCCGCGCGCAATTGAAGGCAACGAGTGTTTCGCGTCACGAATGCACTCGGATGGATATATTAACAAGCTACGAAAAACCTGTTGGTCGCGTCCTCGTGGTCGGGCGCGGTGTGCCAAGAAGACGCGTCCAGTGGTTACTCTCTCGCGATCGCTCAAGTCTCGAGATGTTTGCTAATTATAAACGTCTCGCCGTCGAGCCTCTTATTCCCTTTGTCAATGAAAAACGGGTTTCGCTAGGTGCGAAACTCGGTGAACTCGCGGCTGTCGATCACTTTCAGATGCGTGAGACACCGCGCCGTTGCGTAATCCCGCGCCTGAATTGCGCACGTACAATTGGTTGAGGACATAGTCGGGCAAAATGTAAGGCAAACCGGCAACAGCCGCGACAGCTCCAGTTATCAACGATAGTGGCAATTGGTAGTAAAAAAAGAGAACTGAACCTGAAATAATTTATTTATTGCGGCGTGTCGCCTATTAATATTAATCAACAAATGGACATTTGCACGATTATTTATTCGACGGATCAACGAAATTCTCTTTCCCCCTTCAATGGAAATTTGCACTTATTGATTAACAAAGCCCTCAAAGTTAATTGCGTGGTAAAATTAAATTTGTTCTTGATTTTGACATTATTCCTGCTTCAAACATTTCGTTCAATAAATTGTTAACGAAGGATTTTTTTTAAATTATAAAGGAAGTTTTAATTATCAGAGGAATTATTAGAGGAAAGTCCTCTATTATAGGGTAGGCTCTTAATATGAGATAACGGGTTTTCTGCTAAATTAATAGGCATCGTCTGTTAGTTCCACCATGAATTTATTGCCCTTGGAGTGAATTCTGTTTAGTGGAAAATTGATCGTTGCGAAAAAAGATATTTTCTTGAATTAGAACGTTAGAAACCTACTGTCTCGTAACAGAGGACTTCTCTCCATATGTATTTATAATCGTATATAATTAATTCCTTTAAAATAGTTGTTAATGATTGGCCGCATCTCGAAATACATTTTACGACCGACTGTCCGAAATGGGTGGCACTGTGTTTGCGTGCGAGCGACAGTACTCTCTATTCAACTCTTTCGCGACATCGTCTCGCGATGATAAACGACTCGATGTCACTCGAATGTCGTAGGTTGTCTTTCCCGCGATTTGTTGAAAATGACGCGAGATTTTCGATCGTCGCAAAAACCGCAGTATAAAAATAATCGAAACGACAAACTTTGGAATAGAAATTAATTAATTTTTCAGTAACGTTCGCGACTAGAAAGATAATAAAAATTTCATTAATCTCCGTTCGATGTAGCAATCGTAATATTATTACGAGGTTATTAATAATTTACAAGTTAAAAGGCAGCAATTACGCTTAAGTGGAAACAGCGCGTTATAGCCAGACGGGCCAGAATCAGACGCGATCGATTCTACGATAACTCGAGATCGGGCGCGAGCCTCCACTTTGAGAGTACCACCGGATGTATTCGATAACGATCTTCGCGTCGAGCATCGACCGCTTTCTCACGACTGTTGACGCATAATTGTTACAAATGCTTAACGCGTGATAAAGTTAAGCGTCCACTTGAATCGCCGAGGGCCGATAATTCGTGATTAATCGCCAATGAAGCGATCACGGTGCTATCGAGTTTCATCCATTCATACCTAGTGTGCCTGGCGAGCCTTTCATACACCCTTGAGAGTTCATCGATAAAATTACAATCCCGGACCTTATTTTACAAAATGTGTTTTAATAAACACTGCATAAAATAGAAATTCGCACGTGTGAAATAATGTGTGTCTCGCGAAGCTTCTTATTTGTCTCTTTGACAGACGCCCTGTGTATACAGGGTGTCCCAGGAGGAAAGGTCAATATTCTGGGAGGTGACAGTATCAGTCATTTTAAGCAAAAATGTTCATATAAATATATGTCCCATTCCCCAGTGTTTCCGAGCTGGAGCTATTTGAATGTCTCGTGTGTTTACTTTTTTTCTGTACTTCACCCTTCATCCAACCTCATAAACGTCTGCGAGAGTTTACTCATATACGTCCGTTGAATGTTGTTCTAATAATATTGTAGAAATATTAAAAATGCTTCGCATGTTCACGAATGTCGAATATGCAGATATGCTGCATGTTTACGGTTTCGGTGATGGTAGTTGCTGCTGTTGAAGAATACCGTGATCGACACTTTTCCTACACGCATAATTCCGAATCGTAAAGTGTTTTCCAAGGTTTTCAATACATTGCGTGAAAGTGGAGCGCTTCCCAGTGTTCATGTTTTATGAACGAGGACGTCAACAAAATGTGCTCTATCTCGGAAACAGTGGGGAATGGGACATATATTCATATGAACATTTTTGCTTAAAATGATCGATACTATCACCTCCCAGAATATTGACCTTTCCTCCTGGGACACCCTGTATAATTATAAATAGAATGATATATTAAATTTGTACCTTCCTTTCTCTTCTCCACTTTCTTTCTCACGTCACTCACTCTGTCTTTCGTGTGCATTGTTCTCTTTTAACTAGTGAAAACAGATAAACGGTTGACGGTAGAGACATCAATTTTATTAGAGTCGCTTCTCTGTAATAGGTTTCGCAAGTTTATTCTACTTTGGCGTAAAGACTTGTTTTATCCGCGTGACCTCTCGCACACCAGGAATAGACTTGCGATGCTCTCCTTTTTCTACGTCGACACGAGCGCTTTCCCGATAACGTTAATGCACTTTCCCGCCTACATTTCGTAATTTTCGCCACTAAATGTCCCAATCTCGATAGATTAACGCGAACGCTGCTCAACCGCTGGCGAACGACCCACGTGTTTTATCAACGCCGACAATGTTCGATCTCGTTTGCTCGGGGAGATAAAACGTTAAGGAAGTTTGATTTGACGCTAGAATGTGCCCTGGGATTATGTTAGATTTGAAATGGAAAACTATACGAGATTTCTCACATTCTACCTTAATGAGTAAAATTAAAAAGTAGAGTTGATTTCCTAAATATTTCTTACTGACAGATTAATATTTTATGTTTGCCTCGTGTCAACTCTAACGTCTGTTGAAGATAAATTTCGTTACCTACTGGAAATAAGATGTGATATTATTTATTTTATTAAAAATATATCAAATGATGTTTATATAAAAGACAAGTTACACAAAATATGCAACATTTTCTTTAGATGCTTGAAATTGTTGCGTAAAGATGATAATTTTTTAAGACAACGTATAAAAGACAATAAAAGATCTGCTAACTTGTACGAAACGAATGACCGGGTGTCAAAACGCAGTTATAAAATTTACACGCGAAAGATAAAAATTGATATGTTCTGCAAAGTACATATTGGCTAACGTAATGGTAGTTTAGCTCTTTAGCACGTCGTATAAAAAGGAGTTTCGCTTGCGACTGTATCCATTGTGGCCGAGCCTTACTTAGATCGCTTCTCCCAACGAGAAGTAGAGTGCTGTTGCACTATCGTGCGTTATTTTAGCGTGGATTCATTGATGAAAAGCGGTTCGTGTATGCAGAGAATGATTGGCTTAAACGAAACGTCGCGGCTCCTCTCGTTGCCGTTTTCCTCTTTCTCTTTTTCTCTCCCGTCTCTCATCGATTCGAGCTCGTTGAGGAGTCTGTCTATTTCTCGTGTCCGTCTATTTATGGCCACTTTAGCATGCCGCATGTTCGTTTGGAATCGTTAAAAATAATCTCGTGATCGCGCCCACGTGGGCGAGATTCGGCATGTATCGCCGAATTAAATTCGGCGAAGATAAGGAGAAAAGGGATACATAAGAAATATCTTTTCTACATACGTACTTATATGCGAAATGTCAGAGGAGTCATTGGTCCGCATCGTCGCGACGCTATTTAATGCCAGGTCACGTTAATCACGTGAATCTTATTCATGTGATTTGCC
The DNA here is from genome assembly GCF_000949405.1 of Vollenhovia emeryi. NCBI lineage: Eukaryota > Metazoa > Arthropoda > Insecta > Hymenoptera > Formicidae > Vollenhovia > Vollenhovia emeryi. The sequence goes on from NW_011967199.1 coordinate 271,918, forward strand.
AGATGAGAATCGTATCCAATTTAACGTTTAACTCTTAACGACGTGGTGCCTCTGTTATACGCCAACAAGGAAACTATTCCTATTATTCGGTGCAATATTCGTGTGAAGCAAGTTATAAAGTAATAAATTAGGCAAACTAATGTAACGTTGGGAGTTTTTGCTAAATAATCATTCTGTGAGAAAGTAACAAATTACTTATTTTATGTTATCTAAGTTTAAAAGATTAGTTAATTCATAAAGATAAATTGGCGTTATTATTTTTATATATTATATAAATTATAAATATATATTATATAAATTATATCTTTTATATATTATATATTATATAAATTATATCTTTTATAATTATTGAGATAACATAAAACAAAGAGTCCGGTAATGAAATCGTATTGAAAAATATATATGTATTAATCTACAAAATATTTGTCCGCAATGATCTTGTTGTCGGGCGCGTTACTTTGCTCGCTGTGTTAACACATTCGTAACGTAATGTCTACGTAATCTCGTAAGCGACAAAGGATCAAGCAAATCGATTTCACCTCATTCACGCTCAATGTTACTGACACAGGCAACGAAGCGTGGATATTTTTGAAACGAATCGCGTTTCGGTCGGACGGAAGGCATCGCGTGCTCCAGAATCTCTCTCTCTCTCTCTCTCTCTCTCTCTCTCTGTCTCTCTCTCCTTCCCCCCCTGGCGTTTCTCTGGTTACACGAGATGACGCAACTCCACATAGCCTCCTCCGCACTTGCTCTCATTGCTGATCATTGTGTATGTGAAGCTAGCGTCTCATCTCGTGGAAACTCATTAACTATTGAGAGTTCTGGCTTCTTTTAGAATAGTTCTAGAGTTCCTGATACATTAAACACATAGTTCTGGCCTTTAAAGCCAAAAAATCGATTAGTGCAAAGTGAGACGCCAACTTCACCCAGCGTCTCACTTTGTCCTCCGCCTATTTCCCGACGGCTATTTATCGGATTTCAAGCGCCCTAGAGTTCTACAATAGTTCTAGCAAGAGTTCTGGTGAAAAAACGTTGATTTTCAATTTTTAAATAATTTTTATCAGTCGAGAGATACATCTTAATACGGACGAACGTGAGACGCTGGTCAAAATCTCAGAGTTCTGGCTATTCTAAAACAGTTTTAGTGTAGTTCCGAACGTATTCTAATGTTTTCCAAAGAGTTCTATGCGCTGGCGTACGTGTATGATTTTTTAAAAAATTAAATTCGCCGA
>NW_011967199.1:274199-283894 GCF_000949405.1 Vollenhovia emeryi
ATCAACGTTTTTTCACCAGAACTCTTGCTAGAACTATTGTAGAACTCTAGGGCGCTTGAAATCCGATAAATAGCCGTCGGGAAATAGGCGGAGGACAAAGTGAGACGCTGGGTGAAGTTGGCGTCTCACTTTGCACTAATCGATTTTTTTATTTTAAAGGCCAGAACTATGTGTTTAATGTATCAGGAACTCTAGAACTATTATAAAAGAAGCCAGAACTCTCATTAGTTAATGAGTTTCCACGAAATGAGACGCTAGCTTCACATACACCTGATCATTGCATAAATCGCCCTAATAAGGGCTAAAGCGTGACAAAGTGATTCGATCAAATGCCACGTGTAACATATTTGAGAGTAGCAATTTTTGTAACGGATTAGGAATTAATGTTATACATAAAATATTTTCAATAAATTTCTAATGTACTATTTCTACAATAGAATTAATAAGCATTTTCACAGAATATTAATAATTTTGTGAATAAAGAAGGGCATTATTATATGAAGTAGCTTTAACTAATAAAGTAATATCATTAAATTCCACTTTACTCCGATTACATTTAGTATGACTAATATTCTGGTTCTTTGAGCTCTTGAACAATTATAATTTATTTTACGGCTGAGCGCAATATTAATACAATAATAATCTCTATGCAGAGACGTTTTTAAGTAAACTTCAACTTAGGTGAGATTTAAACAAATTTCAGAGCTTCAGTTAGTCACGTATAAAAATTGAAATTTAAAAGATTATGAAAATTGATGACTGTTCTCTTGACGCCTTTGCTAATGGAAAATTCATTCTGAGCTTCTCAAGGGACTGTGTTACGTATCCTGTCTCACCCGTTCTAGGGCGCCTCGTACATCAAAATCGTGATTTCTTAACGAGGAGTCCTGAGATAATTCCTCGAAGCTTTGACTTTTCGCGACACCCACGGTTTTGCGTCGCGCGACAAGAGATTGTCGAACGGGAAATTCTGAACCGTCGTACAGGGCGGATTATACGATCGTGCACACGTGTCGATCGATAGAACGCGAAACGAATAACGTGAAGGCGAACAATGCGACCAACGCTCGCGCCACGTTATTAAAGCAGCGCGTCGAATCGTGAAACGAAGGCGGCCCTGAGAAATTGCATTCCTAAATCGGTGTTTATGAAATATCAGCCCGAATGCCGAACGATACCCTGATACGCCTCTCGATAAAAGTTACCTACATTTCAGTTCGTCTACGTCCGGTCTTTTCCATTTGTACCCGATACAATTCTTTTCTATCGATAACGTCACAATTTCATATTTCCGCAGTTAACGTAATATACGTGCATTCCTGGAATGCATTCGACTACAAGTGCAATTTCATGAAATAACGATCCTACTCTCAAGAAGTTGAGATTTACATTCGGATTAATTACACGAGCGATAAGAGAGAAAGAAATATTTTTTTCTTTATATGCATATAAATTTATTGCACGCACACATATCGTATTAATATGAATATCTCCTAAAAAATATACTTTCTAATTATATTAGTCAGTTATAATTTAAAATATAATCTACAAAATTATACACGCACTTATAAAATTATGAAAAAAATATGTAATTATACGGTAAGGCTCGTTGGAAAGACTTACCTTATTATAACGCGTGACGTAATTTCAAACGTGATGTACATAATGTTACACGCATTAGCTGGCTATGTGTACCTGCAGATATTCGTACTCTACCGCGCTGAAATAACTTTGCGAATAGGTTTCAAGCAAGGTCTTTCTGAGAGACAATATTTGTATACGGCGAGACGCGTACTTACCTCTCGTCGGCATTGGCAGAATTAAGTCTTGCGGTGTTTAATATGTGACACGCGGCTAGCAACCATATTAACGAATAAATTATGATAATCATAATTTGACAGCAATCGCCTCGGGCAAATTTGCTTTTGGGACGAGAGTAATTTTCGATGCAAAGACGTTTCCGCCTCGAAGTCAAACCGATTGTTCTGCGAACGACAAGAAATTGGTTTTTCTTGTTTCAATAATCTTTAGTTTCTTTTTAAAAGAAAATTGGTTACAGTTTTTCACTTGATTGACGAAGTGAATCACGTCAAACAAATACGGTACTCGTAAATTTGCTTGTGCATAAAGGAAGATTTTTTACGAAAAATCGCATAGTGTAAAAATATACATTTATTTAATAATTTTTTTTAAATATAACAGGATTTTATTTCGGACTTTTCTTATTGGCACTAGGTCCTTTTGCAAATTTTATCTTGTGTCACGGTTTCGCCGACAAAATTGTGCGCAGTTTACACAAAGAATAACGTCATTTCAATCATTCTGACGTTTTTTGTTCGTCACTCCATCACAGTTGAATTATCCGGCAAAAAAAGTCGAATTGCAAAAAGCGACCCAAATAGAAAGTGGCCTCTAAAATCGCGCAATCTCACGCGTCAAGATGAAAAAGCTCGCCGAGAATTAAAACTGGAAATGACTTATTCCTGCTACGTACGAGGTGTCTCGGAAGTGTCCTCAATTTTCTGTCAGCCAGAAATAATAACTTGTTGAAAACTATCCGAAAAACTGCAGGATTACTTTTCATAATACACACATTTCTTACATTAATCCTCTTACTACGAGGATAACGCATAAATTTTTCCTTAATCCTGATAAAATTATATTCAAGAGTTTAAACTTACGTTTTCTAGTTTGTTGCAAAAAATATTCTGTGCAGCTTTTTACGATAAGAAAATTAATAGATTTGTCCACGTACAATGTATTCGAATACGCGTAAAATCCTGTTTTAAAATATTTTCTAATGATATTCTTACATTTATAATATTTTAATTTTTGCGAAGCGCAAAATATAAAATTCCTCTGCTGAGGAATAATGTTCTTGCCCTTGAGAGAGATTGATCCTGCGAGTTATTACTTTTTCCGTTGAATTCCGACTTCAGCGTAAGACACAAACGATAAGATGAACGCGATGACACGACACCGACAACGAGCTCGATAAAATTCTTACGATCGACACGACCTTGCCCGTGAAACGCAGTATAGTAATTCGCTTTCCGGCACCTCCGCGGATGCAGGGAAATGCTCGTTCGGACGAACGGACGTTCCGCACGCGTCTCGAATCAGACGCAATTGGATCATTGCGACACTTCGCGGTGAATGATTATTAATGCGATTTGACCTGCGACAGCGCGTTAATGTCGCAAAATGCGTATCGTTTTAATCCCCCAGTATCATATATCTCTGGAGATACACACACGGCCAAGTACGCGATAAAACACGACGCTATCCAGGTGAAAATCGATCCGGTCTCTAATCGAAACTGCCCGAAACAATGCAAATACGCGAGATCCATGAGTAAAAACGGGCAATAAGCTAATGCCGTAGTCAAGCAGATGCAAACAAGGAATTTTTTCAATCACTCAATCAATCCGTTGACCGGACGGCTTTACTAACAATAAACATGCGCTTCAGTTCGAAATTGGAAAGCTTCTCCACGGATACGAGGTCAATTGAATTTGAAAATTCGTAAATCAAACTACTGCACGAATGTGTATCTCTCCCCGGTTTTATTTGGCTCGACTTTATTCGCTAAAAAGGTCTCAATTTCGAACTAAAAATGCATATTTATCGCTAGTTGTAATGTCCGATCCTCGAACAGGTTTACACCGAGAAAAATTTCCATCGGATAAACCAATTAAATAGTGTTTCCGATGGTTAATTTTTCCGATTACGTTTCCCGATTAAATTGTGGATACATCCGATGAAATTTATCCAATGAAATGCCGCTATCGATGAAATTTGATCGAAAAAACCGATCATATTTTTCATCGGACATACAATTTAATCGGATATATCCGTTTGTTATTACGCAATTGGATTATCCGATTACATTTAATCGGACATTTTTCTCTGTGTAAAAATCAATCGGTCGATTGCTACTGAAAACAGTGACTATTCACTGATTGACTTTTAGAGAGCTAATATCCTTTTATTTATCCAGACATCTCCGAGTCGTTTGATTATCTTCTTAAATCTTTGTAAAAATTTTGGTTACGCTGAGAAAAATGTCCGATTAAATATAATCGGATAATCCAATTACATAATAACAAACGGATATATCCGATGAAAAATATGATCCGTCTTTCAATCAAATTTCATCGGTAACTGCATTTCATCGGATGTATCCATAATTTAATCGGAAAACGGAAACACTATTTAATAGGTTTATCCGATGAAAAATTTTTTCTCAGTGTATAAATTGATTTTAGCCGTATCCTTCAAGAATTTTGTTTAAAAGTCGATATAAAGATTCAACTGTAATTTGAAGTAGTCCGTCATAAAAATGAACATCGAATGTTCGAAGAGACGCAATTGCATGTTACTTGCCCTAAGAGACTTGTGCGTGATTTGTCTGTCTGAGCTTCTTCAATTTCCAAAATTATTTCTGCGTTCCTCGTCACTTTGAACCCAGCTACAACCTATCGGAATCAATCTCAATCCTTTTTGCTCGGCCGTCTTTCGCGACACCCCGTGTATGTCGGCGCGCCATGCATCAGACGACGACGATTATCAACGCTGACATGTATGGACGAAGTCTGCTGTCGTCGTTGTCGCGTTGACACTTCACAGAATTTTGTAATTTAACCCGAACCCAATTCGCCGCGCTGAGAGACGAAGGATCGAGGGGGAGTCACCGGTCTTCGCTTCGCGCTGTCGTCGTTCTTATCGTCTTCGTTTTCGTTGCCTTCATCGTCTTCGTCGTTTAGAATCATTAGAAGCGCGCGTTCCCTGGCGTCATCGGCAATTACATCGTTAAACGACACCCCGGAATATCGGTCGCGATCGGTTTTAAATGAGACCGGACTACGAGGCTGTGTCATGCAAAAGGAATCGCGGCGCAATTTCCATTTTCTCGCTGGCGATGAGTCTCACACTACACAATCAATTGTGAGATTTATCAAAGTCGCAAATTGCCTCGCTGATTGGAAGTTAATCGGTTTAACGGAGAACGGAGAGCGTGCTATTCTTTTGCACATCTGCGTTTAAAGGATATCGCGCTTTTTTTTAAGGGGGCATAGGACTCTTTCGGCTGTAAAATGTATGTCTTTTTCATGATTATTTTTGGGAAAGATATATAAGCTATAAAAATCGGGTTTTTTAATAAATAAATATACATCTTTTTGACTATTATTTACAATTGTATATTTTAAAATTTATTGAAAAATACTCTGTCAACCGTCTTTCGCTTTAGACCTTGCACGGCATGCAGCGTTTTGCGGTACCAGAGATATCTCCGAGTTGGATTATCTGAAACAAAAAATTCAAGAAAGACCTTAAAGGATACTAAAAATTGTAATCGCTATCGGATGGAATTTTAAAATTTTTTATTTTTAACAAAATGGCGGACTTTTAAACGTAAAACATCGATTTTCGGCAACATTTCTTACTTTCTTTCTAGGAAAAAAAATATAAAAAATCAAAGAATCGAAAAAAGCATCCGATAGGGACTAGAGAATTTTATAAGCTTTCATTTTTAAAAAACCAAGTAAATCGGTTGATCCGTCCTTGAGTTATCCATACTAGGCACCGATTTGAAAGTGCAGTTTCGAGAAAATCGCGTTTAAAGTTTTGCAACAAGGCTACAGACAGCTGTGCACAAAGCCGTTTAAAGTGCTGTAACTTCCAAACTATTTCGAATTTCAAAAAACGGCTTTGGGGTAACATTCTTAAGACATTAAGCATTCAAAATATGGAAAAAAAATTGCCGATTTTTTGAAGCCAAAAGAGTCCTATGCCCCCTTAACCTCAAAACAAAGATGCTTTTTTCTACACTTTTCTCGTTAATTAATAAAAGCAGCTATTTAAGAACATATAATCAGTAATGCAGAGAATACATATTTTTTAAGTTATTTAATTTGTAAAAGTAATTTCATTTGAACGCGAATGTGAAATGATCTCTCGCTACATCAATTTTATCGTCACGTCCCGGCCACTCATTGTACTTAATATTTATGTGTTTGCGCCGTTGTACATCGCTCCTTCATTTTGCATACAAAAACATCACGAGTTGGCAGTTGCTACAATAGTATTAGCGAAGTTTCGACGAGTGGTGCAACGACGTGGATGAGTTATGAGACGATGCGACAAGTAAATCAGAGTTAAGTTCGATGCCAACTAAAAAATACATTTTGCGGAAGGTGCGAGGCAACGTCGGCCGAAAGGGATAATTTACAATCATAACAATGCATTGTAAAATCGAAATCGGTGACGCAACAGTCTCAGCGCGATAACTTTGCAATGCACGTTGCGCGCAACGCTTTCTCGCGCGCAAATGCATTTGCAAAGGAAACGAGAGTCACCGTGGATAATTAATCTCGGGAGGGGAATTGGATATTTAGATATATCTATTCAAAATTATTTGTTATTAAACTAAAGCAACCATGTCTGACTCATTCGCAGTGATACTACTTGACTCCTCCCTTGTACACTGAGAAACATTTTCATCGGATAAACCAATTAAATCGTGTTTCCGATGGTTGATTTTTCCGATTACGTTTCCCGATTAAATTGTGGATACACCCGATGAAGTTTATTCGATAAAATGCAGTTACCGATGAAATTTGATCGAAAACCCGATCACACGTTTCACCGGATATACAATTTAATCGGATATATCAGTTTGTTATTATGTAATTGGATTATCCGATTATATTTAATTGGATATTTGTCTCAGTGTACGTTACATGACTGAAGGGAGTGGCGTTCCAATTTCTAGTGTGTCTAAAAAAATTCTTTCCTCCCCAAAAAACTGCTCTAAGCCAATTAACTAGCTTATCAGGAAATAAGCATTCACGCGTGCACGCAAATCGTAGCGCGTAACTTATAATTATTCTCTCAACGTGTGGATCCAATTTTAATATATGCAATATCCTAGGACCTCCTACGTTGATTTTAATCAGTTTCAACAGGATAAAACTTAATTAAATATTAATTAGAGTGACAATGTGCGAGCATCCATCCCGCTTTCGCCGCAAGTAACTACACGGAGAGAATTTTTTCAATTTATCCTGAATATCGTATAATCGTGGGACAATACGGTATTTCGAAGAATTTTATGAGGGTTTTTGAAATTTTACAATACATTTTACTAGTAAAGTACAAATTGTCCCGCGATCACATCATGATTTTCAGGATAAATTTTCAGAGAAAATTCTCTCCGTGTACAAAATTAAATAATAGAGAATTAATGACATCACCGATATTGAAAACCTGCATCCTCTCTGACTTTATACTTTTTATTATTTTTCGATTTTTATTTCCCGGGCCAGTTAATCAATAATCTATTATTGCATAAGAAACAAAGTAGAAGTTCAAGCAATTCATTCATGTATAAAAGTCACTTCGCGACTTGGCTCGACGTGTGTTTGCATAGCGATCATTTCTCCCGGTCAGATCTATTGTTTTTCTCGATCCCGACCTTGTTCCGTTAAATCGACCTCGAAAACGCCGTTGTTTCTTTGCCAGCGGATCTGTACTTAGTTGATTCTTAAAAGTTACGTTTCCTTTTCCAATCATCCTTTTAGACGTATTACTTGCCAGTTCGACAGTCACTCGCTGAGAATTCGACGAATCTTAATCAGCTCTGCGACGCTCATTAACAATGACAATCTAATTAAGCCTAATGGATGCTTAATCGATTAACTGCTTAACGAATGCCACAGTAATTGAAATTATTGAAATTCGCACTTATCATCTGCTCCGCAAATAATCGATCTAAAAAAATTTTAGGTCTTCGCGCAAGGATTAATTATAGCTAATGAATTAAGTATATCGTCCGTAAAACTGCATTAAAAATGATACACGATCCATTAAGATAATCTTATCCGTTCGTAATCTGTTCTCTCTGATGCAGTAGAAACTATTGCTGGTAATTTAATGCACGAGATATTTTTGCCCACCTATAGATCGACGTTACACGCTATAGCTAATACAATTACGTATTTATAATTATTTTTCATTTTGTTTGGCGATAAAGTAGATTACTCTTGTCACCATATATTATTATTAAACCTGAGAGATTGAGATTGATCTTTGCTGTCCTTTTCGCACGATTACTCTTTGAGTTAACGTAAAGTATAGCGGAGACCCTCTTTTAGGACATTGTACCTGTTCCGAATATCTATGTTTATGTTTGTCTGTCGGCACGTAATAGAAAGGACGATGCCATTATATTCGATTCATTTTTTAAATGCCACTAATTCACGAAGATCGATAAATGTCATCGCTCGGCATTTTAGAAGACCTGCTGCACACGAAAGCGTTTAATCCTTTCAAGACAGCTCCTGTGTAAAGCTTTAAACGTTCATATTTAATTTAGCTTACAAGTTTCGCTCTCTCCCCTTTCTCATAAATTTATAAATTACACATTTTGTAATATAGCCTTTACTTAAATTTATAACTGTAATCTTCTTACAAATTCTCATAAGGGCCGTCTACATTGGAAGTAAGCAATAAGAAGTGTGAGAAAACCATTTTCAGTGTAAAAGCTAAAGTACAGGCATCATTTTTTTTAAATATTTGTAGCACTGGTCGAACTGCGTTCTAATTAGCCGAGAGTAAGCGTCAGAGCTGAAGTAGGAGTAAGAAATGGAAATAATTCATTTCTTTATTCCTATACTCTTGCTTCTTACGCCAGGCTCGCTTCATCTATTGTAGATCCTTTACGCATTTGCTTGACGACTTTCAACAGGGATAACAAATTTTTATTTAAATTCGTGAGGGAATTTTTAACTCACGAGAGACTCTGCATTCGATACTTAACTGCTAGGACAAGCCAGTGCACGATATACAATGAGATGAAATGGAAGAGCTCTCCAGCGCAAAATTTCGGCAAATATGAGGTCGACATCGGCGACTGTGACGAATCTGCGTGTAATTTCCTGCGGGACCGGTCCATGTGGTCAATTACGATAAGCGCGCTTTAATAGCGCGGTAAGCAACGTTACATCTACAATTATCGATTTTACCGCCAACGATTACGTTTCGCGATATCGTGCAATCATTTCCGCAGCTTCGAGTACGGGCGCGCGCGGGCGCGCGCGCGTGTAAAATCGTAAACAATAGAAATATTGTTTTGCTGGCATAAGTGACCGCCTCTCGTCACTGTTGGACTTCCACGGTTTTTGGCTATACGACCGAAACGCGCAGCTGTCATACGGGATAATCGAGTCAACGAGAGGAGCGAGAGACGATTCTCGGGAGTGACCAAACTGGTGTGTATCGCCGCTCAGAAATACACGCGCGGGGTCAAAGTAGAGATTTTACGATCCACGGCAGTGACTCTCTTCAACAACCGTCTATCCCCGCTTGCGGGAGGATAATAAGTTTTTCTACAACTCAGAAAAATTAAGAAAGATATTACGTTGAGGTAAATTTATAAGTACAGTACCGGCCGAAATTACATCACCTTTCGATTTTCACGACTAGTTTCACAGCGCGCGAATGAAAAATTCCAAAAGTTATTTTATCAAATTTTATTACCCCTCGTGTACACTTGGAATCACTGATGCCTTCTCGCGTGAATTTGCGCGTGTATCGGCACATTTATACATTTTGCATACACGTACATGGAAAATGTATGTATTCTACCTGTGCATAAATTTGTATGGGAAGGCTGGTGGAATCCTAGTGCACAC
>NW_011967199.1:284976-330110 GCF_000949405.1 Vollenhovia emeryi
AATCACTGATGCCTTTCCACATGAATTTGTGCACATATCAACACATTTTGCATACACTGAGAAAAATGTCCGATTAAATATATCCAATTAAATTGTATATCCGATGACAAATCGGATGACGGATATGATCGGTTTTTCAATCAAATTTCATCGGTAACTGCATTTCATCGGACGTATCCGTAATTTAATCGGAAAACGTAATCGGAAAAATTAACCATCGGAAACACTATTTGATTGGTTTATTCGATGGAAATTTTTCTCAGTGTGTAAATGCAAAATGTATAAATGTGTTGATATGTGCACATATTCATGTGGGAAAGTATCAGTGATTCCTAGTGTACAAGATGCACCGGTTATCAGGTGACTACTGTAAAACGTTGAGCACATTCGATGCACTGTGACGAGAGTTGTGCTCAGAAAACCTAAAGGTGAATAATTTTGGCCGGTATTGTACAGTGTACACAATGCTATGATTTTATAATTCCAATTGTTTCAGCACTGAAACAACCAGCTTATTTCGGTAGACGTTCTATATAAGAACTTCGGGACTCGTTGATGGAATTAAATTGGGCACATTTAATCCCTTTTTTTATCTTAAACTTTTGAGCCAACATAAATGTCACCAAAAGCCGTTCGATAATTTCTGCAATTTAAAGCGAGAAATTTGAAATCGGCCATTCCGAGCGACGGAGTTGGTTATTCTAGTGTTAACGAATATCAATTGCGCATTTAAATTCGCGCTTGCCGAAAACGCGGAGTATCCCAGAGACTCGACAGTTTATTTTCGACAGTTTATTTGTATTCTTTTGCTGGCATTGGAAACGCGATGATCAAAATGAAGGGATTTCTATCGGGCGCATTCGTTCTCGACTCAACCGTCCGAATTTCTTCGCGCGAATGCAATCTCGAGTAAAAAAAAGAAATTACTCCTCTCTAAAGATCGCGCGTTATCTTGTTTGCCCGCTATTCATTCCCCGATGAACAGTTCGATTTCCATCGAAGCGACGTCGAAGCGAAGCGACGCGTGGCATGTGGGTGCGCATCCGATGAGATCGATAGCGTGGAGCGGGGTCACCTTGAGAAGGGGGACGCGCACCCGCCCCCGCTTGGCGCTTCGAAATTCCCGCGTCGCCGGGCCGGGCGAGTTTCGCGCGCATTTTTCGTCCGTTATTTATCGCCGCGAAAGAGGAGCCGGCGGCGCAGTGCCTTTCTGGCGCTACGCCACGCGAACTATTACGGTCGCGACGCGGCGACTCCGTGATAATAATATGATAATCGCCGTCACGTGGCGCGAGAACACGCGGCGGTTGGCCGGCGGCGGCCGGTCACGTGGCCGCCGGCGCCGCCGGCCAATCGCGCGCCGGCGGCCCGCGCCACCCCAGTAAGCGAGAGGGATGCGGCACGGGCCGGTCGGTCTCCTTCTCGCGCCCTCCAGTAATTATCCGCGCCCGGCGAGCCGCCCGTTCACGACGCCCGGTATGGCGAACCTTTAAACGCGTTCTACCCTTGGGAAAATTTACTTTAATTTTCTTTAAGTGAAATTCAAGTCTTTAAAAGTGACCATTCAAATCTGAGAGTTCGCTTAAAGAAGTTAAAAGTTTATTTAAGAGGTTTTTGAGTAATTTTGGAGACTTAAAGTAATTTTTCGATTGCCAAGCCTGCCGAAATTCCCGCTAGAGGGCCGCGCGGCATGGCGCTTTCTCGTAAGAAGAAAACCGCACGCGGTATTATAAATTATGTCGCATACCTTTCACAATTCTTCAAGCTTTTAAATTCTTAAAGTAAGTTTTAAGTTTACCCTAAATCAAAGTTTGAAGTGTCCAAATTTACTCTTTACACGTCTTATTTTTCTAAAGTAAAATTTTAAGGTTTTCCAAGGTATATTTTCCCAAGGGTAACGCGACTGTAAATTTGACAAAATATTCGGGGGGGGGGGGGCGAATTACATTTTAATGCGGCGCAAACACGCCGAGTGCAGTGGACGCCGATCACAGTTCGCGTTCCTATGAAAAAACATGTTATCGCCCGCCGATCGCGGCTAAACCTCCGAGGGAAGACCAGAAGCCGGAAGCGGCTCTCGCGGCCGCGTAACGATTCTCGCGTTTATGTAAGAAGCGGCGAAATCCCAGAATTATTTCGAGCCCGGCGGGTCCGCAACGGAACTCCGCGCGCGCGGGATTGCGCGACGACCGAGGGCAGACCACGTGGTCCGATCCTCCTCTCGCCGGGTGGCTTCTAAACTTAGGAACCGGCACAAATCGAATATAACCAAGTCCGTTCGGTTTCGCGGCGCTCTCTGCGTTCCCTTTGCTTTTCGCGAACGTGCGGCGAATAAAAACGACAAACTGGCACGTGCAAATTAACATAAATTCGCCCGAGCTTCAATTTCCGGCGCTGTGGTTGCTATCTCGATCCGCGGTCCATTCATTAAACTTCCGCGTATCTGGTCGGCGACCGTCGATCGCGCTCCCTGCAAAGTGCCAATCGCGATATCCCGCAGCAGTGTTTCTGTATTCTACCGATGCAGATTAATCTCTGTTTAACTTCAGTTTAACTTGAGCTTTTATCCGAGGGCATAAACCGCTTTTAAACCGCTCAGGGCATTGTGGTGTACAGATTTGCGGCATTACCGGGTATTACTACACGGAGAGAATTTTCTTTTAAAATTTAGATTTAGACACTAACACCCAGTCACGGCTCTTAGTCCTTTATTCCTTTAAGTTTGCGTTTATCACATTTGAGCCATACGAATCTTATTAATTTGTTTCTTTTAAAATTTACCCTGAAAATCATGTAATCGTGGCACAACACGGCATTTTTAAGGATTTTATGCGAGTTTTGGGAAATTTTACCAAACATTTTACTAGTAAAATGTGTGTTGTACTAATTGCAAGTATAATTATTAGTAAAATGTCAAAAAACTCAATAAATTCTTCAAAACGTCGTGTTGTCCCGCGATTACATGGTTTCCAGGATAAATTTTGAGAGCACATCCTTTCCGTGTAGGCATTAATAGGCATTTTTTGAGCGTTAGTTTGGCAATAGACCTTGCTGGGGCATTATAAAGATAAAATAAGATAATGAGCTAAAGTAATGCCCACTGGGCATTAGTAGGCATTGGTGTACATGATTTTGACCAGCGGTTTACCCCTCGCTTTTATCTCTTTCCAATTCCTGAAGCTAGAAAAAGATAAAGAGCAAGCTGGACCGTGGATCAAAGTTAATCTGCAGAAATGGGCATTACGGCTTCTTTCGCCAACCTTGGTTGGCGTAACCGACGATTAACATTTGCAGGATGCCAACAGAAAATAGAGGTGAAGGAGAATTACGTTCATTACAGAATTCGTTGGCCACTGCAAATTTTAACCGTCGGTTAATCCAACCGAGGTTGGTGAAAGAGGCCCTTTAAATGGTGTTCCGCCCCAAAGCCACCCCGCAGTTCCGCTAAGTGGAGGTAAGACTTCCGCGAGCCCAATCAGCACCGTGACCCGGATTCGTCGAGCTGCCTCTGTTATTCCGATCCGTAGCCGGTCTAAAGTTTCGGGTTTCGTATAAAACTGCCCTGATTGGGAGCAGGACCATATCGCACCGTGGCGATATAAATTGCGACGATAGTTATCTCAAATCGATTCCCTCGCGACAGGATGAGATTCGAGTGGCATTAATTGAAGCGATCAAATCGATATATGGTCAATGCTTCGTCCCCCAACGGGCTATTTATATTGTACTACATTACGGAAAATAGAAAGGGACTGACTCGAGATGATAAAGAGCCTGGTGGAAACAAATATTGTACGCGATGTTTGCAGTCTTTCCAATACTCTCCCCTTTATGGGAGCTTAATGATTTTTATTCTTTCCCTTTAAGCGGAAGCACTCGTCAGAAAATGGACGTATCTTTAATCGAGTCCCGGGTACTCTGCTTCACGGAGTAATCAAGTACGTGGCTCCGAATAGCCACTTCTGAACAAGTTTGTTACTTTATAAGACAGGTGTGATTGATACGTTGCTATTTAAAGAGGCGGGGAAGTTTATTATTCGAAACTTCGATAGCAGCAATATATTATTTATGAAGAGTCCACCACTGTTTACTTTGTTCTGTGAACTTTTTTACGTGACTCGTTTAAAAGTTTCATCGGGACGGAAAATCAACAGACGGGAAAGACTACTTCAAAATGCCTGGAAAATTAGAGAACCCCGGGGACAAAAGCCATATATCCAATTTTATCTAACTGTATCAATTAATGTCAGATATGATAAAATTTGTTTAGATTATATCCAAATTTTAATGCATCGTCACATCTGATTTGATATGCTTCTAAATGAATGCATTAAAATTTGGATATAATCTGAACAAATTTTATCATATCTGACATTAATTGATACAGTTAGATAAAATTGGATACATAGCTTTTTTCCCCCGGAACGTTTTAAAATATCGTCTAATTAACCTTTCAAATATTAACGTTAACACTAACGAAGTATAATATAATCTATCCGTCTAGCAAATAACGAGATCGAATTGTTCATCGGTAATTCTACGAGGGTGAAGTTATTTTTGCCGAATAACCCGAGTCGAAATTTTGGTACTATTTTGACACCTTTAAGGACAATTTACACCTACCTAGCTCATCTATAGTAGTAGTAAATATGGTACTTGCAGTTCGACCCCTCTTACTGTCTCAGGTCCTTCTATATAATAGAATTGAAGGTTCAACATAGGGCCCAAAGTTCGGCTCGGGAAGGATTGTTTATGACATTTTTCGGATATGGATATGCTTTTTTACAACTCTGATCTAAAAATCGTGCTTCAAATTGCGACGAATAAAAGCAGCGTGCGCGATAAATTTAAATTGCAAATTAGTAATCGAATGTAATTCAATTATTAATGCTGCTAACAGAGTAATCTATCCGTCGAGCAAATAACGAGTTCGAATTATTCATCAAGAGACGCGCCGGATAATTCTACGAGACCAAAGTTATTTTTATCTGGAAAGATTTTTGTCGAACAAAGATTATTTTTGATATTTTTCGGATATGGATGCTTTTTTACAACTCTGACTAAAAATCAATTTGCGGCGAAGAAAAGCGGCGTGCACAATAAATCTAAATTAAAAATTAGTAACTGAATGTAATTTAATTATTAATGTTGCCAACAGAGTAATCTGTTCGTGGAGCAAATAACGAGATATCTTCCAATCGACTTCATGTATATTTCACTATTTTATTTTACAGAATAAAATAGCGTAACGCTAATTTGTTAACGTTAGCTGTTTCGTCAGCGCATCTTGGCCACGTTAATCTTTGATGTATTCAGTCTTTCACCTGTAACAAAGGCAATGTGATGAGATAACAAACTAACAAGTCTTCTCCTTGGCAGCTACCGTGGGACATGATCCGCAGACGAGCAATGGCGGTCAGCTACAACTGCAGCAACAGCAACTACAATTGGGGGGTTGGCTGGGAGGAGGAGCCGGCGACACTGTCGGCGGTCTGGTATGCCGATCCGGCAAATCGGTCAACGGCAGCAGCAACGGCAAACCGTCGTTACACCATCCTCAACAACAGCGGCGTCAGCAGCAGCAACAGCAGCAGCAACAACAGCAAGGCCAGTCTGGGGGTGTGGGGGATGACGAAGACGGGGGTGGAGGGAGCGGAGGGCTGGAGGGGACGGACGCAGAGGCGAACGACGCTGTTCACCTCAAGAGACGGGTGGGACTCGTCAGTGGGGTGGCTCTAATCGTCGGCACGATGATCGGCTCCGGTATCTTCGTGTCGCCGTCGGGTCTGCTGTTGCGAACAGGCAGCGTCGGCATCAGTTTCGTTGTGTGGACCGCGTGCGGTCTACTGAGCCTCTGCGGCGCCCTCGCCTACGCCGAGCTGGGCACCATGAATACAAGCAGCGGCGCCGAGTACGCGTACTTCATGGACGCGTTCGGCGCACCGCCTGCCTTCCTCTTCTCCTGGGTGTCTACCCTGGTGCTCAAGCCGTCACAGATGGCGATCATCTGCCTGTCGTTCGCCCAGTACACTGTCGAGGCGTTCACCGTCGACTGCGAACCGCCCGACCAGGTAATCAAGATCGTCGCTCTGCTGGCGATCGTTCTGATACTCCTCATCAACTGCTACAGCGTCAACCTGGCCACCGGCGTACAAAACGCCTTCACCGCCGCCAAACTGATGGCCATACTCGTGGTGATAGCTGGCGGCTCGTACAAATTGATACAGGGTAATACGCAGCATCTGCAAACGGCGTTCGACACCATCGACGGTAGCACCATCAACATCGGTCGCCTCGCCACCGCCTTCTACACCGGGCTCTGGGCATACGACGGCTGGAACAATCTCAATTACGTGACCGAGGAGATCAAGAACCCTTCCAAGAATCTGCCGAGGTCTATCATGATCGGCATACCGCTCGTCACGCTCTGTTACGCACTTATCAACGTATCCTACCTGGCGGTCATGTCACCGTCAGAAATGATCGAGAGCGAAGCTGTGGCAGTGGTGAGCATCAGCGACGAAAATTCCTTTCGAGCCTCACGAGCCAAGTATATTTTCTGTTAAATACAATGCATTCTTTCGCGAGAATCGCTGTCCCATCGCGAGTTAAGTCGCGTCATCTCTATACTTTTGCCCCGACCAGTTTGTTTCTCCATTCTGATTATGACGGATGTTCCTTCGCAGACGTTCGGCAATCGCATACTGGGCGTGATGGCATGGCTGATGCCACTCTCTGTAGCGATCAGCACATTCGGGTCCGCCAATGGCACCTTGTTCGCCGCGGGTCGGCTCTGCTTCGCCGCGTCTCGAGAGGGTCACCTGCTCGACTGCTTGAGCTATGTGCACGTGCGACGCTTCACTCCTGCCCCAGGCCTCATCTTCCATTCCCTCGTAGCAGGTATCAAGCTAAATCCAGATCAAATAAATGCGAACAGACGCGACCAGGCAGCTTGCTTCGGCAAGTGCTGTCGTTCGAACCGAAATCGTTGCTTATTCTGTTAGTTCACATTTATTCGCTTGGGATTTGACCTCACGTAATCGCTCTAAGAGGCCTATTCTGTAAATGTTAACATTACGTGCTTTGCACAGATATAATATAGAGGAGTCTCCTATTATAAGAGAAGCTTCTAATATCACATTGCGGAGTTCCTGCTAAATTAATAGGCACATCTGTTGGTTCCATCATGAATTTATTTAGTGGAAAATTCACTGTTAAATCGTGTAATCGTTGCGAAAAAAGATTTGTGATTGAATTTGGATGTTGAAAACCCGCTATGTCATATTAGAAGCCTATCTCATAACAGGAGGTTTTCCTCTACTACAAAAAAGCTGCGCAAAGCACGTAATGATATCGTTAGCGTCTACAGAATAGGGCCCTAAATTCTTTTAACTGTTTCTCACAATCAGACATTTTTGGTTTGTAGCATTAGGAAAAGAAAGTAAAACAAGTGAAACTCCAAGTCCCTGATTAAAAAATCTGAAATTCAAACTAAAGAATTTTTTTAGTATTAAATTTTAAAAGATCTGAGACTAAACTTAAAAAGAAATATGTATAGTGTTTAACTATCAAAAGAACTAAATAAAGTTTAAATTATAATCTTATAGATATCACCTAGGAGACTTAAATTTTCGAATTGTACCGTAGACGTCTTTCTGGCTTAATCGAATTGTTTTGTGTAACGTATGTTGTTCCACTTCCAAGGCGAGACCGTCGCCGAATTGTCAACTTGAAGCTATCTGTTGTAAGCCAAATCACCGATTTCGCAGGCGCGATGGTTCTCTCCGGTAACATCGACTCGCTGATCGACTTTTTCTCGTTCACCGCATGGATATTCTACGGCGGCTCGATGGTCGCCCTACTGGTGATGCGAAGGACCAGGCCCAACCATCCGCGACCATACAAATGCCCGCTAGTGATACCTGTGCTTGTGCTCGTCATCTCCGCGTATCTCATAGTGGCGCCGATTATCGATAAGCCTCAGATCGAGTACCTGTACGCGGCTGGCTTTATCGGTGCGGGCATGCTTGTCTACCTCCCCTTCGTAAAATTTGGATATGTGCCCAAATTCATGGGTGGGTATTTATGCCATTACACTGCCAAAATAAAGACAGACTAGTCAATTTAACGAACGATTAACGATGAAATTTTACGGTGTCGTGTATCCGTCGTAATATAATATAAAATATATATACTCGTTGGTAAAAGTTAATTAATTAATTGAATATTTTGCTGATAAGGAGAGGAAGCAAAAAGAGTAAAACTCAAAGTCCCTGATTTACGATTGAAAAATCTGAAGTTCCAATTAAAGAATTTTCTGGTATTAAATTAAAAAATTTTAAGATTAAACTTACAAAGAAATATATGTATAGCATTTAACAAAAGAACTGACAAAATTAAGATTACAATTTTGAGTCTCGAAAAGTCTGAAAGTAAGAACAAAAAGTTCGTTCTCTTTTGAAATCTCTTTTGAAAAGTCTAAAATAAAAATTTCGAGTTAAAACTTGTTGAAGTTTAATCTTGCTTCCCCGCCTTTAATATTTCTACCGTGCTTCTGCATATTAAATTTTATATTGACCTTTCTCGTTCGTTTTCTGATTGCAGAAGGTGTCAATGCCTTCCTGCAGATGTTACTAGAGGTGGCTCCAACGGCGGTCGCCTTCGACTGATTTCATTTCGAGAGATCAACGTACAGTTCTCCAGAATGCCGAATCATTCCATTATGGCATTGCGTGAACTGTGTACACACACCTGAATAATACCCTATTTTAAATACATGCAGACGAGAGCGTTATATCCTATATATTACAAAGCTCAAGGCTGGCCCAAAAAAAAATTAATCCATATAAAAAGAAAAGGCATATATATTATATAAAAATATATTATTTTATTACTTGTTATTCTTCATACATAGTATACAACATGCAGAAGAGATATTATTGTTAGACAATAGATAGTTGATGTTGTATCGAGATCAACAGAAAATATTTTAAATGTTTGCAGTTACAAATTTGCCTTTCTTCGTGCAACCCTTCTTGTCCTTTTCCCGAAACTACCAGCCAGATTGTTGCGTATTATTTTTTATTCGCAGACTTCTTCTTCGTCAATTCTTTCATACGCTACTTTTCAAGAACAATCCTTATTTATAAAATTTCAAATTTTAATCGACCTCAGCTTGCCACATTTATTGAACACGCTTTCAAACGTTTCGACCTCTGGTTTAGGCCCTTATCAAGTGAGATCTAGGAGTAAATGTTTTACATACAGTTTACCTGAGAAGTATAAACGAATTGTACAGTGTGGCAGAAAGATTGTCGGTCTACCTTGTTACGGAGTTTGTCAAATGAAATTACAGCCACCATTTGGCGATCGGTGTTCAAAAATAGGAGCAATTTCACTAACGTCCGGAGTCGATGATTGTAAGTCCTTATTTAACCTGGTTAACAGTTTCCAATTAACGTATCTAATTAGACGCAATTATTAACAAATGTATATAGTTTTATTTTATCTAACATCCTTACAAGATACTTTATTTTGGAACAGGTTTCCTTCAGACTCCACAAATTTCGACAAAGTTTTACGTCTCAAAAACAGGTTTTTTTTCTGATAAATTCAGCTCTTCTTCCTCTTAAGCGAGACATCCTTTGACACTTTTCCATAAACGCGCAGAATTCCACTGTCCTTCTTCTGCGTTTTCTTGGACTTGGGTTTGAGCAAGCTACTGGTGAGTCCAGACTTGTGTTCCTCCTCCTTCTTCTTTTCCTTCTCTTTGTCTATCCTTTGGCGAATCTTCAACGCTTTGTAATTCATCCTCCTGTTCTTAGGGGGTATCGCGCCCAAGCTAATGGCGAGCTCGACCTTCGCTTTCCTTGCCTTCGGTTTCTCGAAGCCGGACATACCGAATTTGATGACCTCGTATCGCAGCTTCTTCATCTCCTTTTCCTGTTGCGCCTTCAGCTCAGCGGGCGTTGGCTTCATCACAGGCTTATCCATAGACTGCTCCTTATTATCCGAATCGTCTGTAGATTTTAACTTTTTCTTCGGCGCCTCATAATTCACAGAGACGTAGTCACTCGTCGCAGTCTTCCTGATTTGAGACCCACGCGTTGGTACAAAGTCGTCCATCTCTTTTTTTCAAACTGCAAAATTAATATCAAAGGAGAAAATTGATATTGAAGGAAAACAGCCCTTACTTTTCTACCCTCAACTTACAATCTCCGTTAGCAATGTACAAGCTAAGGAAGCTAAGTTTAGATAACTTCGAAGGTAACTCAGAATCGCGGAACAACTTAAAATGTTTAACGTTTCAAAAATCGAAAAATACAAAGTAAATCTGTGACTGTATACGGCCCGGCCTTTCATTTTCTGGTTAACCGGTAAACCAGAGGTTAGTCGACTCTTCATCTTTTTCTGTACTACTATCTAAGAAGAGACAGGCAATCGACTAACTTCTGGTTAACATTTAACCAGAAGATGAAAAACCGGGCCTGCGTAATTTTAAATATTTTTTAACTTACATCAGCTCGCAATCATAACCTCGTTAATGAAATTGGCATTCGAGCGTGCTCCAAAATCTATCTGTGTTACGCCGCGTTCGCATTAGGCGGTTCATAAAAACTCTCTCTAGCGACACCACCTGTACCTCGTCGGTGCTCATTTACACGCATGCACGAAAAAGTGTAGCTCCATGGACGCGCCTATAGTTCACTTCACACGTGGTGCGTCAGGTGCGTGACGTAATATCGGCAGTGTTTACGTGCCGGCGACGCTCGATCGAGAGAGATCGAGTTGTCGCGAAGGTGAGAACAATCGGCAAATCGAATCTTGTCTATTTTACTGTAAAAATGGCTCAGTATCCGCCCATTAACGTACGTCTGGCGGTGAATAGGGTAGACTTCAATCTGATAGCGAACGAGGGCATCCAGCCGCGGCTCTACACACCCGGCGAGGAGATATCCAATCAGCCGGATTTCTTAAGGTAGACAGACCCTCGATTTTACGTCTACTCAATTTGCTTGGTCAAGTAAATTGGCTGTTTAATCCGTCGGAACTGGTTGCTTGATTAGAGGCCACGGGACCTACGTCGACGAGGAGAAAACGTTGCGCGCCTCGGTCGCTGGGATTCTGGAGAAGGTGAACAAGCTCATATCGATCAGGCCCTTGAAGGCACGCTACAACGGTGAGATCGGGGATCTCATTGTGGGAAGGATAACGGAAGTACAGCAGAAGCGCTGGAAAGTCGACGTAAACGCCAAGCTTGACGCTGTCCTATTATTGTCCAGCGTTAACTTGCCTGGTGGTGAATTGGTAAGGCAGATCGATCCTGGAGCACCCTCGTTTCTCTTTAAGCGTCCGTACAAAATATTTCGAGTTGAGTTTTCTTTTTCTCTTTAATAACGGACCCTCTCCGAAATACATGAAAATACTCTACAATTTGATCTTGAGATCTAGTCTTGTTCTATGAAGTTTAAATTGGTCCTCGGGGTCTGTTTGGAATTCACAGAAACACGACATGGCACTTGTCGTTATTGCTAGCCTTCGGTGTACTTGCATACTCTTCAATTCTATTTGCTATGAAGTACACCCAAGGGATAAACCGCCGAGGACATTGTGGCAAACAGATTTGCGACATTACTGGACATTACTAGGCATTTTTGGGCATTAGGCCTTGCTGGGGCATTATAACGATAAAGTAACATAATTAAAATAGAGTTGTAGCTCGATAGCGAAATTAGCCATTTAGCTAAAAGCCTAGGCGTTTAGCTAGATGCCGCCCGTTAGGCTAATCGACGACGATATAGTCTAATGGCCTGAAAAATTCAGCCTGTTAGACGACAAGTCGGCTTTTCGCTTAACGGCCTGGTGCGCTTAGCGACTAGAGAAATGCTTGTTTTGAGGCTCGATGCGTTGTCAATTTATTTAGTACACAATTATTACTACATTACTATTTGTTAATACAGGATAACAGCCATTTCATGCCTGAAGTCAATTTATTTATTTTTACACTTTCTATTTGTTAATGCAAGACGAGCTACTGTGACAACGAGAATTGCAAAGAGCCGCGACAGGGTGGTAGTGTCTAAATATTCTATTCTAAGTTTATTGCGAAAAAATGTCACCTCGGCCAGGGTTTGAACCTGGACCTCCCTCTCGCTAGGCGGGCGTCTCAACCAATTCGACCACCGAGGCACATGGCAATACTCATCGCAATAAACAGTCTAATGTTGATTCCCGAGTGCCACCTATCGCAGCATTCGAAATCGAGAACTGTGCGCCGATTTGATTTGTCAGTCTTAAAACACAGTATCATCTCCACAATATATCCCCTGCCTCGGTGGTCGAACTGGTTGAGACGCCCGCCTAGCGAGAGGGAGGTCCCAGGTTCAAACCTTGGCCGAGGTGATATTTTTTCGCAATAAACTTATGATAGAATAGAATATTTTAGACACTACCACCCTGTCACGGCTCTGAGTCCTTTAAAATTCTTTGAAATTTGTGATTAACACACACGAGCCATACTAATTTATTTTAATAACATATTTGGCGTTGTAACTGATAAAAAAAATGACGTATATAAAATTGGAACCAAGGATGGGATATTGAAAGGGTGGTTCCCCCGTACTGAAATTGCACAATCGGGCACTAATCTTATTACCATGGCTGACATTCCCAAAAATGTGCTTGTTATAAAGCAAAAATCCTTTGCAATTCTCGTTGTCACAGTAGCTCGTCTTGCATTAACAAATAGAAAGTGTAAAAATAAATAAATTGACTTCAGGCATGAATTGACTATGTTATCCTGTATTAACAAATAGTAATGTAGTAATAATTGTGTACTAAATAAATTGACAACGCATCGAGCCTCAAAACAAGCATTTCTCTAGTCGTCTAAAGCGCACCAGGCCGTTAGGCGAAAAGCCGACTTGTCATCTAACAGGCTGAATTTTTCAAGCCATTAGACTATATCGTCGTCGATTAGCCTAACGGGCGGCATTTAGCTAAACGCTTGGCTTTTAGCTAAATGGCTAATTTCGCTATCGGGCTACGACAGAGTAATGCCCACTGGGCATTAAGCAGGCATTGGTATACACGAGTTTGGTGAGCGGTTTACCCCTCAAATACACCTGTAATCAATTAAGTTTCTCTCTATTTGGTAAAACGCGAATTTTTGTCAATTTGTCAAAGATGCAACAGCTCCGAGTGCATCATGTATTGGATTGCTCTTGAAATTCGCAGAGGAGAAGATCCGCCGAGGATGAGCAGACGATGCGCAGGTACTTGCAGGAGGGAGACCTGATTTGCGCGGAGGTGCAGTCGATCTTCGCCGACGGCTCGCTCTCTTTGCACACGCGGGTGTTGAAGTATGGCAAACTGTCGCAGGGGATCATGCTGAAGGTGCCGCCGTTGTTGATACAACGTAAGAAGACGCACTATCACACTCTGGAGAGCGGCGCGACCCTGATACTCGGTTACAACGGCTACGTGTGGATCGGCGCGAGCATTCAGAACGTCGACAAGTCCGAGGGTGGCTTCACCGAAGATCTGTCGAAGATCCCGGTCGAGAATCGCGGCGTTTGCACGCGGCTGCGTAACTGCATCTTGATCCTGGCGCAATGCAACATGCTGCTGTCCGACACCTCGGTGACGTACGCTTATGAAGAGTCCTCCAAGTACGAGGTGCACGAGCTGCTGCTTCCCGAAGCGATGGTCGACGTGTCGTTGTTGACGCATCAGAGACTCGCGCGATCTATGTAGTGCCACCAAAATAAAGGGACAATACTGTAATTCGAGATGGTACAATTCTGAAGTAATAACGGTAAATGGGTCAAATTGATCCTGTCTGAAATTCTGAAATGTAAAAGGCATGATAAATAAAAGAATTGTCTGTACAACATTGTAATACACCGTAACCATTTAATAATAAATCGATCGCTGAACGACGATAGAAAGCGATACTTACCGAGCACTCGTGCTACTTTTAAAGAGAAAAAAATCGAGTGGGGCTAGATTACAACGTATTGCAGTAACAACGATAAGTATTATATATAAAATACTGCAGTATTCTCATCGATGGATCTATATTTGGCAGAGCGGTCCAGGTGTAAAGTGATCGGACAGACGCTAATCGGAGTATTGATTAAACAAAGTGGAGCTTGGGAACAGGTAGTCGGCAAGTAGCGTTGATAGACATGGACGCATGTTTCAATGCCTTCGATAAAGACGGCGACGGATTCCTGTCGATCTCCGAATTCGATCTCATATGCCGCGCATTGTTTCGAAATGACCGCGGCAAGATTTACGGTTTCGAAGAGGATCAACTGCGCGAGGTGTACGCTATCTTTGATCTCAAAGGCGACGGCCTGATCGACAGGGAAGAGTTTGAGGTACATAAAGGGTGTTCAGAATATTATCAATCGAACTGCTCGTTTTGAGAGACACCAGAGAACTTTAAGTATAAAATGTAGGAAATGATTTAACTTTACGCTTTTTTTCTCCGCCAATAGTAGAAAATATATTTAGTTAACGCTTTTTAACAATATAATTTTAAACGGTAAAATTTATAAGGTTCTGACGTGAAATCACAATTCAAAGTAATAAAAGATATAAAAGCCAAGACAGGATGTTAGCGTCTAGATGATTTTAATTTTCAAATTTATTGTGAAAAATTTAATTACGAAAAGTGTTGATAAGTTTCTGATTCAGAAATTTACATTGACCACTGATGCAACTTGCAGGTCTGCTGGAACCGATGGATCAAAGTATGCACGCGTCCCAAGGGCGCCTTCCTGATTGTGGACGTGCAAAATGATTTTATAACAGGTTCCTTGAACATAAAGCATTGCGCCGCGCAGCACGATGGTTCGGAAGTGATCGACCCGATTAATCGATTGCTGGAAACTGTGCCGTTCGACGCGGTGTTTTACTCCTTGGATTGGCATCCCGTGGATCACGTATCCTTCATTGATAATTTGCACTTGAGGTAATTAGCAGCTTACGTCGCAAAATGTAAGACATTAAAGTCTACTTTATTTAATAAATGTTTGTGCAACTTCAAAAGTATAACTGCTATTTTTTTTAATTAAAGAGTATCTAACTTCTGTTTATTAATATAATTTTCGATAGAAGACATAAGGCCGGCATTAGCAAAGAAAGTAAAAGAGGCAGAAAAGAATGTTTTCGTTAACTAACAATCATTTGCTTTCATCAGAGAGGTGGACATCAGCAGCAATATCTCGAAGGAAGCGGCGCGGGTGTACGACACAGTGACGTTCCAGGGACCACCGTTGCTGAAGCAACGTCTGTGGCCGCGTCATTGCGTGCAGGACTCCTGGGGTGCTGAGCTCCACAAGGACCTGAAGATCGTCGACAACTCAATCAAGATCTATAAGGGCACGAACCCGGAGGTCGACTCATACTCGGTGTTCTGGGACAACAAGAAGCTCACTGAGACCACGCTGTCGTCGCAGCTGCAAGAAAAGGGTGCCACCGACATCTTCATCTGCGGCTTGGCCTACGACGTTTGCGTAGGCGCCACCGCGGTAGACGCGCTCACCAGCGGTTACCGCACTATATTGATCGACGACTGCAGTCGCGGCGTGGATCTCGTCGACATCGAGAAGACCAAGGCCACCGTAATAGGCAGCAACGGTGTAATAGTGAATTCCAGCCAGGTGAAGGCCATGGTGGAGGGGAGAGACCGACGGCCGGAGCTCGGTTACAAGCTCGCGTTGGAGATTAAGCAAAAATTGAGCCTCGGTGAATAATTGTAGCAAACAGTATAGTATATCTAGAAACGTTCGATTGGTAGATTATAACATGAGAGGCCGTAATCTCGCATTTCGAATCAGCTTTTATAAGCATAGGACAGTTGAAAATAAAAATGAGAGAAAAAAAACGAAGAAAAAGATACAGAGACGAATTATAGAATGGATATATCTGTTTTCGCTGAGCGTTAAAGCAGTTCAATTAGATATTAGGAAGTAAACGTTGAATTTGTTGTTAAATCTGTTATCTTTTTGGAAGGAATTCTTTAAGAGAGATACAGTTTATAAAATGGAATTTATATATTGGATCTAAGATCTGAAAGAGTGATATACGCATTTAAACTTACAATTAGTATAGACTAGTATATGAAATTTGGTCGATTTTAGAACTTACTGAAAAAGGCTATTTGTTAAATATGTATATATGAATAAATTGAGTCAAGGATAATTTATCTATGTGCATGTATGTACATACATACATACATATTTATAGGAGAGTGAAGTTTGTCGGAAACAGAATTTTCAGAATGAGTTCCTATAAAAGTATTGATTACGCTATAGAATAATAAGGGATTAAATTAAAATCTTAGGACGCGCGTGCTACACGTGTGTGTTGCTACACGCAAAATTTTAATAATTTTAAATATTATTTTGAGAAAATTAAAAGAAGCATCGAGCTTTATTACGCTTTTTATTTATGCTGGTGGAACGTAATAATTTATGCGTTAAATGTTCCTGATTTACGATAGATTTTGCTAATACTGAAAATAAATTATTCATACAAATATATTGCGTGTACCTATATTTCTAAGAAAACAATCGATCGATTTGCGCTTACGTTACAGGATATTGAGACATTTTTTAAATCAATTTTTATACTAATAGAACTACATAAACACAGTTAACATAAAATGTTGGAGAAATTGCGTGAATTTTGCGCGGGACCCGATTCCTAATATTTGTCTCCGATTTTACTATTTTTTATTATTAGAAACGTTCATTCGTAAAATCTCAGTAAGAAAGTAACTGCAAAGTAACGGTTCGTTATTTTTTTAGTAACTGTAACTGTAACGCGTTACTTTTCAGAATTGGTAACTTGTAACTGTAACTATTTTTAGCAAAAAAACTGTAACTGTAGCTAGATCCTTTTATAAAGTAACTTTCCCAACCCTGGCTTTAGGGTACTTACTATAACATTTGTCGTACGACAAATTTTTTTAAGCGCGTTAATTGGCTACAAGCTAGAAAATTTCTAGATACTCGAAAACTTTTCTATCCTGCAGCCAATCAACACGCTTGAAAAATTTGCCGTACGACAAATGTAACATTAGTGTAACAAATGTAATACCAGCCTTACGACTAACAACTCGTTGTAGATCAGGGGGTCGATTCTGTATCTTACACTATGGTGAAAATGCTAAAAGTGAATGCTTTGTTTTCTAACCGTCCCCTTCGAAAGAGACAAAGTCCGCTCACTTTTAGCATTTTCCCTATATCGTAAGATACAGAACTGATGCCCGGGTCTAAGGAATATATATATGTACAAATTAAAAAAGCGTTAACTTTATACAGTTGCGATTAAAAGAGGATATCATATTGTTTCGAGTGATTTAAAAAAATTTGTATCTCGGCGCTACCCCGCGAAGCGCCATCTCGCGAAGCGCGCGAGAACCCGCCCGAGCCGGAAAGGATGACCGCGTTGTAAGGCACGCGCGCGGACCGCAAGTGACTGCGGGTAGCACATCGTGCGTCTTCGCGGAGGATGTCGTTGGTCTAAAGGACGAGCCGCGGTCGCGCAACATGTCCCAGTGCTTTCGCACGCTACCCGGTCGGCTGTCGGCGCTCGTCAGCGGCGGCGGTGGCCGGAAACCGCTGTCGAAGCTCGAACGTCTTCAGCTGCAGAAGAACGTGGCCGAGTCGTCTGCCTTCCTGAAGCAGGTACGTCGTCCTCGGCGAGGCGCCTCGCGATGCCGGCGCGGGCGACATCCTAACCTTCAAACGGTTACATAATCGCGCGACTTCGCAGCGACGTCTCGAACTCGCCGAGAATCCGGCGAAACCGCGGACGCCCGTCCCGTCGCGACTCCCGCAGCGAGCGCCGCGCGAAACCCGAGCCCCCGGCTCCCGGTGGGTCGTCGACGGTCAAAGACGGCGAGGGGCGACCCAGTGACGTCGCCGCGTCACGCTGTTGCAAAAGTCGAATTGTTTGTTGATATCCCGGAAGTATATCGCACGTTCTTCTTTCCGTTTGCGAACTTGGTTGATGTTTTTCTCTATCGAAATCATGTGTAGCGACAATTCGTAAATTTACCTCGGCGACGAACAGCAGGGGGTCAATTCTGTATCTTGCATCATAGTGAAAATAAGCCGCTAAAAATGAGCGGTTCTGTCTCTTTCTAACTCGCTCTTACCATTTTCGCTACGGTGTAAGATATTGACCCACAGATGACGAAATAATAGGATTTGTTAATTTATATTCTTGTATCTTCTTATAGTCACATATTTTGGCTGCCAACTTACTCTGTGTAAATTTTCAGTTCTTGGGTACACAGAGAGCATTATCTGTAAGGGCAAATACCACAGGCAAATCGGTACCTTTTGTGGGATGTATGTTTCCTGCGAATTTACCGTTGGTTCATCTCGACGTTCGCAATCGGAGTGAAAAGCCAGCCAGACGACACGCCAATGATGAGAGCAAGAGCGCGACGATGTACTGGGTTGAAGACCCGCGCAGGCTGCGCAAGCCACAAAGGCTCGGCGTCGACCTCCTGAGAAGCAATAGACACGTGGCCTCAATAGGAATCGCACCGGACTCTGTTAAACTATTTCAGACACAAAGCGTTACAGAAAATGACAAAGCAACTTCATTTCTAGATAATAGTAGGGTGATTTCTTTAGAAAGTTTACGCAGTAGTCGAGAAATAAATATTTACCAAAACGTCTTACTTACGTCTGACGACACGAGCGCGCTAAAGACTAGCTCGCAACAGCCGTCGCCACGAGAAAACGAGGGTAAACCATCGCAGGAACAACTGCAATCCATAGTCGATTGTCTTAGTCAAGATGTATGTTGTGTGATTTACAGGATGTCCCGGGATTATTGCACTTTCGTCGACTTGGATTCTCCGAATCTACAGTCGCACGCTTGCGGAAGCAAAGTACAATAATTCTGAGACACTCCCGAGACATAATTGTTTAGCATAAGAGGTTCTCTTGTGCCGGACAATATTTTTTTCTGATTTTCTGATTGCAGTTACCAAAGCTGTTTATAAAACCTCAGAATTTCTCGATATATACCCAAGATTTAATTTTTGTCAACAACATTAGAGGAGTAACGACAACGTAAGTGAATTTCATTGAGTATTCAAAGCAGATGAGAATTTCTAACGTTATTTCCATTTCCTCATGTGTACGCACTTAAAAAATATTGCAGGGGACTTATGAATTATGTGAAACAGCTGATGCTGTTAAGATTCGTCGGTCATATCAAGTTTGCTTACGTCAAATTGGACATCTTGAAGATCACAATACACCATGAAAACGATACCGTGCAGGTTCGTTGGCGCATACAAGGTATCACAGGCTGGAGGGTACTCACTATGTTTTGGAAGTATAAAATTTGGAAAATAAAAGATGCCATAAACACTAATCAAGCAGCGTAAGTACATTAAATGTAATCAGCTACATTTCTTTTTAACAGCAATGTAGAATGTCATCCTAAACTTTAATTACAATTACTGGAATTAACTTCATTGTTCAATTGAATTAAATTTTTTGTTATTTATAGAAAAAAAACTTCTCTTTTAGTTCTGTTTTTTATTTTATCTTCAGGAAAAAGTAGAATAATTTAAATTTCCATCAATTGTATTTATTGTCTTTGTCTATCAATATCTATTGTAAAATTAATCACAATAACAGGGGAAAATATATAATTATTTTAGATGGTACGATGGCTTCTCTACTTTTTACGTTAACGCTGATGGGAAAATCTACAAGCACATTGCAGACAAGATGATGCCCGATCAAGACACAGCCACAAAGAAGGAAGACCTGCGCATGGCACCGAAATTAGCGCTATTCACAGGTCTTGCTAATGTGTTTGGTAACAATCAGGATTCCTTGAATTGAACTCCGCCTTAAAAATGTAAAACTACATCAATTAAAGTGACTCCACTGTCGGGTGTCAGAATTACCCAAGTCGTCACAACGAATAGAAGAGGGACGCTTTTTCCACGATGGTTTCCGAGTGTTGCGGGCACATCCATTTCGTTGCAGATGCATCATCACGGGACGATGATGGGTAGTAAATAAGAGAGATGTGAATTAAAAAGATGTACATTACCTAAACAGTATCTTTGCATGATTGCAAACTACCTACATCTGCTTTTTTAATTAGTAATGGCAATGTCCGAATAATTTTACATTAGTGTTTCTGTACAAAAAAAATATGACGATTATATTACAGTACATATATTTGAAAAATCAGCCGATTGTTTAGTAGAATTAGCAAAGCACCCTGTATAGCATCTATTTGCTTCGCGATATGGATTGTTGATGTCACATAAGATTATATTAAAGTAATGTTTCTTACAGATATATTTCGTACTTTATCTCATAAATATTATCTATCACAATTTATAACCTACGAGTTGTTTCCATTTATTGTGCAGTGATGATTCTGATTATTATAGAGATAGGGTGTCTGAGTTGTTAACGTTCTATCCAAATATGACTTTTATATCATTGTATTTTCATATCTGTTTGTCGGATTGACCACATCATCAATATCTTACATGAAAGGTGCGTTCGGGGAGCGCGCTTTCAGCGCTAAAAGCGTTTTCTATCTTTGTTCGACAGTGACGAAGATAGACTGACGTTTTCAGCTCTAATAGCGTCTCCCCGCAGCCCAAGATATAATCTTTATATACACAAAATATCTTTATACAATCTTTACATAAGATTAATTCTCCGCTCCTTGTATAAAAAAGTAGGAAGTATTTTAAGACACGTGAATTGTTTCCGGAATGTAAAAACTGTGTTTAGATAAACTAATAGAAGTTTGCCGGGCAAACAGACTGCAGACACGCTAGTTGCACACAAGACCTGGAAAAGGAGAAAAATTATAAATATCACATTTTAATGCATTGCATATGGATAGCGTTAAACTTGCCATTACCTAAGTAATCATCCATTAACGTGCCAATAGCAAACTGAAAAATAAGTAATTTTATATGTAAATTAATGTAAAGACAGAATGACTTTCATCACGAATGTAATTCAATACTAACAATTCCCGTAGCATCGACTCTCGTGCCCACGATTTTCAATCTAATCTCGTCATCCGCTTGAATAACTACATCCTGAAAGACAACTTGGTAAATTTCTAATCGCGAAGTTTCTGCCGCGACATACAGTTTTTTGAAACACGACTTACTTCTTCCTTGGATTTGTAACAGGCTGGGTTCACATTCGGGCAGAACTGCATGTCCTCTGGGATTGACTGCAGGGAAATTTAGGTTCGTATAGTATCACTTTATATATCTCAATTTAAATATTAACCTCGTACCAATTAATAAAACCTAATTTTGAGCAATTAATTTCATAATTATTACAATCACTCACGTGATGGGATATAAAGCACGAAAGCGGACCTATTTCAGCGAACATGCCAACCTACAAGTGGGACAGACATGAAACGTTAGTTATTCGACGAGTTTGAACCAATATTCGATGCAAGGGTCTATCCAGACAAATTTGCACAGGTGCGTAAGCAGATGCATAAAGAAATTGATTGGTCTACTTCCTTATGCATGCACTTATGGCTCAATCAGATGCCTTGTGCATATGTTTACGCACTACACCAGCTTGTCCGGATAGACTAATGGATCATTTTACACTTAGAAAAAAGAAGCATCTATTTGTACCTTATTCACTTGAGTCACGATCGCATCCAGCACTTCACCCTTGAATGGCCTGAACACAATCGCTTTATACTTGACGGGATATACTACAAAACCCTGTCCCGGTTGTATAATACCGGCTCCTATGTTGTCTATTGTCGTGACCGCGACGACGAAGCCATATCTAAGCAAGCATGTAGACAAAGTGAAAGGTCTCCGATGTCAAAATAGTAAAAGAACTTTTGTTAAAATACACAAGCACGACACTCACTTTCCTGTACAGGTGCCTTCCACTTCCGTATAGAGCTTCTGCTTTACAGTGTCGAGTAATTGGGGACCGAAGTAGCGGGGATGTAACAAAATCTCGTGCTCCAACGAGATCTGCGTGGATTTATTTAAGAGATTAAAAATCGACTAATCCTACGTTCCCTTGTATGAATCTGAATTGACGAAAGATTGCGCCAGGATGTATAAAGGAATTCAACTTACGTGATAAAACATGATGTTTGTATATTAATTGAAATGATATTATAATTATTTTATCCAATCTAAATTTAAGAAAGTTTTTAAATAAACTAAATGATCCCAGCGAGGTCTATACCGGTTTATATATAGTCAACAAATGTGCGTATAGGTTAGGTTAGGTTACGATCAACTACAATCGTTGGTAAACACACTAGCGCCCCACGATTGGCTACGTTCAGAAAACATCGCTCACTGAGCGTCCAGTGAGCTCTCGCAACTGATTGGTGTATTCTTTTAGATCTAAAAATTTTAACCAATTAAACACAAAAGCTTAAGCGCTCATTTAACGGCGGTGTTTCCCCGAGGGTTCTGTATTTTATAATATAGTGAAAATGGCCGCGTTCAGCAGACACAACAGTTGAGTGAGCGCTCAGTATGATTGGTTAATGTTTTTAGATCCAGCCAATCGTATCAAGAAATCTAAGGAGAAGCGTGATTCCCGAGAGAAAACAAGGATGGCCTTCAAACAATAACTTCCAAAAACAAAGCGCAATTTTCTAAAGTGGAAACGATCAACTTGTTCACACTTCCTCATAATTTTTTAAATAAAATAAGATATCACGATTCAGACTATAAAATAAGTACAAGTTGAATAAAGAGCAGTATTTATTTATTTATTAATGACATGCGAAGTGTACCCCAATAACCAGAAAAATGTACCAAGATCAATCAACTTAAATAATATATAAAACTAAAAATAAATGCGTTTTAACCGATTATTATTTAATGATTATATAACAAGTATTTCTTTGAAATGTTCATGGGGTTACTTTATATGGTAATCTCTTCAGTACGTAAAGAAGCAAAGATTTTCCTCGGGCATCTCGTTAGTTGTTTTTCCAGTATGTGCGCGTATATTTCTCAACAAAATATCCGCTTCCAGCCCTGCCACTCGTATAAGAACGTTCACGTATGATGACGCCATTTTTTCCTTGCTACAAATCACAGAAATCATCATCAAAGTATGAAAAAATGAAAGAAAGTAACGTTTAAGAATGCTTAAACATGCCAGAAAATTTGAAAAATGTCTTTCTATAATTGAAACATGAAATATAAGAAATATATTTTGTGTCGCACTATTGAAATAAAATATATAATCAATATATGTAGGAATCATCGAGTCTTATGCAACGTTAAGAAAAAAAATATATATATATGTGCCTTTGGCACTTTCCAAGACAGTTTCTATTCAATACCGTGCAATCGGTGCGTCGATAGCCGCTAGCTTCACCCTGGAGTGCAACTTGATTATTATTTCGACAAGCTACTTGTTTACTGTCGTCACTAAATGATTGCTCCAGTTTTCCTTTTGAAGAATGCTGGTCAACAAAGTCCCAAGCTTGGTCCGGGGTATCGAACTTCTTATAATTGTTATAAGAATATCCGTGAACCTGGTCCTTGCAGTCCTCCCTTGTAACAGAAAGTATTTGTTTATACTTTTGTTCAGAAGTACCACTGTTTCAATATCGTCTCATTATATTCTTACCAATTGTCGAAAACTCCGGTTGTACGACCGTTGGCCACTGCGTAGTAAGGCATTCTGGTAAAAAGATAAGTAGTTAAAAAATTTCAAACTCAATCTCTTTACACTCCCAGATAGCATGCATGTCTAAAAGACATCTTCAAGACGGCACTAAGTTGTCTTTTAGACACGCATTGCTATCTGGGCTGTATGTTGTTACTTTTATTACTGTGTCGTTAATCACTTGAATTTCGAAAAAGAGAATGGAAGATAGTATCAAAGAAAGACAATGTTAATTATAATTGTTCTTTTGCATTTTCATTCCATCTTTCTCCCTCTCCATCTCGCAAGTACAAAATTTAAGTGTGACTAGAAAAGGAGGGATCTTACATTGAAAAGCTCCCTTCAGTTCATATTGCCTATAATTACAGTCTTGAAAACGTGGCAGTACATCCGCAGGAGCATAATCATAATGGGAAAAGAAAGAAAAGAAATAGCCGCTTATTAAGCGCTTTGCGCTACGCCGTTGACTTTTCGTTGACCGACACTCGGTGATTTACGCTTCTCCAACACGTTCAAGGAGGTTGGTGACTTATAATTAACAATAAGAGTCACACGCAATGCAAAACATCATTGGCAGAATAATGCACTGGCAGTTTTGAGTTTCAAGTGATTTGACCACTTTCTTTGTCTTTTTCAAACTGTTACTTTAAAGAGAGACAAACATAAATTAAACTAGAATTAAAGTTAAGCGACGTTTGGTGAACCTGAGCCTTAATTTTTTAGAAATATGATTTTAAAGTTAGGATCTTGCATTACATGATTATTTATAAGTTCTATGGATACAAATGATTGCCAAAGTAAAATAAAGAGCAGAAATAAAGTTTATTATCGCCAGTATATAATTAACAAGAATAGAAAGGATTATTAGACGACCCAAATGGCAGATGGTATATATTATTTATTTAATAGATAGCATCCTGAAACAAAGAGATATAATTGTAAAATTGGGTTCGGTGGGCTCTTTGCATTGATTGGACTATACTAGTAAATCTAGAGGAATAGTTTTTGTCGCAATTCATTTTAGAACAATCTTTTATGAAAAGCTACAAAAATAAAATGTTTTACCGTCTCATATAAAAGGTATAATACAAAATACAGATACGAAAACACACAATACGATAGGGGAGAGGGGAGAGGGGAAAGAGGCGAGCGGCGATCGCAGCTCATCTTTATTTCCTTTGCCCTTGTAAGCATAAACAGCCCCCCTTACCGCTCCTCGCTGCAAAGTAACCTCTTAAAAAAATAGTCCAGCGTGTTGAATATTGAAAAGTAGCAATCGCTCAACATGTTGGAATAGCGTAAACCGCTATGCCGTTCAGCAAAAGATCTTGCAACGGGTGCCAAACTGTCGGAAGCGCAACGTAAAGCGTAAATTAAGTTCGCACTTACTGCTGAACGCAAGCAATATGGCGACTTGACTAGTTCTTAAACGAGTCAACTATCACGGCGTTCAATCAGTAGTTACAAACAATCCGTGCTTTCCAGCAAGCGACACAAGTCGACACAAATGTCGTTCTGTCTTTCTTCGCATTCAATGAATAATAAAGACAGAACGACACTTGTGTCGACTTGTGTCGCTTGCTGGAAAGCACGGATTATTGACTAACAATTCCACATCTCTGCGGTCTCAATCGTAACATGTGCCCGCGAAGAAGCGATTTATATATGACGCAAATCGGCAGAGCGATGACGCGGCAAAGCGATAGGTACTTGCCGCCTCGATCGACCAAAAGATGGATTATTCGCGAGATCGATCGCCAAGTCATATCTTCTCGCAAACGGAAAACGTCAAAAGCTTGAAGCTTACTTGGTTAACTTGCGACGATCGCCACAGAGAACGACTCACAAAAAGCAGCTCGGCTCGACCTTCCGAACACTTCTGAACTGTTCTGATTTCTGAACTCGGGACAGTCGGGACTTGATGTGAGAATCACCATCGGCTTTTGTTTTTTTCGTTGCGTGAATGTAGGGCTACCATCCGTCTGGTTTTCCCTGGCCTAGTTTCGTTAACGTCCGGGGGAATAATAAATAATTAATAAAAGATTCTGTTTTATCGTTTTATCAGCAGTTGCAATAATTTAACATTATGAATTACGGGTGTCCGGATTTCAGACAGAAAATTCCGGGATTTTAAACCCACAGACTTATATTAGAAGTCTGTATTTAAACCTTTCTGTCCTAGGCCAGTAAAATTACAGATGGCAGCCCTACGTGAATGTGACCGATGTGACCTGCTACGTATATATACCTACATGGGCGTCCATACATACACATACGTACTTTGAAGGAAATTAGAATCATGTGATTTCCCTGGTATCACATCACGTGATCGTTTGACCTCCGTGAAGTTGACCCGCCAACTTCGACTTTTTTAATTTTTTATTATTGAAATCGTTTGGTGGTCGTTTGGAGGTCATTGATAGCCTAGTTAAATCGTTTGGTGATTAGCCGTTTTTTTGTAAAATAAAAAACAAAATTTGGGTGTGAGGTTAGCCAGACAAATTTTTTTTTCAACCAATTTGACTTCAAAAGGTGCCCATTCGATGCGCAATCGTTTGGCAGTCACAAATATTGTAATTAAAACGTTTGTTGGTTCATCTTTTCGCCAAAAACCTGAATGACACAAGGCTTAAGGCTGGGTCTACATAGGATGTAGTAAGTCGTATCGGAAGAAATTGACCAATCACAGTTCATTATTCTTCGACCGTAAGGAGAATATGAACTGTGATTGGTCAATTTTTTCCGACACGACTTACGACATCCTATGTAGACCCAGCCTTATAAGCATGAACCATGAAACCTGTAGAGTAGAAACGTATGAGATGTCGACCGATCGAATTCGATCGTGCACGTGATCGCTCCCGGTCCGCAATCTTGCTGGAACCGCGAATATCGGACTCTTAAAAAAAATTAAAAAATACCGGGATAAAGGATAATACAAAAGGAATACAAGTGACATTATTTGGAATTTCAAGGATTGCAATTCAAAGAATTTCCAAAATTTATTTGCAAACGCAAAATTTTAATTCTCATAAGTGACGAATTATCGAGTGTATCTCTCTGAAGAGATGATGCAAATCAAAACTTCAAACGTTTAAAAAAATATTGAAATTACTTTAAATAAAAATCAGATAGAAATCAGATACATGAATGTCAAGAATAATATCGAGTAATATAAATAGTAGTGTATTTTTGAACTTGCGTAAATGCATATCTGTACAATGTTAGCTATCATTATCTAGATATCGCTGTCTGTTATCCACGTGTGTAAAAAGTGCATGGACGACAATTATCTGCTAAATTGCCGGTTGTCTTGCTTATGTTTGCCGACTAGGCGAAAGGTTCTAGCACGCTTCACCTGCCTTGCCGAATTTGGATCGTTCATGTTTTTAAAGTGCCCGTAACCGCCTCCACCGAGCCTCTTTCGTGGTCGTGAAGCCTTGCTGATTCCCACTTCTATCATGCGCAATTGAAAAGTAAGAAAAACGATGTTCAACATTAGATTGACTGAACAGGTTTATGCTGTTGTCAAATTTCTATATACAATTTAAACCATAAAACACTACGCCTTTGGACTAACGCCAATAAAAAAGAATAATCAGAACAGATTGAAGCAATATCAAACTGATTTTAATAAATTCAATATCTATATTTAAAATAAAAAATAATGTAAAAAAATGAATCGCTTCGTTTCTGAGTTATTAAAAGAATTGCTAGTGAGTAAGATTCGAAGACATTACAGTTTTGAAAGAAAATATTGTTGCACTTAATGTTTTAAATTTGTTTTCAAAAGGACTTACTCAAATCTACCGCCGGTGGTACGATAAATCCGAACGATTTGGCAACTTTCGCCAGGTCCAGAGTCTCTACATCGAAAACGTGTTTCAAGTGATGAGAGTCATACGCTCTAACGTAATTCTTATACGCCTCTTTCGCCGACTGATGTAAGAAGTAATTTTTCGAGATCAATTTCTCGAGCTAAAAGAAGAGACGATAGTATTATACAATAGAGATGAAGAGATGTTAAATTGGTAGAATTATTAGTTTCGATTTCTCTATTAAATGACGCATAAATGTCACTCTGCGTCTTTCAAAATTTTTAAGCTTAAATTTATTGAGATCTCAAAGTCTGCGTAGAAAATAATTTGAAAAGAAACAAGCTAAAGGTAAAATTGCAATATATAATTGTATGTCGTTACATACCTGTAATTGTATATCAGCGATTTTATTCCAAGAAAATTCATATTCGTTCACTGGTACGCGAGCTACTTTGAGATAACGAAGAAAGCCAAGTTCCTCCGGTCGCAGTATTAACAAAGCATGACCGCTGCTGCCTTCTCCGCGAGCTGTTCGACCCACGCGATGGATATATTCCTAAAATGATTTTAATCTAAACCGATATTACGAATCCGCGTTCACCAATCAAGCCCACGTTGTTGCACACTGCCATCTTTTATTTTAATGACAATCTGCAAGGAAAAATATCGCATGTACGTTTCAATATTCTCACCTTGGGATCGTCCGGCGGATCAAATTGCACGATCCAATCAACGTCCGGTATGTCTAGACCTCTTGCGGCCACGTCAGTGCAAAGTAAAGTCCCGGAGGAGGCGTTGCAAAATTGATAAAAGGTCGTGGTTCTTTTCGTTTGTTTCTGTTTACCCTGTCGAAGAGAACGCGAGCATTAAAATCGGAGAGAATCTCGTTATCACAAATGGTATAGAAATCCGATGACTTACATGAATACTCATCACCGGTAAATCGATATAGTTCAAGAGCTCGTGATGATATTTAACGGACATGCAGGAGCTGAAGAAAACCATTATCTTCTTCTGCTTGTTCTTCTTTAGGAAGGTGAATAAAAGTAGAAATCTTTTCTCGCTCGGGCACGTTACGTAGCCTTGTTGCAAGCCCTCCACGGTCGCCATTTCCTTGTCGTCGTCGACCCCCACGTATATAGGCTCCTTTTTTAGGGCTAACGTCGTTATCATCGCCACCTTCTGCGTCTGCGTCGCGCTGAAAAGCATGGTCTGCCGGCGCTCTGCAACGATAATTCACACAATAATAGGAGGAAGCGTGTAATTTGATCTAGTGAGATATCACTAACTAGGAAGAATGTTAATGATTTGCTTCAATTCCTCTTCGTAGCCGATGTCCAGAATACGGTCGGCCTCGTCAATAATCAGACACTGGAGATTCTTGTATAAGAAATCAGGCGTGTTCTGCAAGTGATCTAATAGTCGCCCCGGTGTCGCCACGATAATATTGATTCCCTTCTCGAGCTTCTGCGCTTCGGTCTGCCTGCTGGCGCCGCCCATCAGCAGACCGTACGTATGATAATGGTACTTCATCAATTCCTTCAAGACTCCAAAAGTTTGCATAGCTAGTTCTCTCGTGGGGGACATAATGATGCACCCGGTACCTGCAAGTATCTATTTGTTGTATCCCATTCCTGTTGACTTTACATAGTTGCACTTTCAGAATGATCGAAACAGTTTTAACGGGCAACTTTAACAAATTTATTTCTATATTGCTTTAAGAGATAAGAATGAAAGTAAGTCGGAAGGCTTATTAGCCACTTCTAGAGGCGCTTTTATTGATAAAAAGAGAGTTCAAAATACGGGCCATAAAGTTTATCAATAAAAAAAATTTCTTTAGTACTATTCCAATGTTGACTATATAGCCGTTGAAATTGCATACCGTTACGCGGCATAAACTTCAACTTGTAAATCAGTTCAACGGCAGGAATTAGGAATGCCAGAGTCTTGCCGGATCCGGTTTTGGCAGCGCCAACTAAATCTCTGCCTTCCAAAAGAGGAGGAATAGCTTTCGCTTGTATCTCCGTCATATTAGTAAAGCCCATATCCGTTATCGCCTTCAGCGTGTTCTCGCATACTGTCTCGCTTAATACCGAGAAGCTTGTATCGTTTGTCACTTCAAAACCAACAGCTGTGCCGGGTACTAAACAAAAAGTTATACATTGTTAAACGGCGTACAAATATAATTTAACAATTAGAATTATATCAGAAATACATACAATTCTCAGTGACCAAAGGCTTCTCCGAGGATTCCTCAGTGACCGAAGGCTCCTCCGAGAATTCCTTAGTGACCGAAGGCTTCTTTGAGGATTTCTTACTGACCGAAAGTTTCTCCGCGGATTTCTCAGTGGCCAAAGGTGTTACCTGTGCCTCGTCATTTTCTTCGGACGCTTTTAGCTTCCCCTTTTCTAAAAAGAATACACGATTGCTAATAATTATATGTGGCCTGGGGGTCGATTCTGTATCTTACACTATAGTGAAAGTGCTAAAAGCGAGCGGCTCTGTCTCTCTTTAACCGTCCCCTTAGAAAGAGACGAAGCCGCTCAGTTTTAACACTTTCACTATAGTGTAAGCTACAGAATTGACCCCCTGGTCTGCAATGCGCCGTTAGAAGACAGAACTACATGTCGGTCCACTTTCTTTTACCCAGAAAAAAAGGATCAACATATAATTCCGACTTCTAACAACTCATTGTAGACCAGGTCTTAAAGATAACTGTCTCACAGCGAATATTTCCACATAGTTCTCTTTCGAGAAATCTAACCTCAAAGTTGATTCGCTCTTACCGCTCTTACCTCTCTGCTCCTCCCGGTGTTTCAGCACGGTCAATTTTGCTTTCTCCCGTTTCCTAATTTTTCTCATCAACACTTTCTCGGGTACGGACATTTTTCAGGTCAGCAGTGTCTCGTAATTATATTAAAAGTCACAGACCTCGATGAACACCATGCAAACGCACGTGGTGAAAAGCGTTCAGTGTTGAAAAGTGTACATACACAGACGGTACAGTACAGATAAAGCCTAGTACAGACTGCACGCAGCAAGCGGCAAGCGTCGAGCAGCAGCCAATCAACGAAGAGATATTTTCTACGCCACTGCTGACGCTTCCGAAAGATCTCTTCGTTGATTGGCTGCTGCTCGACGCTTGCCGCTTGCTGCGTGCAGTCTGCACTAGGCTTTAAGGTTACGAACCAGTTCAATTCAAGCCACAGTCGCTGGGTGGCGCGTGCACTTTGAATCGCGTCTCGAAGGATAGGCGTGTTTAACGTGACGCAGCTTCAATTTTTAATTGTCCTCGTATCATTTGCGCGAAATCCGCACGCTATGTGAAGCCGCCGAATTGTCGCGAAGCGCCGCGGGACATTCGTTGCTCGAGGCAGAGCCGCACATCTCGAGCGGCGCGAAGAGAGGTTAGGTTTCTCCGCGGACACTTGCGCTGATATAAACATGTCAGACAAGGAGACGAACGATCACGATGTCCAGCAGATATCCGACAGACTTCAGAGTGTCGCGACCATCGAGCCGGCGTGCAACAATGCGCAACCACAGCAGCAGCAGCAGGCGAAGAATTCTCGAAGGAACGGTAATAACGATGCGACGCGTCACGCTGCGGACAGCAAGAAAGCTGGTGGTGCCGTCGCCACCGGCACCGTCGCCACCGCGACCGCCACCACGACCACCGCGGACGATCACGT
The DNA here is from genome assembly GCF_000949405.1 of Vollenhovia emeryi. NCBI lineage: Eukaryota > Metazoa > Arthropoda > Insecta > Hymenoptera > Formicidae > Vollenhovia > Vollenhovia emeryi. The sequence continues at coordinate 316,201 of NW_011967199.1, forward strand.
CCGCGTGAGGAACGTGCCCGAGCTCAATCTACCCGAGAAGATCCTCCTCGTCGTCGACACGGTGAGGGAGCAGCAGTGCACGCCCTTCAAACTCGGCACGGGCGCGACGTATCCGCCGTTGTTCATGATAAAGCGCGTGGTGGAGAGCTTCGTCGGCGCCAAGTCCACCATACAGCCCGGCGTGCACGAGTACGCGCTGATGAGCCTGGGCTCCCGCGGCGCCTCCTGGCTCTGCGACTACACCAGCAACACGAAGACCGTCCTCAACCACTTGGAGAGCGTCGCGGAGGACGTGCCGGACGAGGAGCACAAGACCTACGACCTCGGGCTGCTGTTCGAGGTGATACACGCGCGGGCGGCGACGCCGGCGAGGTGCCAGCCGACGTTCACCTCGCGCGTCATCCTCATCTACGGGCGGTCCAACTCGGTCCCCAAGTTCCACACCGGGCAGAAGTACCTGGAGAATCTCACGGAGAATCCCTACTTCTTCCTGGACGTGCTGTTCGCCCACGAGCCGCCCGGCAACGACAACATGTGCGAGGCGGTGTACGCCGAGATCGCGGCGCTGGACACGACGAGTTTCTCGTACATCTTCGAGGTGGGCAGGAACGCCGCCAAGATACACGACAATATGGCGAAGCTCCTGGCGCATCCCCTGCAGCGGCCGCCGCAGAAGGACGCTTCGTATACATTTTACCTGATGCCAGGCAATCAGGAGGTGCACACCAATGTATAGTGCCGTGTATATTTGTCAGCGGATAAGATATTTTCGTGGTGAGGCGAACGCATTCTCCTTTGGGTCAGATTTACTCTGTTAATGCGGTACAATTCCAAGGCGTTATCACGCTTGCGCTCGTATCAGTAACGTGTTTTAAACCATTTTTTATTTATGTTTACCAGAAAAGATGTAGCGAGAAAGATAGCATATATGATATACATATTGTTGTCAACTTATCATTGAATAAATCATTTTTATATAGATTTATAAAATAGCCTGTCTCCTACGCAAGCAAGTCAAACGCAAATCGACTCTAGGAATCTACGTACGTCTCGTATTGTTTAAGAGGCTAACACGTAATGTTGTGCCTTAAATTTCAATGATGTTGAAGTTAAATACCACTATATTCTATCTTTCTTTTCTTTCGCAATTTTATTTCTATTGACTCGTGTTTAATTGCAGCCTATTACTGTTACTTTTGTATTAAAGCGCTCTATAATTTATACTACGTAATGTTACGTCAACGACTGATTAGGTTTCGAAGCTCCGTCATGTTTTGCTACTAAATGGGCGGAAAGTTTGACTTTTCGGGTGAAAGCGCATCCGCAAATCTCGCAGCGGAACGGCTTAATCCCGAGATGTGTCTGTTGATGCCTGGCTAGATTGGACGACGTCTTGAACCTCCGTTCGCACGTAGTACACGCGTAAGGTTGCTCGCCAGTGTGCTTCCTCCTGTGCTTGTTGAGGTCCCCCGCGTGACTGAACGCCTTTTCACAGAACTCGCACGTTAACTGTCTCTTCCTGACATTTTCCGTATTTACGCGAGCTTCCGAATCGTTGGTACCGGCTTTATTTTCTGCACCGATAGAATCGACGCTTCCCTTGACCTCGGCGTCGGTCACCATGGTTTCCCCAGGTGGAAAATTTGAAATTTCGTTGACGACCCGCGACTTTTCCGTTGTCTCCAAATTATCGGTACTCGGGCGGGTAAATTCTGCTGGAATCTCGATGTGAGTTTCCTTCGAGGTTGTTCCCTCGAGAGGTGAACGCACATCGAGAAGATCCCTTCTGAGAATATCTTCGAGTTTAACAATGCAGGGAGAACAAATTGTGTTGAAAACCTAAATGCAGACAAAGGCAGAGCATTAAATAATTATCCCCTAATGTCTATTAATGCGATATAAAATTTGATATCGTGAACATAAAGTATAAAAGTTTACGCGTAAGATGCGATAAGGTTAAAATAAACGAGCATATAATTTTGTCCGCCGATTTTTCTAAATACTTTGCAAAATATGTTTCAATTAGCGCAACACATTTCTTCATGATTTCTAAAGATAATTACAATGTGATCTAATTTCCAAGTTGTTTTTCAAATGTTACAATAATAAATATATAATTACAATAAATGTTACAAGAGTCGTAATAGCCCAATAAAAATTTCCCTGTTACACAATATATATTTCATCTATTGTAACATTTATTTGTATCCTAAAGGAGATAACAGTCGCTGAACATCTTTTCTATAACAGAGATAATTGATTCTATTCCTTTATATTTATCACTTTGTCTGGCGTCTAAGGCTGCGTTCCGACATCCACTGCCAGTATTGAATATGTATAGTATACGTGACGTAAGTTATAGATTTTTAGTACTGGCGGTGAATAACGGAACGCAGCCTAAATTTATAATTGAACCTCGAGATTACGAACAGTACGCACTTCTGCTATCCAGTATATACATTTTTCTAATTATTATTCGTTTAGACGTGATATAAAAGATTTCGATTCCAAACTCTGAAAGCCGCAAACCGATATTAGGCCTTGTAGATCGGTCGATGTGGCACGACATTCGCTTGCAGTCTATATGCGGTGTAATGTTAGAAGAAACTCTTCTGTCATGTGACAGGCTCCTACTATGAAGTAGCGAGTTTTCGACGTACAATTTCGCAAATCTTTTTACGTAACAATTACACGCGCGACTTAACAATGAATTTTCCACTAAGCAGATCTCACCCCAAGGGTAATAAATTCACGGTGGAACCAACAGACGATGCCCATTAATTTAACAGAAGCCCCGCTATCTCATATTAGAAGCATCTCTTATAATAGGCGACTCTATATGTGCTTACCACAAGTCTCAAATTCAATTTTTGTAGAAGCGCATAAGCCACCTCGTCGCCGCCGAATACCGACACGGTATGTTTCTTGCAGCAGAAGTGGCAGCGTCCTCCAGCATTGCACGACATACTCCCGAATATTATTGTTAACGTATCCTTAAAAGGATACGATGGCAGAAGAAAATACGATAGCAAAAATAGCAGGCTGGCTGTTGTCAATGTGTCCGGATAATGACATAGATTTCGCTAAAACGGATGATACTGTGCGATTGTGGCGTGGTGGAGCTACGGGATTGCGGGGAATACCCGACTGGTGTGTCCGGACAAGTCTCCGGTAAATGCGTACAACAGATACAGACGCACGTTACACATATCGCATTGTATATACGTTTGCGGAGACACAGTGCAGAAGAGATAAAACACACAATAACCGCAATGAGAAGCTTTGCAGGTATCCTAAGTGAATAGTAATTGTATCATGACTTGATCTCGCGTGAGAATTTATTTCAAGATATTGTTCGGAATCGTTTGCGTACTCGAGATCGCGTGATAAGCGCGATCGATTCTCAAATTCGGGTGAATGGATTTCTGTGCACATGTTTACATATATTACAGCTACGACTGCAAATACATTTTGCAAGTATTCGTATAAATATTACAAAATATGCCATAAGTGACAACTTGATCTCTTTTTTTCTTAAATTAAAGTGTCAGTAAATTTTTAATCAAGTAAACGATTTTTCGTGAAGTGAGCTTCAAGGATGTCCTATATTTAAGATAATGATACAAATTTCTTAGTAAAAGTACACATACACATATCTAAAGTAAAGAAACACTCATACAGCAGATAACGCGCTTATGAATCTATTGATTAGAGTAAATGCAATATGTACAATATGGTTGTAATTGCAGTAATGTATGTGTCAAGATGGTCCTGTTTTTTTTTATTGGATTATATTTTAATAACAGATTCTTTGGTCTATTAATGTAGAAGTTTGATCAACTTCTCTTCAAAGAAAGTGCACAGCGGCATCAACATTATACATATATTTTTATAAGTAGAGTTTCTAATTCTGTTAAAAAAAATCATCTAGCTAAAGCTAATTTCGGTATCTATTTCTTCCCTCTAAAGCTTAGTTCGCAAGTTCTTTCCTGAATCGAATGTTGTATTATTGTCGCCCGACATTTTCCTCGCCAAGGCTGCATCGATTCCGTTATGCAAGTAAAATCGATTCGTCATTGAAATTAATAAAAGTTAAATTAAAACACTGCGTATACATTATCGGATAGCGTAGCTGGCAATCTCGCCGTTATAGCATAATTGTAATCTATTTTTATATCACAGAAATGTAAGTCACTCATTAACGCTCGCTCGCTCGTCGGAGATAAATACGCAATATGATCGTAAAGTATATTTAAAAAATGTCTACTGTCTGAGGTTGGTTTCGCATGGTTCTGCCTATCACCACACTGAAAAAATTTCTGGTTGAATATGGACGAATCAGATAATTCCTTTAGGATTTACCAGAATTCCTGTAATCCTACAGAAATTCTGGTAAATCCTAAAGGAATTCTGGTAAATCCTAAAGGAATTCTGGTAAATCCTAAAGGAATTATCTGATTCGTCCGTATTCAACCAGAAATTTTTTTCAGTGCAGCGATCATGAAACGTGGACGAATGCTTCCTATAAATATTAATACTTCGTAATATTCAGCTACGACTAAACGCTCGTCTATTAACTTATTGGCACGCGACTACTTCCATTTATGATCATGTTTTTACGCATATCGCGTGCAACGATTGTCACATATTTGTTTAAAATAAGGCGAAAGAGAAGAAAACGCCCGCCGGTAAATTTGTAATCACGTCAAAGTAGATCTGCTGTAAAGCTTTTCCATAACGTGACCTCAGGGCTATTTACGTAGACGCATGTCTTAAAACGTGCGCGCACGGATCGCAGAACTCAAAAGGCAAGCGATAAAAAGCAGCAGCGTTACACTCGAACTGGACGCCGAGGATGTCGATATCCTCAAGAGTTCCTCAAAATACACCGTATATACAGCGAATTGCTTTATCATGCCAGCGAGACGCTCGCTGTTCCTCGATTGCTTTTTTTCGGTTGTGTTCGTCGAAATTTTCATGGTCTCCGACCTGTCCTCATTCTCACCATCCGTCGATTGCCAGTCACCGCATTTAGGAAAATTATCAGGAACAGGCGGCATCTCGTCGTCCTCGCCCACCTTGAAGACCAGCGACATTCCTATCTCCGCGTGAAACTCGATGTGGCAGTGGAACAGCCAGTATCCTGGAGAATATCGATCAGTTCGATTATTTTTCGGTCCACTTGACGCCGGTATCGATGCCTTGCCCTTTTCATTTTTTTACTACTTCATAATGAATGTTACGTATGAATGCTGTAAAGTCCTACCTGGATTATCGGCATGAAATCGTACAATAGTGTAACCACCGTCGGGCACGGTTACCGTATCCTTCAGAGGTGCCCGTTTGAGCTTTCTGTGTATCAAACCTTGCCGATCTAGTTCTCTTACTTTAGCGGCGGTAATGTTACGTCCTACCCTCTCCATAGCCACCACGCGGAACTGATAGCCGTGAAGGTGAAACGGATGATTTGCGTCGTACGTAAAACCTGGCAAGGATCATTACGGACTTAGACGGAGTTTAAATAATTAGAGATACGAATGAGGTGCTTATTGTCTGCCAACCTTCATCAACCAGAACCAGTTCCACTACGCTGTTGGTTTTAACCTGAAGCACGTGCGTGCAAGCGCAATATTCCTTCTCGCATCCCTTAACCGTGCTGGAATTGCAAAACTGATCCGGCTCAATAAGGTGTCTTCCGGGTAGGAGTGGAAACGACGGTAGCTTAAATGTTATGTGGTTCAATTGCGGCGTGTACACTTGGTGTTTCACTAAAATTTCACGATCGAAACGTTTTATGAAACGACAAACAACGTGTACAGCGAAAAAAAAGAGTAATTTAGTGACATACTTAGTGAAATATTTTCCAACAATTAAACTTGTTAAAAGATGCTTTATCACATTTATGTAATAGACATTGAAAATTATCTTTCTTTTATTTTTTTAAACATTTGAATATACGTACCTTGATGGAAGCCATACAAATCCTTGCGGTGAATGTATGGATTGTCCTTCCCGTAAAAATCGTAGGATATGTAAAATTGATAATCAGGTTCTCTAGTGTTCGAAACGTCATCGTTGTCCATCGCATTTAACAGTGGCATGCTGATGCTGTTATTCGCTTCAGTTCCTTCGTTCAGAGCGTTCACTTGCTGAAATTGGTTGTTTTTTTAATTAAAATCTAATTTCTCAGAAGCTTTAAGAGATATTGTAAGGAATGAAATATCAGTACCAGTCCATAGGAGTCATTTCTTGTGCGGTTGTATGAAACTTCTACCAGCGGTTCCTCCTCGGGCGCGCCCTCGTATCGCAATATTGCGACTTGATAGGCGCTCAAAAATCTCTCGTCGCAATCCATCAGTCCTCGAAATCTCATCCAGTAATTGTCCACCGGTTGGTCCATCTCAATTATAAAATCGAACCTTTCGCCAGCGTAACTCACCAACGATTCAGCTGCAATCGTTACGTAACAATGTATATAAAAAAACTGACACTTTTCATAAACGATTCTGTTAGTAAGTAGCGGCATAAAGGTGAAATCGTACCTTGTACCGGGTCAATATCACGTCCGTCCGAACTGACTACGTATAAAGTATGGTTGTCGACAGAAACTTCTATAGGACAATTCAGGAACTCCGCATTTATAAGCCTGAATCTGTATCGAAAACTCTGCAAGCAAACGAAGAGTAAAAATCCGATTCTGATTAAACAAAAATATAGCTATTCTATTTAAAATAAAGTTACACTGACTACGCGTGTATTTTGAACAACGTTGAAAATATTTCAGATGATTTTACAAAATAAAATACCTCTTTTTTTTAATTTGTCTTTAACGACAATACTTTATCTTTTTCTTATATAAATATACATTTGACAAAACTAACGATGTTTGAGAGCGTTACAAGTAATAATTTTTAATCTTCATTCTAAAATCGGAGACCAATTCGAAATAGACCTGAATAGGCACAGTGGGAATCATCTTGCGGGCACCTGTCAACCTTTGATGTTACGAATACTTTCTCCTCGAAAACTTACCGGTTTCACGACGAACGTCGTGATAGGCATATCGGCCAGCGTCTCATTTTCATTCTTAATGGCGATGAAACGGCCCAGGCCGTTTACGAGTAAGTTCGGCGCTTTGTTATTACCGTCTCCGTGATAGTGCGCTAGGAACTTGGTGAGACCCAGCTCGTGAATCCAATCGGCGACTACTAACGTAAACTCATCGTAGTCATACAGATCCCTGTGCCAGTCCATTTTAGGGGGTACACGAACGATTAATGGGCCGAACACGCCGTCACCTCTCTGAAATCCTGCAAAGATGTGCAATATAAAATACTATAAACGACCGGACTCCAGGAAACGAGTCATTCGCCATAACATTTACGGCTGTCAATAAATTATGAAGGAACGTTACGGAGGAATATTATGAGGGAATATAATCAGCCGGGCTCAGGTAATATTTTCCGCAATTTTATGATAAATTATTTCGACGCTAACCCAGTGAGAAATGATTCGTCGAACGACGAGTCATATCTCGCTGGGAACACCCTGTCACGGCTCACAGCCTTCTTGTTCCTTCGAATTTGTGTCTAACACAGCTGAGCCTTACGCATATTAATAAATTATGATAGATTAAGGGAATTCGTTGAGACAATTGCAATTTTCTCCCAAACTTTCCGCAGGTAATGTCAGGTGCGAGTATTTGGAGCGGATCTAGCGTACCTAAATGAGAGTGCCAGAAGTGCGTGCCGGCTTCAGTGGCGATGTAATTGTATCGGAAGCTCATTCCAGGATGGATAGGACACTGCGACACGTAGGGTACACCGTCCATGTACGGTGTGTTAAAATGATGCTGACCGTGCCAGTGCATCGTCGTGCTCTCCGCGTGCAATAAGTTGATCATATCAACTAGTATCCTGTCGCCTTGGCACACCTGAAATTAAAGTAAATCCCCTGAAAACGTTCTCATCGCGCTCGATTTGCGGTCTGGCTCGCGGCGGCCGCTTATCAATCGCAGATCTCGCTGAAATGAGATCGCAGACCGGACATCGTTATCGGCGATCACCTGTCGCCTGTAATTAAAACGAAGCGATACCCGCGTGACTGAATTACGGTATATGTATTCCCGGACACCGCGAACAATTCTACATGCGTATCTAATAACAATGATGGAGCTGCAAGCGAAATCTGGAGGTAGGAAACGAACGGATGCGTGTCCGCGTGAACAAACAAAATAATCGTCGCGCGGATAATTCCTTGGAGTACTCGTTAAACAATCATCGCAAGATCTCAAAGCGTATTTAAATTGTAGGAAATAGAATCTTTGCAATGTGAATCCCACCGCGCTACTCTCGTGATATCATTGCATAATGAGGAGGCATTGGCGAGCGGCAATTAGGCTCTGCGAAAGATTGCGGAGGCGGTGAGTCATGAACTAAAAAAATCTTGCCGTCTAAGAAACTACTAATTAGCCGTCTAAAAAAATACCTATTAGATAGAATAAAAACTTGCACGTGGATCATTTTCAAAAGATTTCCCTTTACACTCGCGAAACTTAAAAAATGCAAAGGATCGAAAAAGAGATAATAAGCGGATATGCAATGAGGCTTGTAGCAACCTTTCCCTTCCAATTTAATGAGATCATTCAAATTCGCCCATGTCTATTCACCTCCTGTTAACACCTCGCAAACTTGTAAAGAAAAAAAAAGACTCTCTTCCCGCTGAATAAAACTGATACGAACTGATATCGAAGTAAAGGAAGCAGAGACACGAGAAAAAAATTTAACAACTACGGAATTAATTTTTTCAATATCACTCGCCTCGATCGACGGACCTGGCATTTGCCGATTCACAACCATGAGCGATCGCTTTATGCCATCAGCTGGGACGCAATGAGACCGAAAGCAGTCTGTAATATTGAAGGGGCAGTTGTAACAGGCCTTGCTCATTGTGTAATAAGCCTCCAGTTTGAAGGTGTAGTAGCAGTCCAGAGGCGCCGCATCATCCTTACATGTACGCCGACACGCGTGGCCCTTCCAGTCGACGACGTCGGCGATTTTCGGATCGATCGGCGATAGACCGAAGTCATTGTACGCCGTTATTATTGTTTCTAAAATCCGACAAAAAAATGCCGATTAAAATAAAACCTGCTCTTATTTCAATCTGAACGTATTCCTACACTGAAAAAAAAATCTGGTAGATTCAACCAGTCGTCTGTTAGAAAATGGACGAATCAGAATTCCCTTTAGGATTTACCAGAATTTCTTTAGGATTTACCAGAATTCCTTTAGGATTTACCATGAAAGATATTTCATAACCAGAAGTTTGGTAGACTTTACTACAAATCTGGTAAATCCTAAAGGGAATTCTGGTTCGTCCATTTTCTACCAGAATTTTGTTTTCAGTGTAGGTAAGATACGCATACATAAAAATCGAGGGGTAAACCCTTAGTGGGCATTGGTGTACAAGATTTTAGTCAGCGGTTTCCCCCTCGTAGAGAACTATGACTCGAGCATATATGGAAATACAATAACAGTGAAAACGTCGCAAGGCCAGTGCGAAATTAATATTAATCGTGAAAAGTATCGCTCACCCGATCGACTGTTATAAACAACCAGCTGGAGCAGAAAAAGTAACACGTTCCAGATTAGCATATTCGATCTGTAAGAAAGAAAACCTGATTCAGAAAGACCCGGTATGTGTAACGAACAAATCTCATTACATGTAGCGTTTTACGAAATCTGAGATTGCAGAGATAATACTTCAAGGCAGAGATAATAACTCGACGAAAATAGCCGAATAGATTTAAAAGATATGCATCCGTGTCTTACGTAATAAATATGAAAACGGCTTGTAAAACTAAAATTTGCTTCTCTTAAAGCATTGTAGTAGTGTATTTTACATGTAACAAAATAGTGTTGACCATTTTTTTTCATTTATATAAAGTTATTCATCTCTTGCCTTTACAATCTTTAACTGTACAAATAATTGCTCCTATTCCATGACGTTATATCTTATCTTTTATGGAGATACAATCACAGATATTTCACAAACAATTTTTAGAAGTGGAAAATTATCGAAAAGAGTCCAGGTTATTTTTTTTTTACTGATAATGAGAGTTCAGCTTGAACTGTCGAGTCTCACTGAGACTTTGCAATTTCTTACGACAAAGTAATGATAATGGTAAGATAATACGCGTATAGAATGTCCCACTTCTGGCGCATTTTAATGACCGATTGGTCAACGTGCGACGAGATTTTTCTTCGAACAAAATGGCAATGGATTTTTAACTATGAAAGTGATCTAAAATTGGATTTTTCGTTAAGATAATATCATAAAATCTGTTTTGGTTTTTAACACCGTTCGAACTTGATACATCCGTATTTTCTTATTTTATTAATAGGTAGATATTTTAATATATAAAATTGGACACACGCTATATAATGATTTTCTACGTTCATAAAAACCTTCTGCAGGAGATGTGTCTCGTTTAATCGCCATGGACGCGTGTAAAACAGCGTTTAACGTCTCAAGTGAGAAATTGCCGATATTGGTAATGTCGAAATTTCTAACGCATCTTACAACACAATATATGTGTCGTAGTACATAAATTTAGCACACCTTGACGCAACGTACCTGCATCGTTGCGGCACAAGATGCAGCTGTTATTCGCAATTATGTTAATAAACATTGTTTCGCTATTGCAAAAATTAGCTTCATTGTTTCGAGCGACTTTATCGCAATGTTTTTCGTCTTTCCTTGATAATGAAAGCAACTTTAAATATCAAGACAATTGTCGGGACCATAAATAGAATATCGTTGGATTCATAAATAAATTCGTAGAACGTTGATTATTATTAATTATTAAAATACGGACTGTCCATTTTACTTATCAATCTATGATCTTTCATATAAAATATCAAATATGTCAAGTCACACACATAACTCTGACATATATGTAACTGCTAACTTTTAGAATGTATTTAATATAATGTATAAATCTCCAGAAAGATTTTAAATAATAATAATTATTAAATTAATAATGAAAAATAATTTTTAATGGAACTGCTCTGTCTACCAGTAAAAGTTCAAAGCGGAATACTGAAGATTAAAATATTACTACTGGTTAAAACAGAAACAAGTATCGATTAAATTTTCTAATACATTTCTATTGTTTATTTTATTATTTAGATATTACAGATAGCTAATTTGCATATTATTGATACATTTGAAGATATTCTTCCAACAATAAATATTGAACAACTGTATACGTTTAAAGTCACGATTGTGCGAAATTAAAGCTCGAGATGTGTGCAAGTGAATGTTCTCAAATATATCGCAACGCACGTGATATTGGCGAAATAACAGAACGTATGAAAATTCTTTTGCATGCTAACAGAACAGTTAAATTACATTTAACTTTTCCGTTGCGACATGTGTTCTTCGGATTTCTATAGCGGAGATCGTTAGAGACATCCAAGAATTTCAAGGGTATTTAAGCAAGCGGAATCCTACATCATACTTAAGGTAATAATCGAGAGTGTAAGGCTAATATTACATTTGTCGAACGACAAATTTTTTTAAGTGTGTTGATTGTAAAATTCTCGAGTATCTAGAAAGTTTCTATTTAACAGCCAATCAACCCGCTTGAAAAGTTTGTCGTACGACAAATATAATATTGGCCTTAGTCAGGCATTATCGAAATAATGTAAAAAAATATTGTAAAGATTTGACATAAAATATTCAATATCGTCATTGTAACAGAGAAGTAGAGTAGGCCTTTAGATACTTCTCGAAAGAAGATACGCTGTTAGTTGAGAATTATTTCATTTCGTTAAGTGAACATTCGGACTTTTGTAAGAGCGACTGTCTTGGGCGACGACACCGTGCGAATTGATAAAATAACTGATAGAAGCTCTGTCTAAAAATATAACGTCACAAATAACAGATAGCGCTAAATACAAACGAAACACCGCGCGTATGTTATGGTAAACGAATGATAGCGCTTCGTTGAAGCGACAATTCCATACAGTCACATGGCTATCGGTAAACCTATCGCTATACATATATAATTAAAACATAATTTGTAAGAAAGATCTAGATATACGTCGACATCCTTCAAACACGACTCTTTAAATTGATGGGGTGCGTTTCGACGAGCAGTGCGATTTTTTACGATACTGTGCTTCCGATTCATTTTTCTCGAGAGCGAGAAAAATGCAGATCAACGCGACTTACCGTATTGCGTTAAATTAATGATTCAAGACACCGAGGGTCAAGCAGAAACTGACGAACACTAACGCGCAGAAATAAATAATCCGCACTATGCGGCTGAACACGCGACGCGCGTAGTCGGGCGTTCAACTCTCCTGATCACGACCGAGATTCGGACTGCCACGCGCGCACATCTGCATCGAACGGAAGCCGCGTCTCTTCTCCCGTCTTTGTGACAGAAGAAGACACGACACACTGCCGGACCAACGTTTCACGTGGAGGACGCTTTACGGAGGACTGGACCGGCGTGGCAACCGGTCGCTCCTCTATATGATAGCAGGAGGCTTCTCTCCTCTTCTGTGGAGGTCGTGCGTACCCCACGAGAGGGGCTTCTTGCCTTGCGTATGGTCAGGCACAATGTAGACGTACGTACGATTACGGTGGCACGAAATAGAGGGTATTCACAGATGCCTTCTCGTTCGTAGTTCTCGGGTCCCCCCGTCTGAGCTCGTCGCTCAAGTTCAAATCCAATAACCGCGTGCCCCCCAGTTTTCCCCGAAAGTGAATTCGTCAGTGGACTTTCCCTTCGTTATCCGAGACTCGTTGCTCAGCCTGCACGTGTTTACAATAGGTAGACACCGCATGCGTGGAGCATGCGTATAAAATGATGACGGTGTATCCCCGATATCTGTATCTCCTTTTAAGAAGATTAACATGTTTTTGACGTCAACTGACTGAAAAAAGAAGCTTCCGGCGAACTACAGATGAGAGAACAGATTTTTTTCAGTTATGTTTTTGCACAAACTTTACTTGAATGGAACTGTAATTTGCATCTTAATTGCACGAAGATACGTGTACCCACGCGGCAAAATATATCTGAGACTTAACGTATCAGATATCATTTCATATTTGAGATATCTTGTAGATAATGTATCCTGAATACTTTAAAGATATCATATTTCTGATATTTTTTACAAAATTATCGTTAATATTTTTATTATTTTTTGTTTCTAAATAAGTGTTTACTATTTAAATTTTCCTCAAAATAAGTTTTGTAAATTTATCTAGTCAAAAAAGAAAATATAGTACGATGAAAAATAAAAAAGATAAATATGAGTTTACAGTAATAGTATAAAAAGTAAATACTGATTTGTGGAGGTCGTGTTTCTTAATAATTTATGCCGAAACTGATAACGAACAAATATATTTTCTTTAACACATTGCCTATTCTGTAATATGTAATATCCGATTTCACTAAAATATAAATATCTATTATTTGATATAAAATCAAATATCATATTTCAGATGAAATAATCGTAACTTTTTAGAATCTAGAAGACATCTCTTAGATATCCAAGCGATATCTGAATAGGTTTTCGTATCAGATATGTAATATTTATTATCATAACAGGGGACTTTTCTCAATAAATACAGGGTGATTCAAAATAGGTATAGTGTCCCTGAAATGTCGTATTCCTGATTAAATTCTAAAACGATTTTTCTCTTACTAAAATGTTCTCCGAAGCTTAGTTTTTGAATTATTCAAAGAAATAGTCAGCGAATAACTGGCCGAGTACAAGAGGCAGACAGGAGCGGCGCACCGCCGCGGCGCCCGGCGGCTCACGCGGGGCGGTCAGCTGAGCGATCAGCTGTAGCGTTGCACACGCACATCTCTCTCTCTCTCTCTCTCTCTCTCT
>NW_011967199.1:333076-337249 GCF_000949405.1 Vollenhovia emeryi
GGTAGACGAATCCGAATTTCTTTAGGATTTACTAGATGTGTAGTGAAGTTTATCGAACTTCTGGTTATGAAATATCGAGCCCTAACGTGATAACTAGAAATTCTCTTTGGTTTAACCAAAATACATTCTATCGTACGTATCTTGTTGGTGCAATCAAAGCATTTTTCTCAGTGCGCAAAAAAGAAAAATAAATCTAAATAATCGAATAATAACCTGCGTACACGAGACTGCAATTAATTATAATAATCAAAGATTGAAGATAATCTACCATTATTTACGCTCGCGAACACTGGCACGTCGGAAAGGTTAAAGAATAGAAATCCGCTTCACTTTTAATTGCATTTCAATTACCTGCTGTACTCGCGAAACAGACGCACATTTTAACACTCACTTCGCGGATGCAACAAATTCTTTTCTAACGAACGGTTAATTTCTGTACGGCGATTTCAGCTCCCTGATATCTGCACGTCATTTTATATATGCGAAGCGATATTATAACTTTCTAGAGACAGCGTGGTAACATTTGTTAATGAGACGCTCCCGACACTGAAAAGTTAGATTCTACTGATAAACACTGATATACGCTTAATTAATATGCGCGTCATTTTCTTGAGATAAGATACGATTAAGCGATGTTTGCGAGACAAAACTTCCGTCGTGACATTTCACTCGTCGATTATATCTTTAATACAGCAGATTAAATCCATATGTATTAAGCTTGTCAAGGGCATATTGATTCCTTTATATCAAATTTCAGCAGGCAGACTTTGTAACAGCCTTTGTTGGTGCCTTTTGCTTTCGATCCTTTTGTATTACTTTTTCTCTCGCCGTATCTCTTTTGCAATACATTAAATTAAATTAAATTCTTATATCGAAATACGATATGCAAGTCCCGGTAAAGTCGGATTGCATCGCGAAACCAATATTCGGGAGATTAATGGAGACGGAAGTGAAAAGAGCGACATTTCGTATCGCGAGTCAGGTGATATTTTTGTGCGGCTGGTTTTTACAAATAAGGCGAATGAAATCGATATGGACATCGGCTCGCGTTTCTTTGGCAAGAATCCCATGGAACAGGTTCCGAAGGGAATTCCCCGTTTCGCCAGGTCAACGCCGAACCGGCAACCGGCAGTCGCCAGCTCGCGTCAATCGATGACGTTCGATTCGTTTTACAAGAACTTCCTAGGTTGCTCGTTGCAGCCCGTCTATTATAATTCATGACGTAAGCGAGCAATTTTTATAGACTTTACTCGTCACACTTGCCGACCGTTTGTTATCAGATTTTGTCCGTCACAATAATTCGACTGTCGTAGAATACCATATATTTGCCGTCGTTTCTCGACGATCCCGCAAAGAGCGAGAAACGTTACGATTTTCGCGTTACGTATCACCTTGACTATCCCCCTACATACTTGGAAGAGTGAACCTGTTCTACAGCGTAGCAAAAAGAAGCAGAGAACGGATTCTCTACGGATTAAACTCGTCAGATTAAAACAGATGCGTTGCAAACGTCGCGAGAGACAGAGAGAACAAAAAGAGAGATATATATATATATGTTGCTGCATATTACATAATTTGGAACGGGCCCGATCGCGAAGGCCGCGCGATGAACGCGTAAGGAATAACGGCAAATTGATGAACACGAAGCATTGTGTTCATGTGAGAGCAAGAGGCAAATTATCTACATTGCGCGGAGGCTTAGCCAAGCAACCAACCGCGCGACGGGCCATGGCCGCAAAATCCAAGGGCCATGGAAAGCAGATGCGCGCATAAGACACGCGTGGATGTAGAAATGTTACGAAACGGACCGACACATCCGCGCGTGGTACTTCCCTCCCGGTTTTCCTTCTCGCGAAAGAGCGTCAATTTTAATCACTACACGATTTTAATAATCTGCCCGTTTAGCATCTGCGTCAGACCGTCATTGCACGCTAACGGATATACGCTAGCACTTGGAGCGCACAAATTACGAATTTGACTTTACGTCACGTTCTAACCAAATTCTAATACTCGACGGACATTTTCCTTCCCTGTTATTGAAATCGAATATTTAATGTGTTACTATTCTACATTTTGATAAGCTACAGTGATAAAAATTTTACCGCTCGCAAATTTTACTAAGTTACGTCGCGGATATTTTTCTTTCTTGTTACTGAAAACCGGATACTTCAGGCATTAATTACTTATCTACATTTTGATGAGCTAGAATTTAGATTATGAGATAAAAACTTTACCACTCGCAAATTTTATTTAGCCACGAGCTAAAGTTAAACACAGAAAAGAGGAAATGAATATAGTGCTAGAATATAAAATACTTCCAAGATTAGATTAAGTTGTACGTGTGCATCCCTGTTTAAAATATTAGAATATGATCAGATTACATTAGATTAACTGCAATTTCAATGTAAATTAATAAGACTCTTGCCTGCAATCAAACGTAATCTGATCATGCATCTTCTATCTATTATTTTAAACAGGGACACGAGCAATGTAACATCTTCAACATTGACAATGTTCTTGAGACGATTACTAGTGCTTTCATTATAACATTAGTATTATATTACTATTAATTCTTAATGATTTCACAAGATTCACACCGCAAGTCTAAATTAATTTCTGCAGTCGCGTGTTTACCTGCAACCCAGGGTTGAGCCATCCAGTTGTGCCGCGTAGGAGACGATTTTTCGCGCGTATCCTCATCTATCTCGACGGATGAGAGTTTAGAGAAAGTTCACTACCAGTCCGGAGCATTTACGTATTTCGCCGACGAACGTAACGTTAACGAAAACAAAAAGCGCGAAACGGCATCACGCGACAAGGACGGGAAGGATATATTCCCCCCCTTACCCTCCCCCGACGCTGCGGCTGGCGTTACATTTGTCGTACGACGAATTTTTCAAGCGTGTTGATTGGCCGCAGGATAGAAAAGTTCCCGAGTACTTAGAAATTTTCTATCTTGTTAATCCTGCAGCCAATCGACACTCTTGAAAAATTTGTCGCGCGACAAATGTATAATAGCACCCTTAGGGCCCGAGCAGAATGGCTGTCTTGTATTCTCAAGACAATGTTTTGTTTTAAATCTTTCTCTTGAAGTAACGCACAATAACTGTCTTGTGTCTTAGGTGTAGTACAAAGAGACGATCATTCTGCTCAGGCCCTTATTCTTTTACTTCTCCGTAGATATAAATCCTTATCGTCGTGCATCCCGCGGCGACCTCCTCACCCAACAATTCGACGTTTATTCGGACGATTCGTCCCAGGTGGCGAACGAGCGTGTGATACTCCTAGTAGCGCAATATTGGGAAATAATATAAATCTAGTATTCCTGATATTAGTCCAATATTGTAAGATGGATGCCTTCTCTTATTTAGCCAATATGTTTATTCAGCAACATTGGTCTAATATTAATACAATATTAGACAAATATTCTTGTTACATTGTTAAATATTGGCCAATATACTTCCAATATAAATCTAATATTATATAATTATTATCGTGCAACATTTACTTGTATTCCATGGCCAATATTGGCTTTACGTTGGACAATATCGGCCAATGCATTTCTAATAAATATAACCAACATTGGACCAGTGTTTAGGCTACGTTCAGTAGGAAGAGCTGCTTTGCAACTGCGATTATTTCGATCGTTTTGCGTATCCGACTTCTGAACCTCACGTTTCGCGCACGTTGTCTTTTCTCTTCATCACCTATTGCGTCTTTTCGCGGTCTCGCGGTTTACGCTGCAGCTGTAATAGGCCCCTCGCACGTGTCGTTCGAAGAGAATGCAATTTGAATAAATGTAAAGTGTATAATTAGGAATTATCTCTCCGATAGTGGCCTGAAACGCGGGTATGATAACAACTCTTTTTACAGTCCTTCCTTTAAGTTTTTGAAAATATTTCCTTCAATGTTCATTTAAAATGTGTTCAAGCATATCGCTCTTTCTCGTTAGCTGAGATTTTGAACTTTTTCTTTAGTCTCTAGGGAAGAAGAAACGTAATTCAGACGAAAACTAGACGCGACAGATAAAGTGAAGAAAATTTCATACGAACGCACGCGCCTAACTATATTTCGCACACACATTTTGCGCGCGGAAATATTCGAAAAAGGGAGAGAGATACTCTCGATTGTCCATGACTTTAGGTTTATTTTTTGTTCCTGCACTGATGAACT
>NW_011967199.1:338044-379686 GCF_000949405.1 Vollenhovia emeryi
CGTAAAGTCTCGTTTTATCTGTATTGTTTTCATTTAGAGAACAAGAATAAAAATTAAATAATTTTGATAAACAACATAAACTCTGGTTTCTCGCTCACATTTTCCTCCATGGTGGGCTCAGTTTTTTCTTCTTGCACAATTTGAACTTTTCTTCTTAAAAATCCACATCTTTGTTGCGCAAGTCTCTTTCGATACGTACTTTCGCTAATTATTTTTCCTTTCCACCGATACATTTTTGTGGCTTTTGACATTGCGATGCAGGACTAAACAGAAGTTAGCTCGCAATGTCAAAAGTGCATTGCTATCAACCGTGAAGCCATAAACTTAATGTCGCGCTGTTGCCACGTTTAACCCGTTTCATCGAGGGTCAAATATTATTTATAGTTATTGTTTAAATAATGCATATTTACCTTTTTAACTATATTCCAATTACTTTTTCTGTATTACACTGTTAAATAATGGTGTTAAATAAATAAGAAATTTGATGTTCTAAGGTTGCATTCTGGGCATTTTCACTACCAAAAGTTTTATTGTAAAAAGTTGTAAAATGGCAAATAAACCCAATAAAGTGCGAAAAATGTAAAAAATAACTTTTAAAAAATAACTATATTATGTTAGTTATCATTTATATCAGTTATCACTAGGTTTACTGCACGTTTAGCGTAGATATGCCAGTTTTTCGAATTTGGGGGATTTTTGTCAATGATTGTATCTCAGATACATCCTTAAAAGTGAGCGGCATTGTCCCGACACATTCGAATGATATTGGAGTGTGTCGGTAAAAGAGATGAGACAGAATTGACCCCCCGATACGGCGGTCAGCACGCGCGGCGCCGCGAGAAAGATACACGGCGCGCCCTCTGTGGGGACGCGGGGGAAGCGGAGACGTCGCCGACGAAACATGGCGTGTGTTTTGTTTGTGTGCGCGAGGAGGATGGTTACGCGCGGAGCGTACGGCGGCGGCGGCGGCGGTGGCCTGTAAAGGTTCGCACGGGGCTTGAATATTTCGCGGCCTCGGGCAAGGGCCGGCTTGAAGAGAGAGCAAGGCGAAGAAGATCGCATGAGTGCGGGCGCGGTGCGGCGCGCGTCGCGATGAACCCGACGAGCCTGTACGTGTCGACGTGTCGGCTGGTGTTGCAGGCGGACGCCGAGGACTCCAACTCCTGGACGGATCTCTACAGGCTGGTGCCGTACCTGAGGCAAAGCCTCGGCTGCACCGTCTGCTCGAACCTGCTGATCGAGCCGCACACGCCGACCGAGACCAACTGTCAGCATCACGTGTGCCGCGGCTGCCGCGGCGGCCGCAAGAAGCTGAAGCCGTCGTGCGGCTGGTGCAAGGACTACGACAAGTACGTGGAGAACGTGCAGCTGCGGATACTGCTGCAGTGCTACAAGAAGCTGTGCGAGTACCTGACCAGCTCCGGCATCTACCGCACCCTCCTCGCCGTCATCTCCGCGCCCAACTCCACCGCCAATGGCGCGCCGTTCACCGTCGGCGCCACCAGCCTCATGGAGCTCATCCAGGAAGGCGCGGGCTTCAAGGACGAGTTCAAGAGCAACGCCGGCCTGTCCAAATCCGCGTACAGTATCCTACCGTGCGTCTACACCAGCACCACCTCCACTCAGACGCAGGGGAACAACATTCAGACCACCGAGGCCATGGCCCAGAGTATACCCGGTATGTAGGAGAACAGACACGTTTCCTCGGAGCACGCTGTTGTCGCAAGCTCCTGCGAATAAACAAGCGCGTACGAGCGCATTGATGTAGCACGAATGACACACGAATAATCCTCACCTTTTGCTGTCAAATTAGAGTCGCCAACGATTCGCACGGTATCGAACGGATCCTCCATATATTCTGTGATGTACGCCGGGTCTGGTAACAAAATTACGATAAAACGGAAAGCGGCAGCTACGGAAGACACGGAAAACACGGGGCAGCAGGAGACAGACGGGAGCCAGCACGGCTCTGTAGGAGGGGTAAAATGCATTCCGTCTTCCCACCTTAAATATGGGACCCCTTCTGAGAAAAAATCTTCAAAGAGCAGCAAAGTAATTTCAATAGATATTCGGTTAATCTTATGCCTTACAGGACTTACATTGTGCACTGTAATCTTTATTTAAATGCTTAAAGAGTCCGCCCTTGTTAACACCTCTTGTAAGGTACACAATAATTTTTCCGACTTACATCCATTAACAATTATAGTTGAGCAATTAACCTCTGTACATATTTATTTGTATACTAATACTAGTTTTAGAAAGGTCTTGACTTACGTTCGTCTAGGTCCCATAAGAAAGATCAATGCAGACGTGCGTCACGTTTGCCATTGACAGGCGTTCTAGCCTTCTAATCTGGACTACTTCTGCATTGATCTGTGATACTTGTACTGGCGCATCCTTGGGTGTGCCGGCAGTAATGTGATTCACTTTGTTGCGAACAGTCTTCGGGCAGTTTTAAGAAGCCAAGGTCAAGTTCTGCCAGAAGTAAAAGGAAAGGCTGCAGATGTGGTAATGCCACCGCGATACCTGGGAAACTTACCTGTTGCGGTCAAAGGTGTCCTTGTTACGTCGAAAGTAAGCCTTGCGCGGACTGTAGATGTAGAGGTTGCAGAAATCCTCACATGGCAGATGGATTGAAGGTATTGGTCTCTACTCGTCTCGCCGAGGCACGTTGCACCTTCAATTCTAAACTGTTACGTATTTTAGATCCGTCCACATATACCTGAACTCCATAATTTACAATTACAACTCTCCACTTCCTTGGATTGCGACCCGCTAGGCGGGGATCCCCTGGGATCCGTGCCGCAGTGTCTCTCGACGTCTCCTACAACGATACAAGTGTTAAATGTGTATTCTACCCCGAGATTGGACATTGACAATGTACCGCAGGACTTACCTGCTGCCTTGTTAGTGGGAGAAGATGCTATGGTAAGTACTGAAAGTGAAGCGGAGGATAGTGATATACAGATCGACGTGTGACAAAGTATATAAACGGACACATCGCGGAGAACTGTACCGTACCAGTGATTATGCAAGTGTGAAGGATACACGTCTCGAGATAGAGAAAGACATATTATGTAAATAGCTCAATTAGAACCATTAAAAGAAACAATTGTGAGAATCAAAAGCATAAAACATTACGAATTTGCAAGGATAAATTAGTTTAGAGAAATGTGTCTAAAAGAATGGCAGTTTTGCGTATGATTTACCATTTCAATATTTGTAAATATCTCAATACAACACAAAAATACAAATTATTAAGTATATATATTTAATTGGATGCTTAATCATGGCGACAGTCAATTTTGCCTGTAAGATTAATCACTGTTATGATTTAGCATCTACTATTTTGTTATATATAATGCGTTATATGCGTTAGCGCTTCTAAGAATATGCGAACACTCGTAACCTGAACATTGTTTAATTGTACAGTACAAAAGGCAAGTTCATTGAACATGAGAACATTTCTTGCGTATTAATTGTATATTATGACGATTCCAGTTTATTAATACATGAATATGTTTCGTTTATATTCTGTATACAGGATGTTTTTTAAATCACTTTTCTATGTGTGTGTATGTGCGCATGTACACGCGCGCGCGTAGTCTAAGTTTACTGTCTCTAAACAATAGGCTTGTTTTCTGTTCCTACACTAGTGAACTAGTGCAATAAATTGGAGTAAGACAAGCATATTTTTTCTCATTCTAGCTTACTGCACTAGTTCACCAGTGCAGGAACAGAAAACAAACCCCATATCAACGAAAGTTTGCACAAGCAATCAAGGAAATATTCAACTTTTTTTCGATTGTAGGACATACTTTTTGATAGTACTATCGCGATACAATTACCTTGGTTAAAAAATAGTTCAGGACTTTTCAACTTGATTTTTCATAAGAAATGGCGCTGTGTGTAATTAGTGAATGATCTTTAAGAAACATCCTGTATATAATATACTGATTGCCCAATTTTATATATGTATTTCCCGGATACACATATATTGGAGTATACTTTTGATCGATGCATGTATGTTAAATGATATTTTTCTGTTTGTTCGACAATTTGAAAATTTATAATATAACATATATATAATTATAAATATAATATATAATATAATTATAAATAAACTTTCTGAGACTGCAAATACACAAATTACTTATGAGAATGAGTTGAATTAAGCTTACAGCTTTCAACGTCGATGATTTTATTTACGCATAAAAAGTATCTCGTTCAACTTGCCAGTTGTACATACAATGACAAAAAGATCGTTATCTATTTTGCATACTGGTTTTTACAATCTCTAAGTGTAAAACGCAAAGTGTGTGGAACAGCGATCTGTTAAATTATCCTACAATTTAGCATTGCATCGAAATAATACTCTAAGTGAACCGTACATACTAACAAAAAGTCTAAATGATAAACGCGAAGAGTGAGGTCTATACGTAATACGGATTATAAAAATTGTTTATTTTATCTCATAGGAAGTCGCAGATGTATTTAGATAAACATGAAATGTTTATTTGCCTAAAATTTTAAGTTGAAAACGATTTCGATCGAGCGTTATTATCAGGGTTGGATTTATCAGTAGGCACTATAGAAGTCGGCCTAGAACAGAAATTTTTCTCAAAATTGTCTTTAATAAAGAATATTGATAAATATAATTTTATTATTCCAAAAAGTTGTGAAGGCTCCCAAAAAGAAAATATGTAGAAAGGAGAAGTACCAATGTGAGCCACAAAATGAACGGAACTCGGTTCTCACAATACAGAAAAAAAGGCACAGTCGTTTTAACATCGTTGTTACGGACTCATCCTTCTCTCGAAATGTGTTATTCAGTCCTCTTCATGTCTGGGACCATTTAGAGATCTACTGATATTAACACATATAGAGAGATGATTCTGAAATCACATGGTGCTCTGACCTCCTACGTTAAACCCTATTCGTTCTAAACGAGTCTTACTGAGGAAGACCCGAAGAAGGGTCGAAACGTTTTATATTAAAGAGAAATTCTTTTTCTGTATTGTGAGAATCGAGTTCCGTTCATTTTGTGACTCACATTTATAATTTTATTATATCATATTTCAAAAAATGAATGAGTATTGTGTATGTTTAATAATCTTTGCTTTCTTTAGTTGAACATTCTTTTCTCTCCTAGTATTAGCCACAATTTGGATTATGTCAATTAAAAAGACGAAAGCGTTTAAACTGGTTTCTTTTTACTATTTATGTATCTATAGGCAGCAAACGGTTAAATCCGATCCTAGTTATTGTATGTATCACATAAAACTTATTTTTTTACGTATAAAAGGTATCTTATGTCAAAGACTTGTAAGTTACATCTAAAAATATTTCTGTTGAATCACATTTGTAATATTGATAATATCGATATTACAACAAATCTCGAAATATTCTATTTACGCAAGTATAATTAAATGTGTTAATCACACTCATTAATGCATACGAAACATTAGTACAAAATTACTAAATATACTTAGGATATTTTTTATTTTTACGTACAATTGTGTGTTCGTGGGTACATGCGTGTACGTGCCCTAATAGCATAGTGCATTGACCAAACATTGGTTAAACATTGGCTCAATATTTCGTTGTATCGAGCCAGTGTTTAGCTAATGCACTGTACTACTAGGGTGGGCTCCTCTGGAGCATCTATGAATCCATCAATTGTTATTTGTAATCACATTTAAATGCAAATAGCCTACATCTTTCTCATTCTCTCAGTCAGTCAGTCCCTTTCACAATAGTTAACAATAGAATATACTTTCACAGTATGTAATTGCGTGATCTCATACCTATCTGGTGGTAGTTTGCGATAAGAAAGTTCATCAGTCGTGCAAAGAAAGAAAATTGTGAAGTAAATACACATGCATATAAGCTAATTCCTCTTTAAATAAGAAGCGAAAAGATTGATACACACAGCACATGACGTACACGTACTCACATATGTTATATAAAAATAAGGCAATATACAATAAAGCTCAACATAAGATAAAATTAATATATATATATATATATATATTATATCATATTTTTATATATATATCAAAGTTACTATCATCAAGTTGCATATTACATTATCATTTTTATTCATAGCTCATAATTTTGAGAATTGCATACTAATATACGAGATAGATAAATTTCGCTGTTTGTTAATTTTGTCTTATGTAAAGCTAGCGAAAAAAGTTGGGAATATATTTGAATTATTTAAACACGTATTTTTTTAAACAGACTGGGGAGCATTGCAAATTCTTTAAAACCAATTGTACTAGATATCTGAATGCATTTTAATCAACATTATACGCTGATCACTATGTTTCATATGTACATATTAAAGTAAGATAAAAATGGCAGTCGGGACCTAGCTACAGCTTAAATGACAACATTCATAGTTGAGGAGTGACTTTTAAAATATCAGACGTGGTTGATCATAATTTGATCATCGATCATCAAAAGGCATAGTACTTGTAGCAAATAGTTATGATACAAAATCATATATGTAACTCACATTCCAGTATTTAGTTGGAGAATAATTTCCTATCACATATATCCGTTACATTTCGAACAGAAAATTTACTTTACTTTTAATATAAACATTGTCGAAGTGAAATTATATGAAAGCTAATTAAAAAGTTACTCCTCAACAGAAGATCAATTATTTATGATATATAAAAAACGAAATTATAAAATGCACTTGATTTCCAAAAGATTTCTTCAAACATAATATCTTGTATATACAATAGTATATATAGTGTTCGTTATAACATCTCTTTTGTTATTCATGAATTATTAATGTATCATGTACATTGTGGAATTACGAGACATATTTCAACCGTGTAACTTATCAGATGATGTTTAAACTTATCTTAAAAAAAAAGAAAACAGAAAATGCGAGTTGCATATTGTCATGACATAGAGCTAATAGAATAAAAATATTTTACATACTAGAATTTGCATCATTTTGTAAAAAAAAAGGAAAAAGAAAAAGATGAATGTGCGAGAGAATGTATCTATTTTATTTGTACATAAATGACACGCAAGAGAGAGAGAGAGAGAGTTCTGCGATGAAAACATATTTATAAACCATTTATTTGAAATAAAAATTTTTGTAAATATTATATTTTAATAAGATACGACAACATTTTACTGAAAACCATGTAATATATAATATATTTTCCAATTCTTTATGCGCCTGAGCCAAATCGTTCTCGGCAATGGATCTTGTTTAACAGAGTCTTATTTAACATTTTTTCTTCCATGTTTTGTCTTGTTTAACATTTTATCTTCCATGTTTTCGAATTTCCGCGTTTCATGTACTGGCACGCTCAGTCTGTACTTTACAAGTGAACTGCCTGCATTAGTTCAAAATTCACGTTTTCCCTCCATTATTAGACGACAGGAAAAGATCAACTCTGAACTGGACGCCAGTGCAGCCAGTTCAGCTATACAGGACAAACCAATTGATGGAAAATGTTGTATAACGAAAAGTTATAAACTTACAGATAAATCCAGTTTTCAAGAAATATGTAATTATGGATATAGGAATATCTGGATGGATGGTATAAGAGAAACGAAACCGGAGATGTAAGGCAAAGAATCATCGACCTTTACATTACGGTATCTATACCTTTTTATATGTGATACAACTTTACATTCTTTTTATAGAAAATTAGATTTGAATAAAAATCGAAAATTAAAACAAATATATTATTTTTCCAGTAAGACGTACACGCGACGTTTTTTTAAACTTTTTCTCAGAATACTGTTTATTTTCTTTTAAAATAAAAAATTTTCATTTACAGACAATATTAGAAAATCAAGCGTGTTTATGAATGCTTATTCATAATCTACCTGAAGTCAAAAACGTTCAAAATAGCTAGATTGTACAGACAAACCTGTGGATATTTTTACTTCAAGGGAACAACAAAGTGTCTAATATCAAGATCCAATTCGTAAGTAAATATGTATATCGTTTGCAGTTTAGAATACTGCTCGAGAATTGCAAATTTAGTGCATGCCATAATACAAAAGCATACTTGTTTTATAATAAAATATTGTCACTCGCACTTTTTATTTGTATCGTTTTCTAAGCAAAGTCTTGAGACTAATTTATACAAGTGATGCTTATCGATTGCGCCTTTCTCACATTCGTAACTGAAACTATAAGTCATATTATTATTACGGTTCTCGCATAGACGAAAATATCGTAACTATTTTATGATGCTTATAAAAGATGTAAACATACAAAATTGTAACAAAGAATATGATACGTACTACAAAAAAATTTTGCACATACCGGTATGTAATGTTCCCAATCTGAATTTTTTGTAAATTTTTACATTCAGCAAGAGCATCAATACCGTCCGATGTAATAAAGCCAGTAAAAGATAACATTTCTAAGTTGGGACACAAATCTTTTAACTGTACTGCAAGTATGTTTATTTTTAATGGTGGCGTTTCGTCCAACATTAAGCTTCGTAATCGATGAGTTTTTTCTAATATTTTAACAACATATTCAATCTTTATAAATGTCCGTTTAAGATTTAAGTGCTCTAGAAATTCAAGGTTTTTTAGATGCAAGAATCCTTTATTGCTCCCACCAAATCGAAAAGCAAGATTTAATACTAAAAAAAAATACAATATACACATGTCTTAGTCATGCAATCTACTCGTAAAGTTAATAATATTTTTTTATGTACCTCTCAAATTTTTGCATATCGTTGAAATTTTATGTAGTGCAAAATCGTCAATCTTACATAGTATTAATCGTAAGTGTGTTAAACCGCTGCCGCAAATCTCAAGAAAGTTTACAAAATGGGAACTAAAATGACTGTCAGCTACACAGGTAAAATGCACCTCTCGTAAATATTTACATCTGGATGCAAAATTGTTATTAATGATATGCATATACTTGTGTGAGCATTTATTACGAAATTTCAATAATTTATAGAACAACTTATTTGTTAAATCATTGATGCATTTGTTCACACAACTGATACGGCATAGTGACCTCACGTCTAATTTTTCTAGTATTAATAGAAGTAGTTCGTCCTGCAAAGATAAATTATAAAATTTTAATACATAAAATTATATTATAATATTATTATGAGAAATTAACTTCTTCAAATACTTTACAGGAAATACAACAAAACCGTTACATGGTTCCTTCTTAGATTCCACATAAGACTCAATGTCTTCTATACACTTTGCATTTTTGAAATTTACTGAATGATGATTTATATGTTGTTGCTTCGAGGACAGATCATCTTTATCCTGATATTCTTGTTTATGTTCAAATTCGTTCTGGTGAGAACTTTTTCCTGTGTCACTACAAATAACGTTAAAGCAAAATTTATTAAGATAGGCGTGTACACGGAAGGTGCCGTGGGTGTCATGGCCACCAAATACCACCACCAAAAACAGGTTTTTAATTTTTTTATATCTTATTTTCGTGCACCCAGCGAAGGCATAGTCATGTGTTCAAATCTCTCTCGGTAAGGAAACTCAAACTTAAAATATTCTATCAATTTGGTAATGAATGGACTAATGGAGACACGTTTCCATGTTCTGTTTTTTAGATTTTATTTTTATCGGAATGCTTTAATATTTTTATTTATTATTTATTTATTAATATTTTATTTTATTATGACAAATGCCGTTCAGCAACTGAACAATAAATATCCATTCGATACATAATCGTTTTACTGTATACTGTTTCAGGAGTCTGTCTTGCGCGCCCTTACGCCTATTTTTATTTTTGGAACTATTTTATTACACATTTGTTGCCTCTGCCGAACAAATTTGCACTTGTTGCATGTCTGTGCTATGTATTCCGACATCTAATTTACATTTACATTGTCTACTTGAGAAAAGTTGAGGTAAACATCATGTAGATAATTTATGTTAACGTAATTTTGAAATATACTGCACAATATTGAAAAATAGACGTAGCACGGACACGCGTAAAACGGGAACTTTCTTGGCGGCAGTAACAGAAAATGCATAAAAAAAACAGTTCCAAAAGTAAAAATGGGCAAAGGGGGGCGCACAAAATAGTGAAAAGATATCAAGTAAAACGCCGGTGTGGCTGCTCTCAAGTTTCTCTCTTGTAGGATTTAATTGAGATATTTACCTTGTGTCAATTGCTGTTGTATAATCCATTTCGATTAAAATATAATATAATCTATCTCGATAGAAATATATTACATTCTTCGTCAAGGAGCCAAAGTGAATCATACAGTTCGACAGAATAACAAGTGATGAATAACACGGAACCGCAAAGATCAAAGAGGTCGGCGGAGAGTGGACCTACTAATTATGCGGAGTCTACAATGAGAGTCGCAGTCGTAAGAATAATCGGCTGTATCTGGTCAATTCAGTCAGACACATAAGAATTAACCAATCATAGCCGACTATTCTTACGACTACGACTTTACGACTTCTATGTAGACGAGGCTTAACTATTTCTACTCTGTCGACGTAAAGATTGGGTATCACTCTCGTAATGTAAAGGATGCTAATGGAATGTTCCCATACAGCAACAAGCTTTCAGATACATTGCAACATTGCAAATTACAATGTAATATTGCACAGACGGTTCAGAGACATTCAATTGTAATATTTCGCCAACAACGTTTCAGTGTACCTTGCAGAAATATTATAAAGTTTGCAAAATATATTTGTAACGTATTATAATATTATTTAGATCTTTCAAATTTATATTATTTCTCATGCATCCCAAACGCAGCCTAATAGCATGAATAGCAACGCCTAATAGTCTCGTGATTCCCGATATTACTGCATGGTATCGGTAGGGTACTTCAGATTTTAATAGATAAAGTTTGAGAATATACAATATAATAGACATCCAAGAGCGATAAGAAAATCTCTTGGGTGTCTTTATATTCGCAAATTTTATTTATTACGTTGTTCGGAAAGTTTGTTTCTAATTTCCTATCTATTATAAATACATTTATATAGGAAATTTAAAACGAACTTCCCGAACAACCTATTAAAATCATAAGAATCCTGCATATTTATATAAATAACGTATAATGAAATCAATATTACAAATACATTGCACCGCGCCATTACTGCAATGTTACATTGTAACACGTCTGAGGGAGGACATTTCAATGTTGCTTCAAGCTTGCAACAACGTTGCTGAAACATTTCGCAAGCTCCATGCAACGTTACAACGTTGCGGTGAAAGGTGTATGCAATGTTTCTGCAATCTTTCGGTGCCGTATGGGAATTGTATCTACTATTCCAATACTAATTTTTTTCACGTTACATGGAAGTATCGTCATTTATGACAAATGCCGTTCAGCGTATGAACTACTTATATTGCGGGGTCTACAATGCGAGTCGCAAAGTCGTAATCGTAAGTATAATTGACTGCGATTGGTCAATTCCGTCAGACACGCAATCGTGTCACTGATCGTGCGCACAATGCACGTAGGAATTTCACAAATACGTGAAAGGGATGTGCCGCTGGCGTAGACAAGAGACTGAAGGAAACAAAAGGATAACGTGAAATAAGATGCATCCGTACTGGATTTTCTGCCGCAGGATTGACACGAGAAAGTATATACACTCCCACACTACAGTCGAGTCCGCTCCGTTCGTCTAACGCGTCAGACGAATTAAGATAACTAACATTGTCCCTCCACAGTCCCGACTAACAATACAGCTCGTCATGGGTGAGCGAAAGCGTCAAAGTGTTAATTTGCTCCCTTTCCGGCACGGCGACCGTGCGCCCCCGTAAAGCCTTCGCCCTACCACCCTCGCGAAAGTTTATTAATACAGATTTAGAGAGCGGGCGGAGCTATTTTGGACCTGCCTCCGCTGCCCGTCCTCAGATTTCCCCAACGATCCCGATGTTGACAGTCTGCCCAGCGGCTCCGGCGCGTCCCGGAGCCGCTCCGACTAATCCTGTGTTTCGAACATGGACCCAGATCCCGTAGAGATGGCGAACGAGGTCCAGCACAAGAACATACTCCACTGGAACTACCGGGGTCTCGCGGAGCTGCCGGAGGTGATAAGACTGCACGGCGCTCACCTCCAAGAGATATACCTCAAGTGGAACAAGCTCACCACTCTGCCGCCCTGGATCGCGGAGCTGTTCAACGTGACTAACTTGTACCTGTACGGCAATCAGATTGAACAGTTGCCCGCGCAATTCGGCGAGATGAGCCAGTTGATGGTGTTGGACCTGAGCGCCAACAATTTGCAGCTGATACCTGCCTGCCTCGGCAGTCTGAGCAATCTGAAATTCTTATTCTTGAACAACAATTCCATAAAGAGGCTGCCGGTGGGTAAGTTCACAGAGATTGACCGACGTCATCGTCTGGCCATTACGAAAAGAGGGATTTATTGACTCACGTGAACGAAACGAAAACAGAATTAGGCCAACTGAATAATCTGGAGATGCTGTGTCTCTCGGGCAACCAGATTGTCGCATTGCCGGAATGGGTTGGCTCTCTCCCAAAGCTTAAAGAGCTGTACGCGGATAAGAATCAACTGAGGGAATTGCCCAACAGATTGACCCTGGCCCCTGAGCTCGTCGTGATCTCTGTGTGTTCAAACAGGTTATTTGCGCCAGCCTTTTGCAAAATAAATATTCTGCTTATTAGATCGAGTTGTAGACTTTGCCACAAACCAGTTAAGCTACATCCCTGACGAATGCTCTTCCAGGTTGACATATTTGCCATTGAACGGATTCTTATCGAATCCCTGTATTCGATTCGATGGAAATGAATACTTGAATTACATGTCGTACCCGCTTCTACAACAACTTCTAGAAATGAGACTGTCCCCAGACACCTACGACAGAGACTTCGTTTTGGCATCCGGGTAAGCCCGTTAGAGACGTCAACGAGGAATAAGTTACGCGCGAATTAAAAAAAAATAAATCCTGAACAACTGTTACTTTACTTTCGAGTATGTATATAAAGTAAATTTACAATCTATGTGTATATGTATATATAATCACAGATGTTTTAAGACGCATTATGACACAAATGTGTTAAGCACAAATATAAAATTGTACATAAAGACGAAGGATCTTCCGATGAATCACGATACCATAATCGAATTACCACGGCAGTTGCTAAAGGTTCACGAGGTCCGCGAGAACGTGACTTGCTCCCTGTGGGAATTGGCGCTGAGAAAAGTTTATGCCGAGAGGTAATTGAGGAACCATGCAAACAGGAATCGCGTTTTTCTTTTTCTTTTGCAAAGGTGTAAGTATCTCGTAAGTTTAACGCAAGTACCTTTCAGGTATAAGCACACGCTCGACATTCTCAAAAATAACTGTGTAACGGTACTCTACGAACCGCTTCTTAAAAATACCAAACTGGACCTTACATTGTCTGCGAACTACACTCTGTACAATTTACTAACGAACGGACCCACTAGTATCTGCGTGAATTCTCAATGTCAGCAGCCGATATTCACGGAAGCATGGATCATTATCGATGTCTATGACCCCACAATATGGTGCACAATAACGATCGCTCTATGTTGTAGCAGAAGGTAACGTACAAAATAATCGTGTAGTACCTGAATATAATTCAGTTGACGAGTTTTCTTTCGATTTACAGTTGCGCCATTGAGTTCGCGCACTCGAGCGCGACTAATACTCGTGATTGGTACCGCATCAATTGATGAGCCCTTCCTACTAGGTATCTAATTAATCCACTTTTGTACATAGACACCAGGAGAATAAAGAATTCTTGCGCGTTCAACTGAAATCTTGTGACAGTAGTTTGTAAATTAAACCTTCAGCTTGTTATAATTGCAATTTATTTCGTAGCGTCGCGGCTACCAATAGCGACTGTTCAATAATGCCCAGTAGAAGTTCAATGAACAAATTCCACGACACAATGACGGATTATCGAGTTAAATTGTTAACAATACCATACTCGCTGTAGCTTCCTTGAGGTGTCATTATTCAAGACTAGTCTCACTAATAACATTATCTTTCATTTTTATTAAAATATACGTTTGTAATCGTGACTCGAGGTACCTACCTTCCGCGCATATAAAAATTTCAATTCTCTATTATGCAATGTTCACATTGAAATTGAGTCACAAAGGAAAATATTCAGCGGCCTCTCACTTCGTAGATGGTGACTCAATCGTCCACTCAAGCGATCAGAAGATCTAACGCTTTGTCGCGATCGAAATTACACTTTACTAACGCCGCGAAAGCCTCGTCTTCGGGAAACCCTAGGTCCTTCAACGTGCACAAATTCTCGCAGTAGACCTTGGCCTTGGAATGATCGTGCTGCGCGAGCGTCAGCGCTGTCTCGGCATAATCACTCGGGACGCCAGTCTCCTCTAAGGATTGAACGGCCAACAGGTACTCCACGATCTTCTTCTCGTCCGCCCGACCTAGCTCCAGCACCGCACGTGCCGCCCTGCATTTCGGAAACCCCATGTCGCCCAGTTGCTTGACTAATTTTAGATCGTTCTCCGTCATGCCCGATAACAAATCTGCCGGCGGTTGCGCGTGATTCGACGACGCCGGGTCGTCGTGCCTCGCGGTTGCGTGCGAGTCGCTGTCTGGACTCTCCAGATCCGGCCACGGCTTCCAATTCTGTCGCAAGAGATTGATCGAGTCAGTCATATGTTACACGGCAAGGAAGAAAGAGTGTTACGTCACCTCCATAACAGGCCGTTCCAATTCCTTTTGGAGTTCCTGCATTATCGCCGAAACGCTACGGTGATTCTCGACGCTGGGCGCGTCCGCGTCGGCTTCGTCGTCCGCTTGGCTCTCCGTATCCGCCTCCTCCTCCTTACAAGCCTCGGACGTATCGTCAATCGTTAGTTCAGTTATAATATTCTCCAGTTTCCCCGCAGGCACCCACTGCGATCTGGGTTGTAAAACCTGCATTGAAAAAGATACTAAGCGTGAGACAATATTGCTCGTTCAGGAAGTCCGGATGCGCGACGGGGCGTTTCGTTAACCTGCGCCAATTCCTCCATGTCGTTGATGGTTTTCAATTCCATATTATCGAACGGGCTGCTCGTGTCGTTGTCGAAGTCCGCATAGTCCAGGCCCCCGTTCGTCTTCGCGTGATCCTGAAGGTCGCTCGCCGGAGGCGACAGCGGCTGCGGCGTGAGTATTGTCGTTTCCGGGGCGGGCGGCGCATTGACGGGTAGCTGCTTGGCGCAGTCCAGCGGCGGTGGCGACGGAGGAGTCTCCTCTCTCTCCTTCTTCCTCTTCTCCTTCAGTCGAACCTGGCGCGCTTTGCTGCAGGCCTGTCTAGCCTTGCGCCACTCGCATATCTGACGGCAAATTAATTAAGTAACGTTAATCAGGCCAGGGACAAGTCCACACGGAGACTGTCGAGACCGTCGGCGTGCATTAAACATCCAAGTACGTGAACGATCGCGCCTCACCTTCTCGAGTACCGATCTCTCCAAGCTGAAGTCGTACACCAGCTTCGACACGTCCGGTAAACGGTTGTTGTACGCCGCGGGTAGGCCAATCTTCCTCGGTGGTTTGTAGGCCTCCGCGATCTTGACGTGGACCCCGTCCATGTAAGACGCGACCAGGTCGCATTGCGCCGATACGGAGGGTCGAGCCATTGACACCTACAACGCGGACGGGGGGAGTAACGCGCGACCCGCAGCGGAGATCGTCGCTCTATTTGCCGACGTTCGGATCATAACCTATTTTCCGTCGCAACAAGTCTCGTTTGATCGCGCGTGCCGCACGCCACCGACGCATCTCGCGCGTATAATCACGATTTAATTAGACGCTCGGCTCGGTCCTCTCTTGCTCGCGTTCGTTGCAACCGCGGGATCCGCGACGTACGATCTCGCTGGCGGTCGGAAGTGGCGTGAAAAAACACTCGCATTTGACAGATCACATTCTCGCCGTGTGGCGAGAATATCGATTGCCAACAATAACAGAAAGGGAGAGTTTCGAGATTGAGAGTTTATCGATATTCGATATTATCGACCTTTTTCTGTACAAATTTCTGTTCTACATTTTGACCATTTCTGTTTCATACTTGACACGAGATTTCGAATAAAATAAAAACAATGGAAGATTAAATAAAGATTTTTTTTAGTTATTTGTAGATAAAAAAATTTTTAATAAGTATATTAAATTATTAAGCTATAGATAAATTTCCGTGATTATAATTGGAATTATATTAGTGTTATTTTGCTTGGTCGAGTAAATTATACTTTTCTTGTATAGCCGATCGTGTTTTGCTGTGGCTGGCAGTAGTGAGATCTACAATACGTATTTGCTCGATACAATTCGCTTCAAAAATTTTAAGTTAACATTTTGTAATAAACTTATGTCAAAGAGACCACAAGCAGGTAACGAAACACTTAGTTCATAGGTGAATGCTTTATATAATGCCAAATGCATATATTATATTTGTGTAAAATAGAAGGAATGTTTATTTCAAAGATTTATTTATATATATATTTTGCAATAACTGTAAAGCAAGTAATTAACTCGTTAAGAATAACTCGTGGTTATTGTGGCTCGGCGATTGTGGCGCAGAGAATTGTGCGCTGGTCTGGTAATCCGAAGACGGGTTCAAAACCAAACAAAAACGTTGTTGGTTTTTCGTTCGATCGCCACATAGCGAAGTGGATATAGAGAGAGGTGTTATAAGAGGTTTGGGCACGTTCCTTCAAAAACCTTTTACGAGCAATATTTGGGGACGTTTCGTTACGTCTGTACCAGTGCCTTCTAAATTCAGTATCTAATTCTCCGCAAGAAAGGACGGTTATAAAGATGACACAGCAGGAAAAAGCTAAGTGGCTTGAGCAATTCCATAATTGCATAATGAAGTGTTCGAGATGTGCAAAACAATTTATGGTTACAAATAGTTTAAACTATTTATGGTTACAAATAGTTTAAACTATTTGTAACCATAATTTGCACATCTCGAACACTTCACTATGCAATTATAGAACTGCTCAAGCCACTTAATTAGCTTTTTCCAAGGTTGGGAACGTTACCTTAAAAAACTAACGCGTTACCGTTACCGTTACTTTTTGTAAAAAGTAACTCGTTACCGTTACTCGTTACTGATTTTAAAAAGTAACGCGTTACCGTTACCGTTACTTAGAAAGTAACGATTCGTTACCTTTTTCGTTACTTTGTTGAAATGCTAAAGTAAGATGTTAATTGTAAAATTACATTATTATTATTATTTAATAATCAATATTAAAACTTAAAACTTTAAACTAGTTTCTATATAGCAAGTCATCGAGCATACAGGGGCTCGATTCTTGAATTTATTCGAAGGAGAAGCGTATGCGAAAATTCTGCTCTTACAGAAAAGTTGAAAGTCGATTGGTTAAAGCCATGCGAATAGCCAATCGACTTTCAACTTTTCTGTCAGAGCATAATTTTCGTATACGTTTCTTCTTCGAATGAATTCAAGAATCGGGGCCCAGGAGCTCGATTCTTGAATTTGTACGAAGGAGAAACATATGCGAAAATTCTGCTCTTACAGAAAAGTTGCAAGTTGATTGGATATACGCGTGGCTTTTGACCAATCGACTTTCAACTTTTCTGTCAGAGCAGAATTTTCGTATACGTTTCTTCTTCGAATGAATTCAAGAATCGGGCCCCAGAATCAAGACATCGATAAATGTTTAAAGCGCATTCTCATGTGACATATTGACTTCCAGCGTCCAATATCGGAATATTTTAGTCCAATCAAGAATAGTGCGCGCGACCAGCTCACGATCTATTGAACAGATATAAAAGATAATAGGGAATTAAAGTAACGATAAAAGTAACGGCTGAATTCGTTACCGTTACTGTAAAAATGTAACGACGTTACCATTACCGTTACAGACATAAAAAAGTAACGATCATTACCGAAAAAAAGTAACGAAAATGGTAACGGCGTTACAAGTAACGCGTTACTTCCCAACCCTGGCTTTTTCCTGCTGTGCCATCTTATAACCGTCCTTTCTTGCGGAGAATTAGATACTGAATTTAGAAGGCACTGGTACAGACGTAACGAAACGTCCCCAAATATTGCTCGTAAAAGCTCAAGAGCAGAGATATGATTGTTTCCACTATAAATATTGGTATCGGTTTGAATACTTCTTATTACGTTACAAAATCCTATTATACATTAATCGATCACGTAAATTTTACACTATAACATTAAAATACACGTTAATACCTTAAAAATCCTTAGCTGTAACAGATTCGATATGAACTATACTGTTCTCGTTACTTTACGACGCACTATCTATGCAAAAACTGTACTTATAATGCAAGAGATAAATTTTTGTTAACTCATTCTTGTATCGGCAGTACAAATTATTCTCAAGCGAACGCCGGTAAGTATAAATAGTAGAAAAACTTATCTATGTGCAAGCCTCTTAATGGATTTCACTGAAGCCACTTTATGTTAGTACTGTTCGAGCCGTCGAGGCAAGAACTCGCAGCCCAAATCAGTATTCTAAATTATTTTGTCATAACTAGTCGCGTATTCAAGTAAAATGTCCCACGCTGAAGATTCTCAGAGATGGATCGACGAAGTGATGGCCAGGATCATCGAGAATCTTGGACTGGACGTTGACAAAGCTCGATACGAGTTATCCAAGACTGTCAATTTTATTGCAACCGCCATGTATTATGTACGTCTGCAATTTAAGAATAAGACAAACGATCAGCACGAGGAACTGTCCGTGGTGCTGAAGAGACCCTTGATAGAGAAACTTAGTCAGATGATTCGCATCGACCTTCAATTTCACAACGAGATTCTATTCTATCAAATGTACGTCCAACCGAACGAGAGGCATCTTTATGCAAGATATTACCACGTTGATAAACAGCCGTCCAGCGATTCTGTGATCGCCCTAGAGAACGTCAACGAACGAGGATACTATTCTTGTTCGTACCCGTACAATGCTCCTTTAGAATACACATTGGCGGCGATGCGCGAGTTGGGACGATTTCACGGCAAAGGATACGTCATGAAGGAACTGCAACCGCAAAAATTCTCCGACATCGTAGCGCGACTACAAGAGGTTCGATTTGTGAAGACGGGGAACATATACGAGACCATTTTGAATGTTAAAGGGACTCGAGCGGTGGAATATCTTCGCAGACAAGGCTACGATACAGTTTTCTGCGACAAGATGGAAGCCTTGCTTTCAAACGGGTTTGACGAAGTGTTAATGAAGACAATGGGGCGGCTTGA
The DNA here is from genome assembly GCF_000949405.1 of Vollenhovia emeryi. Classification (NCBI taxonomy): domain Eukaryota; kingdom Metazoa; phylum Arthropoda; class Insecta; order Hymenoptera; family Formicidae; genus Vollenhovia; species Vollenhovia emeryi. The sequence continues at coordinate 357,262 of NW_011967199.1, forward strand.
ACCTTTGTCTACGTTGTGCCATGGCGATTTTGTACTGCCCAATATTCTCTTCAAGACACTTGCGGGTGGGCAGTATCACGCGATGCTGGTCGATTTCGCGCTTATAACTTATGCAACGCCCGTTGTCGATCTATCCACGTATCTCTGCCTCTGCTGCACGAATGAGGAGAGAAGAGAAAAATTTTCCGACATCATGCACGCTTACCACGATGCGCTAATGGAACATCTGCTGGCCGCTGGCATTCGAGACACTGAGAAGTATTCGTACAACGCTTTGTTGGATGATTTTAGGAGGGGTGCTCTCTTCGGTTTTCTTCTCGCATGTCACTTTTTACCGGTGTTACTGGGTTGTCTCGAATCAGAAGTAATGGTACGAGAAATAATCAGTCTAGGTGCGTTGGAAAGTGCAAAGAAGCAGAAATATCTCGGTGGAGACGAAGTATGTAAAATACTTGCTGATATGTTGCTACATCTGAGAGATCTTGGCTGCTTGGAACACATCTTATAATGTGAGATAATTTGCAGAAAATACACATATTATGTAAATTATAGCCATTAAATCAGCCAACTGATTCCAAAACTTCACACAAAACTAATGGGCGGAATTAAATCCAGTTCAAGATGTACAATTGTTAATTTTATATAATCGAATTCAATATTTACACTAAAACTACAAAGTTAAATACAAATATATAACGTAGAACGATAGCATGAGAAGTATAACGCATGTATAATATTTACTACCAATCGCAGAAGGCAGTAATTATATGCATACCAAGTATTTCTCGATACATGACATACATACATACATTTTTCTTGTGCAATAAATTCGAAATTGTATTAATAGTTAAAAAATTAAAAACATACTAATAAGTAAAAATAATATTAAACTTTATGTAAAAATTAATAAACGTATTTTCCCTGCATCGCATACGTTATTTTGGAGTAGTTCGAAATACTGAGTCAAACTGGTTTCTCTTCGTTTATACACCGGAATACACCGGAAAGTTTTCTACTAAGTTGTCAAGAAGAAGTACACGTGAGTGTAAAATGGGTAGAATTTCTGCTGAAATTTCTTTGTAGAAATTATTGGTAACGGAAAGTTCGATCTGAAACAGATTATTTCGATATTTCAACATTAATAAAATATGAATTAATTTAGCTTCGCACTTTACAACTAGTTTTAACTAACTGTGAGAAATACATGTAGGACACATACACAGGGAAAGATATATTTAATAAAAAGCCGATAAGTATATGGAATTTATGATTATAAAATATACCTTGTCAAGTTTCTGTTTACTATGAACGTTTGAAATAAGATTTTCCAACATTGCGACCGTAGTATATGATCTAGAAAAGTAAAATAAAATATTAATACTTAATATATAAAATTTTAAGATTATGTACATATATTTATTTTAAAAATGTCATTACTTGGGTTTGACTCTCTCGAAGTTCGTTAATATATACTTAAGCACCTGACCGTTACGTGCATGGTTAATAATAATGGAGTCAAGTGCAAAAATATAATCTTCGTGTCTTAATGCAATACTGTTTGTTACTATAATATTTAAATAATTAATGATAATATTGGAATCTTCAGAGCAAGCCAAATGCTGTAAAAGACTTTTATCACGTTTTTGTATATACAAGTTCATTGTTTTGTTCCACGTAGCTTCATTAGCTGTCATTAATCCGAAACAATACATCCAGCTGTGCCACCAAGCCGGAACTCTAAAATAAAAAGATTAGAAAATGAGAGAGTATGAGGTATTAAGATAAAAGTATAAAATAAAAGTTATTAAAGTATGAAATTATTTATTTATTTAGTATTTTTATCTAATACTATGTCTGTAATAGTACAACGTGTAGAAATATGAAGTCTGATTATTTAATTCTTCGAGAGATGTTTTTTACCGATATTATCTTGCAACTTATATCTGAATTAGAAGCATAATTACTTATGAGCGTTAACATCTGCGAGATAGTGTTCCAATTTAGCGGTAGCCATTCTTTTGCACTCCGCATTACCAACGAGACATGCCCACTTTGTTACTTGTAGTCTTCTGTGTTGTGAAATATCGTCTTCGTTGGGTTGCTCCTCGTATCCTACGCTTTTAAGAAGCCCATCCATCAGTTCTGACATGCGTAACTAAAAATTATAATAAAATAAAATTTATATCTTATTAGTCTTTGTAAAAAAGGATGATCTATGTACGAATATATAAAACTAAAACTCTTTCATTAGAACAAATATTATATGTAAGCAATTTCTTCTTAATATTTAATACTTATATCAATCTTTTTTTATCTAAAGACATCACGATCAATATACTCTCCTAAAAATGTCTTTATGAAATTGTTTTGTGTATTTACCTTGAATGTTGTACTTTCCGGCAGTGAAAAATACTTCAACAACTTTGATAAGATTCGGAACATTGGGTGCCATGCTATATAATCTGTCTCTCGCGATAAGTAATTCGTAATTTTCAAGAATAAAGAGATACTGACACGTTTTACAATCAAAAGGGCATACACATCATCGATGATTTGAGCACGATTGAGAACGTGTATCTTCGAATAGTTTTCAGAATTTAAGTAATCTCCAATTTTTTCCCAATTTTTGGTATCGTAATCGACACGGTAATATCCTGTCGCATAACAGAAGGTATTTTTCATCGATATAAATTAAAATCTTCTCAAATTAATTTATAACGAGATATTTATAATTATCTTTTCTTGTGTTCAAAGTATAAAGTGTACTAATACACAGTTGCGCATATTATAAAGAAAACTATATATAAATATATACATATAATACAACCACTTTATTCTTAATTAAATGAAAAATTAAATTACTAAGAAGATTTATATAATTTCAAATTAATTTTATCTAAATAAATAATTTCGCAGTTATAAATAAAATTTATTTGAATTGCAATGACAATAGAGTAGTCATTATCTAACACATTTAATATTTTGTTAAACACAATTAAATAATTGTGTTTTTGGGTTATCAAATAAATTATGTTACCTTAAGTTTTTCTGAATAAAGACTATGAATAACGATACTGTATGCGATTCCGATTAAACAGATAGTAAACACGAAAACATGTAATTCATTGGTTAATACTTGCCAGTTTGTTGCACATTAACTATGATCCAATCATTTGCATTAATATTAAAGTTTACCTCTGTAAACACAGGGGTTAACCAATCCATGGGCAAAGTATTAGAGAAATTGCAATCTGTTTGTGTAGTCCAAGTCACAGGTATCCACCACCTATTAGCGGTTGAGTCATCGATGACCTGTCGACCAGCAAAATGTTCTTGTATAACTAGTACGTGCCCAGTTTCATAATCTCGTGTCACGGTCAGTAAAGGATAGTGTGTTTGCTTTATCCAGGTATCCATTACTTCTTTTATTTCGAATTTTCGGAAGTATGAGACATCCGGTCTCTTTAGAGCAGCTGTTTGCATGGCGAGCCATAAATCATCGGAAGCTACTGATATAAACTGACTAAATTTACAAAATAATATTATTAACGAAGAAAACATAATAACATACGCACAAAGCAAGGAAGAGAGAAAGAAAGAGGGAGAGAAAATTGAGGCATGTTAAGGAATATAAATTTAAATCATAGAAATCTCTTTAAGTTGCCAGAAATAAATTTTCTGTATTAAAACACTGGTCGGTTAATGTCAACTAAAAAGGCTTGATTATTATAAATTTACTATTTAACTGAATTATGCGTATATAATTTATATACGATAGTGCGAAATTCAACAACAAAAATATCTTAGTTAAATTAACAGGAAATAATTTTATATACTGCTACATATTACTCACTGCTTCTGTAAATATAAGATGATACCATTTTTGAACACCTCGTCAGTAATTATATGTTGCAGCATGCGTAATAAGGCGGATGCTATGGTGAAAAACGACAATGACTAAGTACATGTGAATAAACATGTAAAGGAAATTTGATAATAAAAGCATTATTAAATAAATGTGTGTCACGGATGAATTTTTGTCTATTGCGAGCTGCTCATTTCATTTTTTTCCCCTTATATAATTTGCATGTAACATATTTTACATGCAATTACTTAATTATATTTACATACACTTACCTTTATTATAAAGAGAACTATATGTAACGGTTCTTTCAGAAAAGTTTGAGATCTGTGGTACAACAGAATTCGTTGTGTATTCGACACCATCATCGAAAGATGTGTGTAATTGCTCTATTACCAGGAAATCTATTATTCGCGAGTTTTCATAAATCTACAAATAAGTACCTTATATTACAATTGTATCAAGAGAGATATTATTACAGATACATTAGCTATAGACACTAACTAATTTCAACGTGGTTCTTAGTACTTTCAGAAAAACTTCAATATTTTAATTTCTAAAGCCTGCAATTTGTGTGCACGCGCGCGCGCGTGTGTATATGTGTGATATAACACAGTAGTAGATATAAGCATAACGGGGAAAAATGTTATCTTCAAAATAATATGCAATGGAACAAATTGAGTTTAGGTATTACTGAAGCCAATTAAAAACTATTTGCATTGTTGTAATTACAACGCATCATTATATCCTTTTTCATTTATGTCAGATATCTAGATTAAATAAGGTGAAACAACCTTGTCGAGGACATACGACTGAAAGAACGAACTTAATCCTTCGCTTAACCACGTGTAAGGTAACCATGCCGGAGGAGCCAGACCACCGAACCATTGCTGCAATACTGTATGCGCTATCAATTTTGCCACATTTCTTTGACGAAACAGAGGTTCTATTTCACTGTTGTAAGTAATGTCTGATTCGCTGAAAATTATTTAATATGTTATAATGTATTCGCGCCGGCTTGTCGTTGTTATTAGGATATTTCAATATCATTTATATGTATAATGTAGACAATTTAGGTCAAATTTCAACATTGAAAAGCAAAACAAAGAGTTTGACGAGCAGTAATCGACAAAAAGCGGTTATATTAAATCCGTATCCATGTACGCGATATACTTATTGGTGCTATTTGACTAATTATTATTATCGATTTGGTTACACATATATGTAGATTATACAGATTTTGTATTGCTCGAAAATTTCGGGATCGTGAATAGTTTTCAAGTCAATTACTTCAATTGCTCTAATTAATTTTGGCACTAATTAATATAACTTTTCAAATTACTTGTAGAGAGCTAATCCCCAAAATGACATTCCACTGCGTGCGAAATTCGGTATTGCGACGTGATGTATTTTGGATACTTGGTCTCCATTGTTAGACTTCTTCGTATATTCGACCATGTACTCCCTGACTTTGTCGGCGACACTTTGCGCGTATCTCATATGCGGAGTTAAATGCGGTCTGCCCCAAACGTTGGTGATTGTGCTGTTTTCATAAACCTGAGTTAAATCGGTCAGCACAATCGCCACAAGACAAGTGGACATTACGTGAGTCAGGTCGAACTCTGTCCACACCATGCCATCCTCGTCCGTATACCGCACTTCCACAGGCGAATTGGACAATGCTTTGAAGGTATCATTATGCTTTATAGAAATTTTCATACGTTGTTTAAGTGCCAACTCGTCCCAACACGGAAAGGGCCTTCCGGTGACCGAAATGGGTACAAGCGGCACCACGCCCAACCACCTATATTTCGAAAGCACAACGAATAAACAATTTTCAGGCATTAAAATTGCAGAGAGACTATCACAGTCATTATACTTTCTATTGTATTCTATTGTACAATTAGAAATAATTTCTGTGGCCTAAAGTAATGTTTATCACGTTAACTGTGTGGCGCAGTAGTATTTTTAATATAAAAAATTGCGTTTGTTTCCTATCGAATCTGCAGTCCACCAGCACAACATACGCAGCGCAATAGGAGCAGATTTTGTTTTCGATTTCACGTAATATCTAATCTAATTGTTGTATGCAAGAATATGCGAATTCAATACTTTAGACAATGAATTTTATGCGCAGAACTATCGCGCTGTATCGATCTCGAATCTATGTGTTACGTGAAGCAAGGATATCAGTTTCTCGTGGCAACAGTATAAGAGAAATGCGGCTAATAACATAACATTTTGCAAGTATATACTTTTTAAATATTTGAACGTTTACTCACACTCTTCCTCCCTCTACGCTCGTGTATGATATTCTGCTAAAATGGTTTTCGTTTATTGGCGAATTCCTGCTGAATCTTACGCTTAGAATGTAATTCCCGACTGCTATTCCGTTGCCGAAAAAGAGATGCACTGAACCCATTTCCTTGTCGTAAATAAACTCACTCGGTCTGTGGGTTTCAGCATCGGAACTTAACGTCGTCGCCGATTCGTCTATATTCATGTCTAACAGGTGCACATCTATGCTGTATATTAGCGTACGAATTTCCATACTGACATTACACTCGCCGTGAAAATTAACATTGCTTTCCTGGATATCTGTTATTAAGCGTACGTGATACCGAATTCCTCCTATGTTGTGCGGCGAGGAAGCCATGTTAAGTTTGGAATTTTTGGTGGCACAAACGGTCATCGCGGTGATGAGTATCAAATCGATGTTTAATAATAGTTTTAGAAATTCCATGGCTGTACCCGTTTGAGATTCCTATAGAAAAGCTTTATTAAGTTCTGTTAACAAAATACATACAAAGAAACGTATTAATAAACTCGTGACGATTATAATTGATTATACTTAATCTGTTAGTTATAGGAAGCCGTTATCAGACCCGTTAACGTCGAAATATTGGAGCACAATAAGCGGTTCGTCTTGCCACCTCGAGAGATCACCCTGAATTGACGTGACAGAGCGACAAATCGTACTGTGTATCATCTTTTGCCCTCGTGCCATAATAAGAACAGTAGTATCACGTAAACATGTTTGTGTACAAGTTTTCTGGTAGGAACGAATATTGGTTTGTGAAATCTCACTCACCAAGCGTTACTTATCTTGCCATGTAGATTCCTTTAAACTCCAACTAGACTTTTTCTTCTTCGGTCATATCCGTAAATTTTAAGTAACAAAAGAGTGAAAAGTAAATGTTTTGAATATCAAGTCCTTAAAAAATAAAAATTGTACGATATAATGCTTTTTAATTAATTTTAAGCGGATTTTGATCTAATAAAAATGCATTTGGCAAATAAGAAGAATAATTAACAGTAAAAAGTACTAAAGTAAAAATTCAAAATACATGTAATCTATATTATAAAAGTGTATTATTCTCAAAAGTTTTTTAATTATTGGTTGCTGAAATTTGATTTTCTTTGCTTGTGAACCTCTAAAAAGACTGCCTACGTAATTCTCGAGATTAACAAAGTGCGATCTAAAAAATTTGAGATTCCACTTAAGAGGTTCCAGTCCACGCTAAATAGGGTTCGTAACTTTGCTAAGATTTAAATATCTATTTTAAACTTTTATCGAAATAAGAAAGTTCTTTAAATTCTCGGTATTTATTAAACTCGGTAAAATTTGTAACGTAATATTTATAATATTTCTAAATTTGTCTTTATTAAAAATGTAATATTTCTATAACTGCTAAAGCGGTTTAATATATCTTTATTAAACTCGGTAAAACTCGTAATGCAATATTTCTATAACTTCTAAAGCCAACGGCACACGATACTATTTTTCCCACTGGATTGCTTACGCGAGACAATCAGGATTTAGCCTCAAGTCTCACCCTATCTAAAACTCTGCATTCTAATTGGCTCTCGTAAGCAATCCAGTAGAAAAAAAAAACAGTATCGTGTTCAGTTGGCTTAACATACCATAGGGGAAGATAAAAAGCACGCAAAATCTAATCCGATCTGATAAATTTCGTCAAAAATTTTATTATTGTTCTTTATGTCTAGTATTATCATTATATTAACAATTGGGGTAAACCAAATATATTACCGTCATTCGTAATATTTTCACTTAAAAGGATTTAAATGTACTTTCAATTCTTTTTTTAAATATTATTAAGTTGTATTGATTAAATGTCATAGCAAATTTCTGCAAAAATAGGTAATACTTTTGTACTGTGAATATCACAGATATTTACACATACGTGAGTCGCGTCATATTGTATAAAATATAAATATAGCTTCCAATTGTAAGTCCTATGTACAAATTAATCTAACAGCATATAAATCTCCTAAAACAATCATCGTAGTAGAGGAATTTGCATATGACTGGCTCTCTCATTGGTTTGCGCTTTACTTTCCATTATCATCTTGGGATTAACATTATTAATGTTCACCAGCTCGTTCTGCTTCCGCTTGGCCTCGAGCGATTTCATGTATGCGAGGAAACATGTCCAGACTAAACTGCATACGCTGACATACACAACGCGATTACGTTCCGGGATTAGAAAGAAATTGACGGTTTGCAGAATCGGCCACACGCAAATGGCAACCTAGGGAGGAGAATAATATCTCGTTAATGCGCTTAATCACGGACTTGAGAATACATCTATCGAGGATATGATACCTTGTATGTTGGCCAAAACTTAATTTTGACCTCGTCGACGCATTCCGAAACTGGCTTTAATTCAAGAAGGCTCATGCCAAAGAAGAAGGAACACATAGCTGCGGGGCTGTACGTAACTTGCTCGACCAAAGCCTACGATTATCCAGTTACTCCATTATTACGTCAGTTCAATTTTTTATTCGTGTGACTAAATCAATTTGTCATACAAAATCAAATAACTTAAGTTATTCAATGTCTGCTACGCATATATACACCTTAGTGATTGCAGACTTCAAATCCGCCTTCGGCCAGAAGTAAGACGCGCATCTCAGCCAGCAGTACAGCGTGGGCGCTACGTAAAGACTTCCGTACAGACAGAAACGCACGGCCTCGGTGTAACTAAACTCTTCCTTCCCCATTATCTTTTGTTGCAACAAATTCGCGGTCGGCCATATAATCGAGTAGGACGCCATGCCTCGAACAATCGGGTATCTCTGCGATATCTCGCGGAATTTCACGAATATGATGCGCATCTTCGATGCCTGGGCTGCAAAGGCAATTTCAAATTATTATTTTGCGCTTTATTAACAGTGAAAACGAAACAACTAACACACACATTGGACTGTCGGGGTAATAAGTGATAGTACACGGTAATAGAAACACTAACATTGGATCGTTGACAAGGTGCTATCAGTGATAAGCTAATATTCTTGGAGAAACTTTCGTGATTATCAAATGGCGCCCAACGGGCCCCCCGAAGGAAATTGAAAAATGTAGACATAAAATTTGTTTTCTATTGCTGCACTGAACCGTGCAATAAATTAGTGTAAGACAAGTATTTTTTTTCATTCAACTTACTGCACTAGTGAACTAGTGTCGCTGTCTTACTCTAATATATAGAAAACAAGCCTATTATCGACTGTCCATATATCTTCAATTTACAAATCGTATAATGCATTATAAATTTACTTACTTCATTATCACTTCATAAATAAGTACGCATATTCAAGACACAATAGTGTCATACATATCACTAAATAAGTTTACTCGAATTGCGGCAATCGTGCGAACCTGCGTAAGATCGTCGATCTGTTTATGCATTTACATTTTTCCAGTTAACGTTAATTAACCGAAAAGGTATAATTTAACAATCAGTTAGACATGCGTGTTTAAAAGGTATCTTAAAGATGTTTTTACGTCTTTGTGAGGCCCGGTTTTATCAAATTAATTTATACATTTATTATAATAAATTATTATAATATATTATAATTATTATAATATAATATATATTATTATTTATATTATATTAGATATATATATTATAATTATATTACAATAAATTAAAATAAATAAATTAAACAACCAGATTCAGTTGTTCAACTTTAAGCTTAGCTTCATTCGTTCTTCGTCTCTTTCCAACTGTGACTTTAGAAAGAGGCGAACATGAATTAAACTACGATTGAAGTTAAGCGACGTTTGGTGAAACCGGACCTCGGACATGCATGCTGTCGCGGCTGTCATGTGTCAAAATCACTTTTCGGGACAAATTCTTCTGTTTGACAGTGCGCCAAAAATTACACGCCGAGCAATCTAAATACAGTTTAGAAGATACCGCACAATTTGTTAATTCAGTAAGAAAAAAAGGGGTACGAATTGCACCTAAATTAGACCGAAGAGGACTCAAGACTCGCCTTCAGTATCGCCACAAATCTATAACTTAATCAGCTCACAATCAACCGACACAATTGTTACAAAACTTTCGGCCGCAAAATTCATCGTTGCTAAATCCCCCAAGTTTCCCTTCTAACAAAAAAAAACCCCCAACGAGAAACCAACAATTCCATTCGCCGCGTATCGCAGGTCACTCGACAAATCGATCATCGATCGGGAGTTAATCGAAATCACCTCGCTACCTCCTCGTCTACACGCTCCAGCGACGAACCGTTCGATCGATCTGCCTCCCGAAAAATCTCGACGTGACACGTGTTTCGCAACTCCCGTGACGCATTACGTCACGGATGTCTACTGTCGCCCCGCGAGACACGCGGCGGAGTCGGTTACCTTCCGCGGCGTCACGGGGAACGGGCGTAGGGGCCGACGGGCCGCGCGACGCTCCTCGGTGAACGCGCTCGCTGCGCTAGTTTCCGACAGGCTGCCTGCGGCCGCTGCGTGCGTGTGCGTCGCCGGGTGTGACGAACCGTAGACATCTGGGAATCCCGCGTGGCTCTCGCGGCGACGTGACGCGCTCGACTAGCCGAGCGGTCGAGTTGTCCTCCTCCTCCTCCCCCCCCCCTTCCCGGACAGCGAACGTTGACGGAACACGTGCTGACGCGATGACGAAATCGACCGAGCCATTCTTATCCGTCCTTGGTACGCGTCATCCGCCGATACGGCCGCGCTTTTCCGCCGAATCGGTCGTGTACCGTTGCACAATCGTACGAACCGTTGCACATCTCTCTCTGGTAACGTAGAGGGTGGTCGATAATACTGGTCTCGCGCGCGAGACCCCTCCCCCCCCCCCCGACACAGAAAACGAAACGTCGAGTTTCTGCAGTCGTATATTCAAGACAATATAATCGGACATGAGAGTGAGAGAGAGAGAGAGAAAAAGAGAAAGAGATATATATGTATATGTGAGAGCTGTGTTAAGAAATACAATTGACTCGATGATCCTGCGTGTCACGCGACAAAGGTATACTGTACATAAATATAAGCGGATGCGTATGCATTGCCCCAGCAGTAGAGATCTGGGTACGCACAGTTTCGTAAAATATTTTTAAAAAATGTCCAATTCGCGCAATATACATACATACTAACCACGTCCCAGCATTTTATAGAATACATTAGGGGGTACGTGTACGCAAGTTGTTAAAACGTCCAACATCTGACGAAAGCTTGCTTCGTAACGTCATGTATAGTCAATCTTCTGAATTGCAATGTAAACGGAGAAAGCTAAGTTCTATTTGGTTATATACATTCGCCAATTCTTTGTCTCCTGCAGCGAACGAAAAATCATTGCGAACGACCGTGTATTTCCGTCCAGGTGATTCATGTTCACGAAGCAAGCTTGTGGTGAGCCAACTTAAACCTACAAGGATAATCTTTAGTAGAACTATTTATATATATAAAAAAAAAATGCCTTTAAAACTTCGAATTACTCCCAGCAATGTACAAAATAAACAGCGGTCAGAACAGGTTGTAGGTATCTTCACACAATGCCTCGCACTAGCTTCCCGTACTTTTAATAATAAAAAAATACTGTATACTCTCAATGATTGTGATCCATTAATTTCCCTAAACTTATATGCACAAGTTCATCATGATTTCATCAGATTTTCCGTCTTTGCATACTGTTGGCACAGTTTCTTCTTTGCATATCGAAGCTACATGAATTCAACACTCATTACGTCGTCGTAATGTCGAATAAATCATAAACACCCTCGTTCTCACCAAGATTGAAATGGTAATCTTTTTCCCCGGGCGGTGGACTTAATCTCATTAACGGTCCGCAAACTGCAAATGAAATTTGTACAGTTAGTAGTACAGTTTGACTGTTTGAATATGCACAAGAAGAAATGTAACAATGTGGTATCCACAGCACGATCTTGTATTCAAGATTCGTCTTAAATCTGATCGTGGACAACTTTAAGATTTCATCCAGCAAGGAAAAATAATCGGACAGTGTCTCGTGATCTTATTTAAAACGATCTTAAGGTAGTTATTTCGTAAAATCATTTACGTGAGAATTGTTTCAAATTTTTACAGTCTATTCTTTACATTAATACGTGCAGAATAAGACTAATTAAATTAAAATTGACCGTCTCAAAGTTCTAACAAAAAATGTTCGAAGCTTGTTATGTTACACGAAATATTACGTGTGAAACACGTTAAAAATATTATTACACGTAACAATGTAATTCGTTGTAATATTAATACACGTATTATTACGTGTTAAAATATTAATATTTGCGTTTTCAAACGCAGATGATGGCACATTTTATTTTTGTTAAGCTTAACGATGAGCGGGATTCGTATGAGAAACAAATATGTCATAAAGTGAAATAGAACGAATGACTGGGCAAAAATTCAAAATTATTGACCGTTCCGTTTCAACAATATAAAAAAGTTAAAACTGAAAAATGGGAAGAATTATGTAGTAGATATGAGTGTATTGTGTAAGAGATGTGGCAACAGCACGTCAAACTATAATCTTTCGAATCTATTTTATACTATGTATTAATCGTAAGTGTATTCTTTAGAGCAATATCGCATCAAGATATATCATTGTAATAATTCAGTGTTGATTCCTGTCTGGAAGAAACCTTTGAGCATTACTGTGTGCGAAGCAACTACCTTAAATATAAGATCGAACTATCGGCTTAAGATTTGACTTACAGTCGGAATAGAAGTGGTCAGAGAACAACTCCAGATCTCTTTGGACAATATTATCTGTAATTAAAAAATAATTAAGAACGCGGTGAAAAACTTCACGCCGCAACATACATACAGCAAATCAAGACAAGTACCTGTAGTGCTTACATCACGGAGTACTATCTTAGCTTCTATCAATTCCGAATCCTCTTCTTCCTCGTCGTCAGTTATTATCGGATCCGGTTTAACGCTGTTTTTTGGCGGCCTAATATTGAAGTACATTTAATGTATTTTTCAATATAACTTTAATCCTGAGAAATAGATAACGTAACGTAGGGAACTGTACATTTTGTATCAAATGAATAGCTCAAGCTTTATAACTATTCATCCCCTTACAAAATCAATTAGCAATTGTATTATTTGCTCTGTGCAGATCAGGAATATTATTTTACTATTCCTGACACGATTAGAGCATACAGAGATATTTGCGTTTGCTTCCTCTCTTTGTTTTTAACATTTCTACCAACATTGCGCGCGGTTTAGTTGTAATTTATGTATGTATGTAATCTTTAGATTGTTTTCATGCAAAAAAGACGTAACGTAGGAAGATAAAACCTGACATGACAAATATATATGCAAAAGAGAAAAACCATCAAAATATACATAATCTCTGCGTTACTTTTGCAACACGAAGTGAAGCCGAACCAATAAGTATCGTTGGAAAGCGCCAACAAATCTCTTACATGTCTTTCTTAAGAGTAGATGGATTGATCTCTCACCTGCCAACTTTCCTCTTTGGTTTAACAGGAACCTCCTCCTCTTTCTTCTCGTCCTCCTCGTTTCCGCGCTTCGTACCCTTGGCTTCCTCTTGCAATCTCATTTCTAACACCTTATTATCGTAAGTCTTAGCTAGCTCAGGTTGGACCATATATACCTTAATCTCTCCCGTATTACTTCTCAGGAGCATATTGTAATTTATCACTGCGTCGTCTTGAATGACAGTCTGCCAAATATACAAAACAACGCATAAACGACAAATGTATATCGATATAATTAAAGATTCCCTAGATTTCATTAGATGGCGAACAGCTCGATGCCAGAACAATAATCAAGCGGAAGACTTGAGTTTCATTCCCAGGTCTTGTTGTCCGTGCCGTCCCTTGGAGGACAGAAACTTCCAAATAACACTAAATCCGTTAAGAAAACAAGTCCTCCAGAGAGGTTTGACCCAGAGCTTACAGCCTTTGAAAATTGCCGCTGTAACGAAACCAGCTTGGAAGCTCTGACCTACTCGGGACCGCGGCGCAACGGAACAAACGTTTTCTGGACATCTCTCGGTATACCTTCAAGACATTTGGTACTGTCAACTCCGTGTCCGGAGGACCCTGTACCCCCAGCACAAACTGATCGGCAAAGTTCGCCTTGACATCCTCGTACGTGATGTACGCGTATTTCATATTTTCACGATCATTCTCTATGTTCTTTATGCTCTGCTGTATCCACTGGGTATGGGTGTCCAGCAGATGCTCGTGATCCTCCAGCTTGCCGATCTCCTCCTTCAAACTCGACAGCTTCTCGCCGACCTCCTGGGTGTTGCAGCCAGGACCGGCGCCCCTTCAAGCACGGGTTTGAAAAGTAGTGACAGCGCGGTACCGCGGCGAGAGCGAAGAAGCGTGCGGGCACTTACTTCCATTGTATGCTGTTCTTGCTCTTTTTCTCAATAAGGCCGATGCCCTCGAGGACGTTGGTGATGTCGTAAATACGCCGCTTCTGCCGCACCTCCAGGATGTCCGCGGCCTGCAACACGTTATCGTAGAGCAGCGATCCCGGTCGGTCGCCGGGACGTCCCGCCGAGGGCCCCCGCGGCGGCTTATAGGTTAAGGCGGCATCGCGTGTTACGACGTTGCGATACCGTCGGCGCGTCGGCCGCGCCGAGGGCCGGCCCGCGGACCCGGCGGCAGCCGGCGGGCTCGTCCGCGGAGTCGGGGAGGCGGGCCCGGGTGCACGGGCGGCGGTCCCCGCGCCGCGCACCTCTTTCAAAATTCCCGCAACCCAAGTATGACGTGTAGGCCCGCGGTCACTTAACCTAGTACAGGTTAACTTTTTCGCTGCCCTCGCGAGGCCCCCCCGAGAGAGTACTCACGACTTTCAAATCCAGCACGCCATCCTTGGCTTTCTGCAGCAGGGTGACGAAGCGGGTGGTCAGCAGCCCGAGGGACTTCTCGAATCTGCTCTGCTGATTATCTGCCATTATCACGGGCGTCGCGAAAATTTTCAAAACCCGCTAGTCCCTTCGAAATTGCCGCAACGCCACGGACGCCATCCCAGCAAGCGCGCAACGGCCGTTCAAATGGGAGCGCGTCTGTTGTCGGTAACGAACCTGGAACCGGATGATTAGATTCGAAACGGGGATATGGTCGCCGGATATCGAGCAAATTTTGAAAGATCCCTCGTCCCGGGGACTTACGGCGATCGACAACAAAGGCGCCTACTTGATGTGTCTAGGGAAAAAGATGGAAGATACAATCGAATAAATATTGTGTACAATATAATATACAAAAGCAGATTTAACGGGATAATATGATTCTTTATTATGCATTATTTAAAAAATCTGTTCTTTTTTTACATTAATGTGTAATAAAATGCGCTAACTAGCATACCATTACCTTTATTTCTATGTACATTCGTGTTATTAATAAAATAAATATATATAATATTTATAAATATTGTACTGTAACATGTGTATATTAATTTTAACATACGTATGTATGTTGTATACACATGTACATATACAACATTTATAAATATATACATTTAATATATATATGTACATATACATATATTATTTTTAAGAATATTTACATGTTGTTTCATGATTATTTATACCATATAGTTGTACAAAGTGTAAACGGTGAAGGTGATAAAAATTTCGAATGCATGATTGCATGTTCCTAAGGAAAAAGAAGTTCGTTGGTGACAGTTGGCTCTGGGCTTTGACTAGAACTCGCAGAGCTGAGAGTCTCATCCTTAATCTTTAAAGCGGATGAATCCTTGTCCTTGCTTTTATCCTTTTCCTTATCCTTATCTTTACTCTTATCCTTTTCCTTCTTCTCCTTATCCTTGTTGTGCTTGTGATCGTGTTTATGCTTATGCTTGTGCTTGTGCTTCTTCTTGTCCTTCTTCTTCTTTTTACTCTGCAAGAACGGCGAAAATGTGTCGCGGATTTTAATATATATATTTTTTTTATATATAAAACTTCTATATAAAACCACACGCGAGTCATTGGCGTACAAGGATACCGTCTACCACTTGATAAACTTGGCGTACCTTATTGCCGGAATCATTTTTCGGCTTGTGCTCGTCCGCATCTTTTTTAAACATCCCGGGCTCGAAGCCTACAGGACCGGGCGTTCCCATGATACCAGGCAGTGACGCGGAATTGTCACTGTAATATTCAGATTTTACTTTCCCTTCACCAGGTACCGGAATTCCTCGTTCGTCGTGCTGAAACAAAAAACATTAGCCGTAGATTCGCTTGACCCGATAACGGGGATAAAATCATCTTACATACATTATTTGCTGTCTTTTGTCGTTTTGGCTCTGGTGGATGTTCCACTGGATTTGACGGACCCGGAGTATCTTTGTTGGGAGACGATTTCCTCTTGTTCGAAACAGGCAGGCTTTCAACCTCTTCGATCGGTTCGTGTCTCACGTGCTGTACCGGCGCAGCTTTCACCTGAACAGAGTACGCAGGATTGGGACATTGCTGTGAAAATGAAGCTTGACAATCGCGCAACAGGCGGAACGTAAGTCTCACCTCGCGTTCTGGACTTGGCGGGCCAACTTTCTTAGGCTTCATGAGCGCCACGATTTCGGGAATGGGTAGACAAAATGGGACTTTCGTACCGTACAAAGTGTAATACAAATCCACCAAATCGCAACGCAACTTTGCATCGTGCGACAGCATGCCGCTGTAGATAAAATCACGTATGTTAATTCACATGAAAGAAAAATAACATTCACAAGCGAGATTGAAGAAGAACCGCCGTACTTGATCAAGTTCCATATGCGATCGACCAGATCTGGTTTATCCAAGCAATGTTTATGGGCTCTTTCGAATGGCGGATTCTCCACCATCAGCCGTACAAGTCTGTGGCGCACGCCAGGATGTGGATCCATTTCTGCCATATCTAATAAGAATTCCAAGTCCTCCCATTTGCCGTCCACGCGAGTAAAATCGACCAAGGCCTCTAGAGCTGCGATTCGAACGTCTGGAAAATGTCAATCGATCGTTAAGAATTTTGGCAATTCGCAGAAAAGTCGATACTGTTGTTGAACAGAACAGAACATTACCTATAAATTGTCCATACGCTGCGTACGCTCTAAAAAGATGAGGATTGCTTGGAAGGTGGCCGAACTTTTGGAGGATGCGTATAACTTTAAGACAAGCTACGCTGACGGTATATTTGTAGCAGGGTAACAATTTCTCCAAGTTCAAGTTTCTCGTGACCTCTTCTAGAATGGCCTTCGTGTCGATGGACAGGGACTCTGCTGTAATAGCTGTTCTGTAACGATACATTAAGAAATTTATCTCAGATTGTTGTACATCTTGTTGTAAAAAACAAAAAAGAGATATTCGAATATTCATACCCCTGCTGCACGCTGATAACCGGTGTAACAGTCGCGCCAAGAGCTTCAATTAGTGCGGCTCTGTAATAATTGTCGGAATATCTGTTCTTACTGTTGTCGTTGTACTTGAAAAGATCCATTAAAAATGCCAACACTTCCGGTGGACAGATACCATGGGCATTGCGTAATCCCGCCATTGCGACTGGTATAGTCTGCATAGACACACGAAGGTTCAGAAACAAGATATCGCTAAATCATTTTGACGCGATATAAGTAAGCGTCAAACCTTTTGTAGAAAGTAATGTTGAAAATTCAAGAAATTGTTTTGCTTAATAATTCGCCGACACGACGCAGATCCGAATAATTTTCTGAATATGGCCAGCATCGCTGGCGGGCCTGACCATTGCGCTACCATGTTGCGGCCGTTTGCTACCTGCAAGTGTGTATGTACATTTGTAAAATTGAGTTGAAGAAATCGGCGTTTAATAATGACTAACCTTTGTCAAGCAATGAGCAGCGCGAAGTCTGACTTTATAATAACAGTGTTCGTTCTCAATCGTGTCGGTCAACGCTAATCGTGTTTGAGGTGTTGAATGATGCTGCAGAGCTTCGATCGCTTCCAGTTGTGCGGTGACGTCTCTCTCGTGTCTCAATTGATACTGCCACTGATAATCAGGTTGCTCAATTTGCACAGCTCGCATGATTGTCATTTCAGGATCAAGTCTGATCCATAATACCGGAGAATCGCTGTAGACGAACAAGCAATGTTTGTTTTAAGACAACATATAATACCTAAAGTTGTTTCCTGCAAAATGCAATGAGAATTATCGCGCTCTTACTCCATAGCAGAGAGATCCATATCGACTTCCTCGCCGGTACACAGAGGAATTTTCTTCTTCTTGTTTCTACGACTTTTACTGTGGCACGTGATGTCCGCCCTGGCCATTGTACCTTCAATTTGTAATGTATGCTTGAAAGTACCGTCCAGCTCCTGAATATTGACCACTAACGGACCCACATATTTCCTAATCCCTCTTTGATGTGCGGTGTCTTGCCTAATTTCCAACTCCACCGTATTTCTATAACGTGTGTAAACGTGTGCTTAACTTACTTTTTATAACGTAATAATAGATGCAATTAAACTGAAGCAGAAAGGTACCTTTTTCTATTAAATACGAAACTTAGGCTGAATTTCGCGTGTCCTCCCGTTCTCACCCATTGGTCTATAAATATTGACATATCCTTTCCTGTCACAGTAAAGATTGCCTTAGCAAATACATTTGTACTAATCAACATGTGCGACCACAGGCCAGACTCAATTTTTTGTTGTGCTGCATTGGCTGCTAGAGACAACTGTTTATTGAATACCTATAAAAAAAAATTATAAAAATGTAATCAGTATAGTTCAATCCACTGTCGCATATTTAGAAAATAAATATATGTATACGTATAATATATATATTTACTTGAAGTAATAATTCTTGGCCGATCCTGTGTTCTAGCATTCTCATGATTAGATGTGCCTTCTTGCGGAGAACTTCAATGTATTTTGGAGACATGGTATGCAAATTTTTAATAGGGAAATAAAATCCAGGATCGGGAGCTCGGGGAGCAGGTGCTGGAGTATTAGCTGCAATGGGTAATGGTGCTGGTGCTTGGGACGGGTCTAATATTATACCGCCGAACTGTTCTTCATATTTCACGACTTCTTGCAATTCCTACAAAACCGTATGTGTCAACCAAGGCAAATAGGCTGAAGGGAACATAAAAATGCGGGTGTATTATGACGTATAGGTACTTACGGATTGTATCCATTCTCTATATTCGTTATTACCGAAACACTTCTTCGCGTAGAGTCCCGTAAGATACGTGGAAATACCTTTAGGTAACCATGTATCTGACCAATTTTGCATCGATATGAAACATCCAAAAAACTGTTCTGCAATCGCTTGCGCCATTGCTTTCTTAGTAATGTATACTTGATCTATAATCGCAGTAGAATGTAGCAAATTCGTACTGAAAGTAAAACAACTCGTAAGTACAGTGGTAGAATTAAATTATACATCCCACAAAAAGAGCTCAATTTTACTTTAGGATGCTCATAGTGGCGTAGGCATTGATGTCCTCGTCTATCTCGTCGACGAAAACCTGCTTGTAACAAGAATATGGATAGCGATTCGACAAGGTCTCCTCGTAAAATTCGAATGCTTCGTGCATGTATTTTGCCGATACTTTCAGAGATGGCAAAAGTTGAGGCAGGCAGAAATGAGTCACCTCGTGCATGTAAGGATCCACAAAAATCTCGAAGGGTCTACAGAGAAAAGAATTCACATTTATTATGCTATAAATAACGAGACGTCGATTAACCGTTTCTAGTTACTTACCCGACTGCTAGTGCAATGTTCGGGGCGCACGCAGGAGTGTTGAGCACGTAGTGAAATGTTTTCCTACGCATGTCGGGTGTGTAGACCACCTCGACCAGATCTCCACAGGAGACTGCGGTCATCGAGTCGTCAACGGTAAATTCCAATTTCCAAGTACATGGCTCGGCAAAACTGTCCACACACGGGAACCACAATCTAGATGAATTTTCGTAGCTGTACGTATACATGTGGGCACCTCTCTGAAAAACAATTATTATTAGTATGCAAAAAGGACAGAGTTCTGGAAAAATATTGCCCATACTATTGCACAGGAGTTGCAGGTTATTAGTTTGGAAAACGTAAAGTCGAAGTTACTTGGTACGAAGAGTGTTTACTGGAATATCTTTATAAAGACAGCAAATTATTGACACAACCGCTCGGATATGTGTGGCGAACATGACGCAAAGAAATGTGTACTGCTCAGTAAACAAATGAAAAGACTCGAGTCCAAGAGCCACTGGTTTTTAATCAAATACCACCTCTCGGAAGCAACCACCGAGAATCTCGAGATTGGCAGTTGGGCAGTAGGCTGATAATTCTGCTCCTAGTCAACCAAATCTGGGATTATTTCAAATGAAGACCTCGAATTGAAGGCAAAAGACTAGAGTCCGACACGGATTGCAGCATCATTGGATATATTAGACTTGCTCGAATGTAAATTTGAAAATCCATAAAGTACAATTCCCATTGAATCATCATAGATAAAGGTATCGCAATCTGGTAGGTTCAAAATAGGAAAATTCCTTTATTATAACACACTGCCTGTGGCGATCGTAGCGCAAAGACGCGCGCTGGTATAGTAAGCCAGAGTTCCGAGTTCAAATCCGACCAAGGGTTGCCGGATTTTATTCGATCGCCCCTTCTTACGATAAGAAGGAAGGGACTCGAAAAGGAAGTTGGAACCTCCCTTACATACCATCAGTTGATGGACGATTCTGTACAATAAATCAAAACAAATACTATAACACGCTGCCTCACCTCAGCTAAAGTTCCTTCGCAGTTTGGCACCACGAAGTGCACACCTCCTTGAGGCTGCTCCAAGGAAAACTCGATGCTGATCCTCAAGCTCCGGCCTTCCGCAACTAAATGCGCCGCATCCGGTGGTATTTGAACCACTAATTCGCCGGTGTTACTGTCGGGGTCGACTTTCTGGGCGGTCGCTAGATGCATATTGGAGAAAAATTCCAGGGAACGTCTGCAACGAAGGTGATAATCAGCCTATTAACAACCCCCTGAGTGTCGTCGTCGCTCGCCGAGGAGGGATTCGCTTACTGTTTATTGTCACCCTGGCAAATATCCAGGAACGGATCGAAATATTGGAATGGTGCCTCATAAGTGTCGTTTAAGCACACTCTGTATACCCTGCATTGTTTGGCGTTGAGTTTCACCAGCCTCAGTGTGTCTCGCAGTGGTATAATCGTCAGCTCGACGAAACCAATTATGTTCTTCCTTTGAAAGTTTATCCCCGTCAAACTCAATATCTGATGAGCTGCAATCATATCGGTCGCAGTGAAATGCGTATTAGTTACTTCAGTAAAAAAAAGTGATAACACGTCAAACTGATGTACGACCTGAACTTCTAGAACATAACCTTACAATACGAAAAAAAGAAAGATGCAATCCTCATTTTTGTCTCGGAACGTTTTACGCGAGTGCACGCGCCGTTTTCCGCTCGGTAGCCGTAATCAAAAGTGGAGAACGGATAGAGAGCATTTTAGTGAACATTAATAAAAATTCGAAACGGTGAACGGAAGCATCGACCGGTGACGATGGTTGCTAAACGGTCCGAAAATGCGAGCGTTTTTCTTACCCAATCTATAGGGGCGGCTGTTATCGCCCGTTTTTTCCTTCTTCATGTTTCTATTTATTTATATATGTCCGCGGAAAAAGATAAAAAGGCACGGAACAACACGGAACGTAAACTCCGAAGCCATGCCACAATCACTAGTTGACCACATTCACAGTATTCACACACTGAATACCAGTGATGAGTGACGGCAGTGACGCCAGGGTGGGTGGCGGTCGCGCCTTCGCGCATGCGCGGCGATTGATGTTTGATCCTTATCTGAAAGTATCTATGGCTGTGGTCAAGCTGTTGCTTCAAATGTTTCGAAATAGACTTCGATGCTGTGCCGATCTATATTTTCGATTGAGCGAGGTATCTGTTTGATTTTGTTGCTCCCAGCTATATATACATATATATATTACAAATTTTATTATACTCACACTTCTTTGTAGTTACTGAAGAAGACCCGAAGAAGGGTCGAAACGTATATTAAATAGAAATTGAGGAATATATATATTGTGAGAACAGAGTTCTGTTCATTTTGTGGCTCACATTGGCACATTCTCTCCTTCCTTTATATTTTTCTTTTCGGGAGCCTTCACAACAATTTGGAATAGTCTTCTTCTTTATTTCCGTAAAAAAAAAACGAAGAAAAGAAACGCTTTGAAGCGTTTGAAGCGGCAGCTTGACCGCAACCTAACGCGGTGTCTACAATGGGATTTCAAGACGTAAGATTTAGGAAATTGAC